>NC_063353.1:39323725-39338768 GCF_021869965.1 Rhincodon typus
TTTCTGAAGAAGGGTCGAGGCCCGAAACGTCAGCCTTCCTGCTCCTCTGATGCTGCTTGGCCTGCTGTGTTCATCCAGCTCTACACCTTGTTATCTCAGATTCTCCAGCACCTGCAGTTCCTGCTATCTCTGAAACTCTTCCAGGATGCCGGGCAACACTGAAACCCTCCCCAGTCAAGGGTGGCAATACATTTTCTTTAAGAACAGGAAAGTCCTTTGAGAAGTCTAAAATTCCAGCACTTGGACCCAACGTTGAAGGAACAGTGTCTAAATATGACTCAGTGGAATAGTGAGTAGTCAGGAGATGCGCCATTTATCGCAAAGAGGCGAGCTGCTCTGTTCTTTTACTCGTGGCATTGACATGGTTGGTTCAGTTAAGCTGCTATGTCAATGATGGCGCCCAAAATACCGATAGTGGAGGATCTTAATTATGGAAGTAGTGACAGTGTTCAAGCTCAGAGTTCTGATTAGGATATTAAGCCCTCGATAATCCTACAAGGAGCAAATATTGCCTGCCATTTTTCAAGGCAGCCTGGGTCCCGCTTCGTTGTTGGAAGAGTTGAGAGTGGGACTGAAAATGATACATGGCCACCAACAAATCCCATTCTGAAATCAAAGACAAAGAGAACATTGCCGATGAAGCAAATGAAAATGCTGCTTTGAGGAACACCAACAGTATTGTTTTACTGTGCTGATATGTCATTTCAAATACTAGACTCTTTCTTAAGATGATTCATTCTGCAGCACACTCTCTACAAAAGAAAGCTGTTTACTCCTTTCATCATAGAAATATCTAATTCATAATCTCTATACTTGTCAATTACACTGCAATAACATGGAGAGCTTTCACACAGCAACAAGGAGGAAAAATAAATTCCAACTAGCTGGGTTCGAAGCTATGAGAGAAAGCAAGTGGAGTCAGCATATTCAGCAAACATTGGAAGTGCAATAAAGATTAAGTAGTTTTTTTGAAGCAAAGCAAAATATCAAAACTATACTTTGAATAAATGTTAGAATAGGTTGTCAAGTATCTTTGATCTCAGATTTTACTAGTTTTCACTGCCTACATGCTGCTCTTCATACAGTGCAGAACAGTAGCTGAAGCAGTGAAAATGCCAGTTACTTCCTGCCATTTTCATACAATTAGACTTGCTCATTACCGTGTATTTTGTTACGTTTCAAAAATTATTCATAAGAAACAGAAGACCCTTAATATCCTGTAATCCAAAATATCAAATGAGCACAATCTTATTGGTTGATTCCAACAAATTGCAAGTTAGCACAAAGTTTTAACTCATTAATTATACTCCAGCTGGCCTCTGATCCGCGCATGTTAAAATGTCACTGCATAGCACGTGATCAACACAATCGTCCACGTTTAAGCAACTCAAAACATAACTTCCACGGCAATGCAAACATTTTTAATTGCCCACAACTTTCCTAGCCTAGCAATAAGAAGAATGAGGCATACATTATAAAAGGCATAGCAAGTCACAAAGTTTCCTGAAAAAACAAGTCGACCAATGCAACAGTACAATTTGGTGCGCAAATGAGCAAAATCTTCATTGCTGTTAACTTGGACTACTTTTAAATACAATCTAGAAATACTGCAACAGAGTAGCAATTTTCAATTCAAGTTCTTGTTGCCATTCCAATACAATTGCAGAGAGAACTTGGCAACCTCCATGGGAAATCCAACAGTGCTTTGGCCTCTGCTCTCATCTAGAACTGCTCTCCAGACTTCATACAAACTCTGGCTCTCGAGATGCTGGACTTATTTGTCAATTTTCATGCAAATCTCAGATTACTATCAGTTCTCAATCATCTCCTGAAGCCCTTCACTCATGCCTTTGCTCAAGTCAAACAGCCTTCACTCCTGTTGGTCAAAAGTTTCTCAGTACTCCCTCTCCCCACCAGGTAACTTCCTCGCTGAATTCTCTTTTCTATCTGGCTTCTGAGCATGCAAAGTCTTCTTGTGAACGACTTCAGGTTATATTTACACATGGCCTCCCTCAGTGCTGGTCACCTGCCAGGCTCACCACCACCCACTCTCTCAAACAAAGTGGCTAATCAATCCACATATATAATCTTTCCTTGAAGATTAGGACTCATTGTTTTCACACATCAGGGAACTTTACTGCCGATACATTACTAAAATTACTTCCTCATAACGCATCATCTTGCCACAGCGCACCAAACCACCGACACTACAGACCCTTGAGAGAAAGACCTTCCTATGTCTAGCGTATCAACGTCCGCAGTTACTCACCTACCATTCAAGAGGACAATAATACTTCTATCCATCTCCTCCACGACTGTCTCAAGTACTCTTCAAATACCACAACTACATCCTTACAATTCAGAAATCTGGTCTCAAATTTAAACATGACTGGAATGCGATTATGTTGACTGAAGATCTGCAATCAAGCATTTCACTTCACTTACAACAATGATCATAGTCAAAGTCACCAAATTCTGTGACTGCGACACCTCATTTCTGTCTCATATCCTCAACATCTCCATTGTCTTCCAACACGATTAAGCACCCCACTCTTCTCCAGTCTGTTTTCTAGTCTGCAAAGTAGCTCTGCCCTCTCCTTTTCCTTCTTTCCTGCTGCATCACTGATCCCACATCACCTAAAACGGTTTCTCTTCCTACATCTGTGAGAGAGCTTCCAGTATAATATTCCTCTTTTATCAAGAAAACACTGAAACCAAACTGAAGGATCATTCATCCAATTTTTAAAAAATTTATTCATGGGATGAGGGTGTCACTGGCTAGACCATCACTTCTTGCCCATCCCCAATTCCCCATAGAGCAGTTAAGAGTCAAAAGCATTGCTGTGGGTCTGAGTCACATGTAGGACCAGATAAGACCATCCCAGGCCAGTTAAGGACGGCAGTTCGTAAATCAGATGGATCTTGTTGATATTCTGCAATAAATTCACGGTCCTCATTTCACTCTTAATTCCAGATTTTTATTGAATACAAATTCCACCATCTACCATGACAGGATTCCAAGTCAGGTCCCCAGGACATGACCTGGGTTGCGGGATTAACAGTCCAGCGATACCACCACTTGGCCATCACTTCCCCATTGCTGCTCATGCAGTCCCACTGTCAGTAGGACAGATGTTACGTTTTGCATTACTTTAATATCTACTATAAAAATCAACCAGCCCATTTGAAGCACTGAGATGTTTCAGAGGTTATAAAGCACTACTTAAATACACCCATTTAAGGACTCAAAAAATAAGTTTCGATCAATCCTCCACTAACACAGTTTGGGGCACAAAATAAAATCTGCATCATCAACTGGACAGAAGAGATTAGAATACTTACAGTGTGAAAGAGCATGCAGTGCCCAATCCTAGACTGTACATCCTCTGGTCCAGCATTGCACGAGTCTTCCCGAAGTAGCTTCCAAGTGTTAGACAGACAATGATAAGCAAAAAGTCCACTGAATTGTGGCTCATTAGCTCGAGTGTCATCGACATTTCCATTGCAAGTTAATATCCTTCCACCAAACGTGTAAATCATGTGTTTTTCAGAATCCATGCACATCTAAGAGGAGGAAAGACACTTCTGGCACCAGAATTTTGGAACAAAAATTAAAAGTATCTGTACTATAGCTCTAATCCAGCCCCCACAACAGTAATTCCAAATGATCTTTAAACCTTTGGATGGAGAGAAAATGAAAAATGTTGCCACATTACAATTATGGATTCCAAATCATTGAAGAAGTGACATCAGTGACCACCACTAATAATCTCCACTTGATCACTTGTAAGTAGAGAAATTGGAAATAATCTACTTTGAAAATCCCATTACAAACCGCAGCTTTTTCAAATACTTAAGTGAGACTGACATACCAACATCTACAAAAAACACAAGCTAAGGAAGACAATACAAATGCTCATAACCTGAACTTCAACATGCCATGATATCATACCTGATGGTCAAACACCAACTTTGGTCCACCATCTGTAGCAGTATCTTCACTTAACAATGTCCATTTATTAGTGTCTATGTCATAGCGATAGAAATCACTCTTCAGAGACTTGCTATTCCGCACAGAAGAATCTAAGTAACGGCCCAGTGTGTATATCTGCCTTCGTGTTGTGTCAATACACATCTTATGGCAAGACCTAGCACTTGGCCCACTCTAGAAAGAAAAGTAAAAAGAGGGATGACAAGTTAAGGCACTGAACTATGAAATGCAGCTTAAATAAAACAAGAACGAACAGATGCACTCAAGCCATTTTACTGAACAGTGGCCTCAATATTTCAACAGGTTGCAAATTTTCAGGTTTTACAAAATACAATTGCAATTGAACCTATGGCACTTCTTGCACATGAATACTGATATCACAAAACACTGAAATATTTCACAATCTTCCAAATAACAATGCAACCACAGCATTTGCCACTGATGCCTCGTTACTCAACGATGTAAGGTGCACCTTTGAAATCAAAATAACCTAGTGTCTTAAAACTTTGAAAACTGCAAAGTAGTGTTCGTGTACCGTACAAGACAGCAATGGTGCAATAACCAATATGTTCAATATCTTTCCTACATTTAGGAGTTTTTAACTTGCTAAATAATCGGTATTACCTAATCAGTTAGCTGCTTAACCTTTACCGATGTTCCTACTAAAACTCGCAATCCATTTCTAATACTTAATTTCTTGAAATGGCTTTGAAATGCTTTTCACATTCAAATTCTGTAAATTTGTCAATTAATGCGAAACATTTGTCTTTATCTTACAAGGTATGGCAATGTAATTTCAGGCGAGATTCACACTAAAGCAACAAAGATGTTTTCACCTCAGGATTAACCTACAATTCAAAGAACACATGAGCCAAAAGCACACAGAGGAAACTAAATCCTATTTCTTTTTAAGCAGTCTTTAAGAGTCGGTGCTACAATTTCATTCATTCTTCTGTGAATTTCGTGACAATCACAAGACACTTTTATGACCATTAAGAAGTTCACAGCTTTATATTCCATGAGAACCAAAGTGGAAACAAGTATTAGCTGGCTTACTCTCTTTCAATTAATCGGAGCATGTAAATTTCAAGTGCTATAACTGAGATCACAACCCTGTAGCAATGACATATTCAAACCGTGAAACTCAGTTTTGCTACGGTCAAGACTCTTCAACAATCTGGAACTTACAACCAAGTGTAGAGCCAGTGCACAATCCAAGGTCAAAAGTTTGGCAACTGCAAATTAATGTGATGAACTATTTTTAATCTCAGAGCAGTCACTTTAACACAACAAATTATATATTCAGCTATTATAAATTAAATACTATTTTTTGGATGAAATATAGTCAAGTTCATTTGTGGACCCATCAAGTTGGAATACAGGCAGAGATTTGGATGAATTAAAGGTGACAGATGGTGGAAAATCAGATGCAGGTCAAGACATGAATAGAATACCTGAGCCTGGAGCCTAGAAAAACATGGATGAGAATTTGCGAAGAAGATATGCTGTAAACAAGATAACTATTGTCAGGGCTACCAGGAAAATTCCCCAAGTTCGCTTTAAATAGAGCCTGCCGGACCAGGAAGACAAAAAGTGTTTTAACAGCTCATCTGAAAGACAACACTTTGGAAAATATAACCACTCATTCCTCTGCTAAAGTATGAGCGCAAAGCATGGCTCAAACAACATTCAGATCATGGGTACGAATGGTGGTGCATTTTGCACTTTGATGGCCTGTTACTTCGATCTGCTACTGCCTATTTCTTTACCATAATGCAATCAAGAAAAAGGATCCTTACTTGGCACTTCTCACAAGTAATAATAATACTTTTCATCAATATGCTTAAAAGTAGCAGTTCTAAAAAGTACCAAGCCAGAGAATATTTTCAGATAGGAACGGCCAAGCTTGTGCAAAACTCGTGGAATTATCAAAAGTGTTCACCATTTTTCTATGAAATTAGTGCAGAGACAAAGCAAACAGGTTTGTTGTTCTTAAAAACTGCAACACATTCCATTACTTCAGAAGACGCTAATAATAGCAAGTCAGAGGACGCCGCACTAGTCTGCTCCGCATGTGTGGAAATGAGTGCAAAATGATTATATAAACAGTCAAATTACATGGCAAACATGTTTATAACTGAATAAGCCACCGAATAACCAGCAGTTAGGAATTATTTCCACACACTATGCCAAGATCAAATCAACATTGAAAATTGAACATAATTTTTAAAATACAGTAAACTACAACCTAAAAATCATTTTAAAAATTTGTCATGCTTTAAGTCAACTCAATAGGATGACACTGCTATACAGATCTTTAATCAAGCATCTCAACAATACACTTGACTTGCGCACTGTATTTGCATGTGGCATGATCTTACCAACTGTAGGTGCAACCCTCTATTTATATCGACAAATTGCAAAAGCTATAGCTATAGCACCGACGAAAGATGTGAATTACCAACCAGTACTGTTACAAATACACAGCTGGGTGTGAGGGCGATGCAATGCTTTTTACCAACCTAAGTCAGAGACAGACACATTAACTAGATGTACTATAAACCTCAATTGCTCCCAAACTAGAACCAAGATTAAATTTAACTCAGTGTCTATAACTATATCCCTGTTTTCTTTCCCCCAATATTTCAAACTAATAGAAGTCAAGATTAACCATAAAACATTCTACTTCATTGAAAATCACAAACAGGAAATGTATAAATTTAGCTATGTTTAAGTAAAGGAACTTGATGCTAAGTGATATAATTTTACATTTGGCCCATACTTAAGCACACACAGGTCAGCCAATAGTAGACAGCTGTAAAGTAAACCTCATCTCGTCTCAATTCAATACCAACCTCAGATCCTGTGCATCAATTTTTCCACTTCATACATCACGCAATGTTGATTCATGCGAGAGACAGAGGTTTGCTGCTCAACACTGTAAAGTTTCTGCTGTCGAATTGCACAAAATTAACCTTTACGTAGAGTCTTTCGTGTCCTCGAGTCATCCGAAAGAACCTCGGCAAATTAAGTACTTCTGAAGTGCATCCATCCTCCTAGCCTAAGAAACACAGCAACTAGTTTGAATGCAAGACAGCTCCACAAATAGGAGAGTTGCATCAGTTCTACAATCTAGTCTTAGTAATTTATGGTAAAATTGGCTATGAAAACAAAAAGGGAATGGACATTACCTGAACCATTTCTACAAACTTAAAGCTAGCTCTTGCTTGCTCTTGGAGTACTGACATGAGACAAAGTTGGGGGTAAGCAGGAGTGACGGCCAAACAGCTGACTGCTATCCACTTTGGAAGACCAAGTGCTTGACTTTTGTTCAGCCCTCCCTCAAGTATCATGCAGGCAATTCAAGTGGTTTACAAATGACCAAGACAGACTTATACTTAGAAATGAGGAACACAACAAAATAGGTCACTTGTGGCCAGCTTGTCAGTTTGCGCAGTTGCTACAAAGACATTATATCAGGCAGATAGAATACGATTTGGAAAGGATGTGAAGGGAAGCCAAGAGAAGAAACTAAAATCTGTGCACTTTCATGTAATGCTATTGCTTTCCAACACATTAAGAAACTACAGGAAGAGTTTAATGAGGGAAAGGAAGGTGGAGAATATTAGAGAATATCAAGTTATTAAAAAAGTTTCAAAATGACTTGAATCAAATGCAGTTTATGCTATATTAAAGACTTTTTTTTAAAACTGGAAACCTAAAACCAAAGTTAAACTTCAGGTGGCCACAAAACTAGATTCAACAAGTTAACTGTATTGCATGCTGAACTCAACACAAGGAAACTCTACTGGAATGATCTTAGGCTAAGCCCTCAGAAAACATTCCGTTTTAAACAGACTTTGAACAATTAAAGGAGGATACAGTGCTTACAAGACATCTTTAATCAGGAATTTTATTCATCAGCTGGACTATTGCTCAGGATTTGTTTCGCATGCACGTAGTCAGAAACAGGCAAGAGTTTTGTTTAGGACACAGCTGCAGCCTGGATGTGTTTGGCAACCCCACTGATTTTGATTGAATGCACAGAGGCCTCGGTCAGTCTAATGGTGCTCATCACAGTCTATATGGGAGATCCAAGCCAATGATGAGCACCAGGGTTCATGATGAAACAGTAATTTCTGCTGCACATTTCTCCTAACACACATTCTTGACTGTTACTCCTCAGAGTGGTGAGTTTAACCATACGGGGAGGCATCAGGGGATCATCTCCTCAAGCAGTACAAGCACGTGACAACATTGCTAATTCAATTCAATTCTTAGGTTGGAGCAGGCCTTCTCTGGTAGGTTGTGTGTTGGAACTACCCTCCTGAAGCACAGGGTGATGGAAAAGGTTACTCAGGACTGGGAGCCAGGGGAAGTCAGTTGATCAAAGAATAAAATTTCTCAATAAAATGTGCAAAGCCAATCATTCTTGCGTAATCATGGAACGAAAAAGCAGATTGGAAAAAATAAACTAACAGACGTGAAAACAAGCCCTACTGGCCATATTCCCTCTGCTGATTTTAGGATTGTCTGCAAACTGGCTAATACTTTTCTACATTATAGTTACTAGATTTTAGAAGTTTTGCATCAACATAAAGCACATAGAAATACCTGAAGAATACAAAAGGCACAGTATTAATTCAAATGCTTTCATTTACCTTCCACCTTTTGCACATGATTTTAATTGTAATTTGTTCAGGAACTATCAATGACTGAGAGCAGGTATTTTTATCCTAACATTTTTTCTGTCACGATCTGAAACTGACAGAGGCCTGATGGTGGTGCCCAAACATGATAAACATTATCACTTCAATTGAGAAACTGGAGCTTTCTTCATGTGTGTAACATGCTAGCTACTGTGGCAATCAACCAAAAATATCATCCAATTTGGATTTAAACCCCAGTATGCCAAAGCATTGATCAAATCTATCTGCAGTATAATTGAGAACTGAGGCATGACACTCAAGTTTAGCACCAACTTAGTTGTGGGGGCTGAAAGGGAAATGTGAGTTTAGAAGTATGTCAAAATTCTGGCCCCACCCAGCGAAGGTGCCAGAGCAAGCTGACAGGAAAGGTGACTTCCTGCTGCCTCTATCATTGGATTGGGCAAATTACTAAAGAACCATAACCATCACGCAACCATGCAAATCATCAGCCACTTCAGGACAATAGGGTGAAAAAGCAACACTCCAGTTAGCAATCCCCTCAAAAATTAATAGCTTTAACAGTCACCACCACTGACTGATTTCAATTTGTTTGCGCATGGAGCCAAGTATCTGCTGGATATGAATTGCTCCTATGTGCCTGTATTATGTGTCAAGAAGAACTAAATTAAACAGCTAATGAGGCCTTGGGAATTTTTATTTTACAAGCTGGAACAGCAAAGGCAGCCTGGCTGGGTGTGGCCAACTCGCAGACCGGGTTTTCTTGTTTTTCCTTTTAGTTTTTATGGGTTTAGATTTGAACAGTTACTGTTGTGGGCTTCAAGAAGTAGAAGTTATCTTTTCCCTCTCTCGGTTCCAGTTAGAAGCTGAAGTTTCTCTCTGCTGCTGGATTACCTGTGAGACAAATCTATTTTTCTGAATTTTCCTGTTTTGCCATTGGGGTATTTATGGAAGGTTACTATATTGGAACAGTTAATTAGTAATAGTTACTGTATCTATTATTTGGCTAAGTTTTCCAGTAGGGTTAAGTTTTTTTCAATTCCTTATGGCTTTTCTTTGTATTTTAAATGTAGTGTTTAAATAAATTGCCTTCTTTGCTTAACATCGACTAGTTTGACCAGTCGCATTGCATCTGAAACATGGCACTTCGCATCTGCCTTTAAAATAGTAAAAAGTTAGGGTGTAGGCTACTTTCCTAAAATAGTTTGAGGGGGTCTGGTCTGGCCCATAACAGGGGATACTTGAAGAAACAACTCAACCTTTTTTGTTAGGACTGCCACTTTGGGAACAAATGAAAAGTATCATTTTATGTTACGAGTCTGAAGAGGTTGAGTTTCTCATTTGAATTATTTGCTGCATCTAATATTCGACTACACAGTTGAACTATGGTGGGACTGGGATGCTGGGACTATTTAGGAGATTGGCTTGTCACAACTTTCATTCAGCAGGAACCCCATTCTACAAGTTAGGATACTTGACAGAGTTCGTTTCAGTTGAAATTAGGTCATGAGTTTTGTTTTCCTATGGTAAAACCAGAACCGTACAAATCTCAATTACAAGATTTACCAGTGCATACAGGTATGAAACTTTCACCTACCCTCATGACTGCAGCTGTGAAAACAGTAATTTTTCTCATACACTAAACATGGGTAACCATATGACACAGTACAGTATAAAGTTTTCTAACACTGACATTACTGCACAGACGTCTTCTCTGGATCAACTGAAGAATAGATCCTTCTGCGGTCAAAGGCAAAGCTGTTTGAAACTCTGGTGATGCCACCCATTGTCCCGTCAGGACAACTCTCACAGTCAGCTCAGAGCAGATCTCCCTCCACTCTTCCAACAGCTACAGCAACAGCAACAGTTCAAGCCCAACTCAACAGCTTGTCAGAGCACTGATTTATCACCCAAATACTCCTGCACACAGTTTCAGACAAATTTGCTGAGCTAGGGATATATTTAGAAAATGGATCTGTAAAAGAAAAAAAAAAAAAAAAAAAAATTTGCACTGAATTGGAAACACACCTGCAGCTAACCACATTGATGTAATTCTGGTTGGGAACAGGTGCAGGGTGGGCAGGGACTGGTGCAGGGGCAGGGACTAAACCTACCCAGGTTAAGTTCTGAACCATGCACAAATTAGCTCCCTTCCCTATCGAACAAAGCAACACCAATTCCCAAGGGCGCAGAAAAGGTACATTAGAATGCACAAAGAATTTCTCTCGCGCAAAACAACAAGCAGAACTGGAAAGCATCAGTACTTGAAGAACAATTCACTGTAATATCCAACAAGTTAAATCTGCGTGAGCAATACCTGAAACATTGAGGAACTTTTATTTTAAATAAAGAAGGACACCATCGCATGCAGGAGAAACCTTTTGAAGATTTTCAGATGATCCACATCAGCCTGAATGACAAAGCCACACATTTATATAAATCACAATAACATGGGATTCATTTTATTTTTATAAGAAATACCAAAGGTCATTGGGCTCACCAATAATAATTTAATTCTGATTAAACTGCGACATTTAAAGCAAGACTAAAATACGGTTTCTTGTTTCAACTAGTAGCTACTCAAATCGCAGTGGAATATCATTGTACAATGCAGCACCATCTCCATTCAAGCCAGACAATTTCAAAGAAGTCTGCAAGACTTACTCACTGACAAAAGACAAAAACTTGGAAGAGGTATGCTTGATGTTAAAAAGAACACCACATGCTGAAGTATGCTGTCTTAAGACAGTAACACACCAAGTTTTATGCTTGCTGCCCAAGCATTTTCTCAACTAGATGATGCATCACATAATATAATGTTGCCTGTATAAAATGCTTATTGAACAAAATTCTCAATGATCAACTACATTTGCTGGGTATCACAAATATTTTTAATATTGTTTTGCAACCCTCTGAGCTGCTCTCAGCAGTCAGTTGATTTATAAACAAATATAATCTCAACAAAATGTGTCTTCCTTTATGAACTCTACAGCACATGGCAGTGAAATAGATGCTCAAATACAACAGCAAAAGGAATGCCAAATGTTTGTTTAACTCGAAGAAACAAAGGGGCACGACTATAATGAAGTACTAAACGGCTACAATAGAACATGCCAGCTAAAGTGAATCGATTCATCATTTGTACGTAGAATTGAATCTTTTGGTAAAATATGCTTCTGAGATTCAGAATGATTCCTAGAATTGGTGATTAAATTAAAGAAGCAGTTTCTGGGCCTTTCCTTATCTTGCTCAATGCCCTTTTAGAGAGATGCTTGTTGTTTCAGATCCTAGGGAATAGTATGCATAGTCAATGTAAGGTTGGTGAGATATAGGTGCATTGATGCAAATTCAGGAAACTTCAGCAGTTGTAAACCTGCACCTTGTGTCTGGTTTAGTATGAATCCTAATTGTTAGAACTCACTGGTCAGACAAGTTGCACAGATCTGCTCTCCTCTTGTAGCGTTACTTAGTCAGACAAGGATTTCCACTGCACTTTTGCCAAAGCAGCATTAACAAAAAAGGAGAAAATATCAGGAATTTTCTGGCCATTATAACGTAAGCAACTTCAATGAAAGGAAATTCACAAGCCACTCCTCTTTGAATTGTAACAACCACCCATTGACAGAATAAGAGTGAATCTGTAGGGTGCAGCTGTTTGAGGGTGGAACAGAGATAATTAATCCATTGAGCTGCACTGGAGGTGAAATACCAATTTAATTCTTTCAGCCAACATCGTGGACCCACGAGAATTCACACTACTGAATTATTTATTTAATTTTACATTTTACTGTAATGCCATCTAACAACATGAAGGTCAAGCAAAGCAAAACAAATTTCCAAACAGGATCAGTGCACTGACCAAGAAATCAACGTTTTCAGAAACAACTTTGAAAGTAAGTCTATTTATCATCCTCTTTTAAAACATATGAACTTAGTTGCAAACTCAAGAGAAAATGGTACTACAATTTTTGAAATGCAGTGCCAACCAACTGCTGTATTGCAACAGGGACCTAAGAACCATGAACATTTCCAACTGCGCTCCTAAGAACTATGGATACTGGTAAGGGTTTGTCAGCTCAAAGAACTATTACTGTGCTCTAAGTGATGTAGAACTTGCTGCATGGAAGATGAATAACTTTTTTTCCTCCCAACAGAATAAAACAGACCTGAACAGACAAGGATTAACATACTGGTAAAATAGGCTGGAAATGCGTGGCAAGAATGCCCAATTCTCCAGAGAACACCATCTGGAATCAGTTCAAGTAGCAGCTAACAGCAATGGACCAAATACAAATTGCAGGTCTGGCCATATTTATGAATCCCCACAAGCTCTCTCCGAGGACTCACCTTTGTCAATCCCAGGACATGGTAACATCCTTGTACTGCTGCTCAGTTTGTGAAGCTCCACAAGACAACCCTTTCCATTTTCAGCAAATTCATTTTTTTATGCAAATGCTAACCCAGCATTATTTCCAATACAATATACTTGCCTCTTTCTCAGTGTCCCTTGATATACAAGTCCATTGGTTCTCTTTAACACTGTACGCCCAGAAGTCTGCCAAATCTTGTGTTCCATCCCAACCACCAAATAAATATACTGTTTCTGCAAAGAAAGTAAGTCATTATTCAGAGATTTTTGACTGGAACTTTTCACTTAAATTTTTACAATCCAGTTCCAACATCAGCATATGACTGTTACTCTGGGGTTATTACCTGAATGACAAATGTACTGACATGACAATTTGTTAACTCCAGGGTTTATGTGTTAAGTCAAAATAAAACCAGAGTTTTATTAATACACCATTCCACTGTTGCGCTCCAACACCGAGCCAGCATTACTTCTTGCAATGGGTGAGACAAGATAGTAACGAGGTTCCAAACTAAGGGTTTAGATCAATGAAAAGGCAATACAAAGACAAAAATGTAGAAAAAGCAGTGCATGTTTCAGAACCACTGCAGCACAAAGCCTTTATAAGGGATACAAAAAGGGGACAGGGACAGAGTGAGAGAGAGAGAGACAGCGCAAGAGCGGCAGAGGGGGAGAAGAGAGAAAAAAAAGAAAAAGAACAGGGAGGTGGTGTGTGTGGTGGGCGAGGGCGAGGGCGAGGGCCAGACAGACAGAACGGGGGGCACGGGGAGAGGAAGAGAGAGACAGAGAACGGGGCGGGGGGGCACACAGCAATAGAAGAGGGGAGCTTGGCAAGAGAGAGGAGATGCGGAAGGGTGGGTACAGTGAGAGAGGGGGCAAAGGGTACAGAGACTAGGAGGGTACAGAGCAAGAGACACTGGGTGGACAAAGACACGGTCGGGGGAGAACAGAAGTGGCAGAAGGGCTGGAATAGAGACAGGATAAGAGAGGGGACGGGGAGACGGCAGGGGGAAAGACAGCGAGAAAAGAGAGAGAAAGGGGCGAGGGGACAGAGGGCAGGAAGAAGAGAAGAGTTTGGGTATTATTGTATTTTTACTACAGTTTATTGTAGTTCATTAACTCGAATTACCCTTCAATAATAAACATCTTGTGTTTTGATTTTGAGGGCCTTCAACATTCATAGATTCTCAGTTCACGGAAACCATAACATCACAATGCTTAATTGAACAAATCTGGCACAACACATACTTCCTTTTCTAATAGTGAGCCAAACTCAAAAGGTCAGCAGACAAGACTTGTTCTCAAAAACCTTGTCCAGGCTGGGCACCAATTCAACTTCGGATCACCTGCAACTGCTTTCTTTAAAAGAAAACTATATTATGCTGTCCATTCTCTAAATTATTATTGAAACTGTTGAATTCTCATAAACCACCAGGTTCAGTACATCTTTTTCCCCATTACCTATTTTCTCCTTTCCTGTGTTGAAAACATGGAGTCATCCTAGCATCTAAATTCACAGACATCAATAGCAGTCTTGTGTTTATATCCAAATAGCTACTCTTCACTCACCCAAATGCTCCTTGTTGCATCAACACCTCCATTACCCAAAAACTGCAATTTGCCAGAAAACGATACAAATATCAGTTCGCCCCACTGACACATCGTGCGCCATCACTCCTAATGTCTCATTACCCAATTTGGGATTCTTGTCATGTACAAGTCCTTGCCACTCTACAGTTCTGCAATCATCCACAATCCAATATAGATGATCAACTGTGGCCTGATGTGAATCATATCCTCCTTTTGACCAGTCATCTAGCAGTAAAGACTCGCAACTCCCTTCTTAAATATCTTCACTTGCTTTGCTTCTTTCCATTCAACCTTGCAAAAAAAGGTTAAGAAAAACATCAGAGATAGTAGGAACTGCAGGTGCTGGAGAATCTGAGATAACAAGGTGTAGAGCTGGATGAACACAGCAGGCCAAGCAGCATCATAGGAGCAGGAAGGCTGACGTTT
>NC_063353.1:39348768-39362287 GCF_021869965.1 Rhincodon typus
CAGGATTGGCAGTTCCTACTATCTCTAATGAACAGACTTATGTACGAAGACATGCATTGAGAGCAGTTCTGGCGCTCTATGACTATCAAGAGTTCTCAAAGAAGCATTCGATATTCCCTTGGGTTCCAATAATGTTTCTATTACATCAGTAACACGTTGGAAAAACAGACTGCAGAATATCAACTTCGCCAAAATCATATCGTTTGGGTCAGAATTCAAGGCAATTCAACTGCAAAATTAAACACAGGATTTATTTCTCAAGAAACTTAAATTCCAGAAAGGTTTTTGTTCAGCATGTCACAACATCACTGGATGTGACCGATGAACCAAATGATTAAGTTGTCAGGGGCTGGGCCATGTTGCTGTTGGGGATGAGTAGATTCAAGTCACAATCAGATGAATCAAAAGTCGTAAAAATTTATTTCTTTTCCCCTCTAGTTCCAGCAAACAACAATTGCTTAGAGAGGGACTAACGTCATTGCCAAACAGTTTTTCATCCATACTATGGAGCACACAGGATAATATGTCACTTCATCGAAAAGTAACATCTCCAACACTGACTCTACTAAGGTAGCAAATAACTGCAACTTGAAGATTACTTTTTGCCTCCATTTTCTGTCTACGTACAGTCTTCCTAGCAATTTTTAAGATGATCAAGCACACGTCTTAAGGCTTCATTTAATCCATCTGGTATCACTTCAGTCAGACAGGGAAAGAAATCTGAAGGAGATCACAACCAATTAGACAGACTTGGCCATATTCAGCGCATATGTAGAGCCATTTATTAAGCCACCAATATCAAGCTCAATTTCAAAAAATTTTAAGCTTTGTAATGTTCGTGATCTATCACGCATTGTGTGGAAACAGGCAACACTGCTTGAAAAACAAGTCACTTGTATCCACTCGACACTCAACCTATTTAAATGAAGTTGCAACACAAGCAGCTCTTAGAAATCCTTGCAACTTGATTGATAGTTCTGTTTGCTTTGTTTGGGTGGGAAAGCATTACGACAATGGGTGCACTCACCGCTGACAGCTTTTTCAATCAGTCCTTCACAAGTGTCAAAGTCACCTTTAAGTACCAGCTTCTCATGCAGTTCGGTCAACATTGGATGTTCCAATGCAATCTTAGTTTTCTTCTGCAATGACTCAAAGGCCTCCGTGTAGTTGTGCTGGCGAAAGTGTTTCAGGCATAGCCGAATGGCTTCTTGTTCACGGTACTACTGGAACATAAGGAAACATTGGAAAAAAAAATTACACTATGAAGTCTCCATATTACTTCACAATCTGCCATGTTCAACAACTACTCACAACAATTTGTCTCACCAAATAAGACTAAATCTGCCTTTTAAAACTTTGGGAAGGCGTGTGCAAATCAGGTGCTAACCAGTTGATTGAGCATAGCACTTCATTATCACAACCACACTATCATGTGACCAGGCACTGGAGAAAGGTAGATTCCTATTAACAGGGGCTCCAGTTCTGCTTGCAGAATGAACCAAAAACACAAAATTAAAAAGAATACTAAAAGGAATTTTAAAGCCTTACGAGGCAAATCAAAACTTGTTAAAAAGAAAGCTTCATGTTGACAAAAGTCAAACACATTCTCAAATGGTAATCTACAGATGCCCGATACCTTGTTTCTCCTGCCAACTGAATGCAAAGGGAAGCACTTGCCCAAAATTACAGGCAACAACGTGAAAGTTAATTTATCCAAATGTCTGCTTTTGCTTGACAGTTTTCACCTACGCGTTTTCAGTTTTTGTATACTCGTTATTAATTTAACTCATGGTTTCAGAAATTTGGCCATGCCTGCACATGCTCCAGCAAACGCAGCCAAACGTAAACCATAGCAACAGCCAGTGAACAAGTCATGGTGGTGGAGAGGACACCTGCACAGCCAGTGGCTGACAAATGGACAGTGCCAAATTGGCAAAGCACAGAAGGCAGAAAGGTATTCAGAGCTGGTTACAGATCCGCACAGACGATAGTTACCCGCACCTCCTCCATAATAATACTCAACACGGGAGCCCCCAAGGATGCGTCCCCTGCCATCCACTGTACTTACTGTAAACCTACGACTGTGTTGCTAAATTCCAAAGGAACGCCATCTGCAAGTTTGCTGATGACACCGCCGTAGTGGGATGGATATCTAACAATGACGAGTCAAAATATAGAAGGGAGACAGAGGACTTGGGACGTGGTGCAACCAAAACAATCTGTCTCTCAAAGTCAATAAAACTAAACCGATCATCGACTTCAGAAAGAAAGGAGAAGAACACGCCCCCATCTACAGCAACAGAGCTGAGGTTGAGTGGGTGGACAGCATCAAGTTCCTCGGAGTGACGATAACAGACGACCTGTCCTGGACCTCCCACATAAACGCAACAGTCATGAAGACATAAAAGCCCTTCTTCTTCAGGCAGCTCAGGAAATTTGGCATGTCCGTAAGGTCCCTTACCAACTTCTACAGATGCACCAGTGAAAGCATGCTGTCCGGGTGCATAACGGCGTGGAATGGCAACTGCTCTGCTCAGGACCGTAAGAAACTACAGCAGGTAGCGTGCACAGCCCAGACCATCTCGGAAGCCAACTTTCCATCCATGGTCTCCATTTCCATGGCTCACTGCCACAGAAAGGCATCCAACGTCATCAAAGACTCATCGCACCCTGGCAATGACCTCCTACAACCTCTTCTGTCAGGCTGTAGATACAGAAGCCTGAACATGCACAAGCAGGTTCAGGAGCAGCTCCTTTCTGACCGTTATCACACTGTTGAATGGGCTCTAAACTCAAATAATGTAACCTGCAATGTATGTCTCGAAGGCTTTTTGATCTGTACATCCTCTGCTTGCTGTGATCTGCCTGTACCACTCGTAAACAAAGTTTTTCACTGTATTTCAGTACATGTGACAAAAAAAAAATCAATTAACCCACCCTACTTCCCTAACAGGCAGAATCCTGACATTATGAAAGGCTGAACAACAAATCCATGTGATTAAAGTTTACAATATTACTAACATTACATAACATTATAGCCTATTCAAGGTTGGATGATATAACATCTAGACTCATGACCCAAGGGTTTGTACAAATTAATTGTCTTTTAAACTTCTAACACAGTAGCGTCCTAATGAAAAATAAAGCCATTGATAGAAGGTGTGCGTGATGGAGCCCACTGCTCATGTTAAATGTTAAATCATCAGTAAGTGTTCATTAGTGATTCGTCTTTTTATCCAGGTATGTTACGTTTTATTTGTTCCTGGTTGGAGAAATATGGATCTTAAAATTATGTTTACGATATTATAAATTATGTGTATAGCAATTATCGAAGGTTGACTATTGGGTATTTGATCTGCAAATGATTCGCAGCACTACAGTTAACAGGAAGAATCCACTAACTAAACTGAAGAGATGCCATTGTATACTGGATCACATGTTTCCATGTCAGCAATTAATGACTGCTGTGCATGGACACATTTAATGAACAAATGTTGAGTTCTGAATCGATTGAATATTAAAAAATAAAAGCTGAACCAAAAGTCTACAATGAAAAAGTTTAATTTGGGTCGAACAGCCTTAACTTCAGAAGAAATATTTTGATCTGATATCTCAATGTGGACATGCACTGATGTTTAGTGCAACAGAAGAAGTTCGTCAGGAAGGGAACCATCTTGTAAACTGAAGTTCCAGATAAGGTTTGGGTTCCAATACAGTATAGCACAAAATTCCCCAAAGACCCTGATTTACAACAGTGATCCCCTCTGCTCCTTTTGATATATATCAAGGGTTCGGACTAGGATAAACAGGGTATTATTACAAAGTTTGCAGATGACAAACTTGGAAATGTAATAAAGCATAAGGAAAACAGTAATAGACTTCAGTAAACAGAGGCTGGACAAAAGCTCAGACCCATGGCAGATTTAATTTAACACAAGTGTGAAATAATATATTTTTGCAGAAAAATAAGGAGTCAGTCAATGTAAATTAAATGATACAATATTAAAAAAATGCAAGAACAAACATTGGGGTGTGTGTATGTGGACACAAACCTTTGAGAAGGTGGCACATAAAAGAGTTCATTGGTTACAGTTTCTTTTTAATTCGTTGATGGCACATGAGGATCACTGCCTAAAGCCAGCATTTATTGCCCATCCCTAATCACCCTTCAGATGGTGATGGTGACGGTGATGGTGATGGCGAGCTGCCACCTTTAACTGCAACAGGCAATCTAGTATGCACACACCCACAGTACTGTTTGGAGGCAAGCTCCAGGAACAGCAACATCATCTCTAGTCAGGAACTAAAAAAAAGTATGAAAATTAATTAACATTAAAATCTTTTTGAAAACACTAGCTAGGCCTCAGGTGGAGTGTTACGTTCAGTTTTGGGTGCCTCACTTCACAACAAATACTATGACGTTTGAGAAGGTAACATTTCCAGAAATGAAATGAAGAGGAACGCCAGTGTGTGGAGTGACTGGAGAAGCTGGGGAGATTCTCCTCAGAGTAGAGCAGGTATTCAAACTCGAAGATTCAAATACTCAAATACAGACTTACAAAAGGTCTGACTTAACGAACACTTGTACCTATGAACACAGGCTCATACAGACATATAATTTCAAAGACCCAATATACAAAAATTTTCTGTATTTCCGAACGGCACCGTTATGTTGTCCTGCATCGAGCTCCAACTTGCATTCAAGTCAACTTGCAAACAGACTCCAGACCATTCACAACCCGGGGACTGCCTCTACAATAAATTTTAAAAAGTTTCTTTCCAGTCACAAACAGGTTCCAGAGGACACGACTTTACTTAAAATGTCAACTGCTGCAATCGTGAATGCATTGCTTAAAACAATGACTCAAACAGATCCAATCGTAATATTCGCAAGCGAAGTGAATACTTGAAGTAAAAATTATTCTACAAGGCTATGGGGAAAGAGTACGCAAGAAGACCGATTGAATAGCTGTACCAAAAGATCAACGCAGGACATCTGGTTCGAATGGCTTCCCTCTGTGCTCATAATTCTGTAGTTGCAAGTATACAACCATTCAAACCAAGATTCAAAATTTATTGGATGCTTTAAACATTAATGATTGGCTAAATATTAAAAATGCAAAAATAAGGGGAGATATCACAACTATAATTAAGCATGTTTTGTAATCATCAGGAGGTGGACAATTAAGTGCACTTAGCTGTTGCAAATGCTCTTTTGGAGTAAAATTCAACAGCCACTAAAACTTAGCTTTAAATTACTCAAAGAAAAACCCATCAGGCTTTCACAAACATGTAGAACGTTTTTCCTTTCCCCAGATTGTATTAAATACTCTCAGCTGAAAAGCAGGAATTAGCCTCAGCCCATGTGAATATTTGGTTTTCAGTACTTATATTGAGATTCTAAAATCATGTGAACTGATTGCATATTAATGAGTTAGTGCAAAGGTCATGCTTGGAAAATGGATTTTTTTTTTTTTAAAATGCTGCTCGCCAAATAGTTAACAATAACAGAGCAGGTATTAAAAAAAGCAAGGAAGCGAAATATACAGCACAAAGGCAGTGCATTTCTGAGGTTCATATACTGACAAGTCCCTGTGAAATATGAAGGGAAATCCTCTATTAGGGAGGGGCAAAGATTGGCGCCTTGCCCCATTCAATTGCCTGAATATTTCTTCAAAGTAACAGACAGCATCACTTGCCATCAAAGCATTCTTTGGCCACCTGAAGAAGAAATTTACAGCATCACAGCTTGGGGACAGCTGATAAATTTGCCAAGAGAAATTGACAGATTTTGAAGCACCTTTTCAGGTTTTTAGTCGATTCAATAAAGTTAGTGAAAGTAGATTATGAAACTATTTGCAGAGAGTTATTACTTCACGTAAACTGACAATCAAAAAAATGTGAAGGATTACATGTTTAAGCTTCTCACATGCTCCTACATAATACAACTAAGGACTGAAAACTAAGTATTTAGGAACCACATTTGATTGCTTTTTTTTTAAAATTGTCACGTGTACTGAAAATAGTGCAAAGCTTCGTTTACGAGCAGTGCAGGCAGATCACAGCAAGCAAAGGATATACAGATCATAAAGAGTCAGACATACATTGCAGGTTACATTGTTGAATGGGCTCTAGCCTCAAATAGTCCAATAACGGCCAGAAAGAAGCTGTTCCTGAACCTGCTTGTGCACGCGTTCAGGCTTCTGTATCTTCTCCCCGACGGAAGAGGTTGTAGGAGATCATTACCAGGGTGCGATGGGTCTTTGATGATGTTGGTTGCCTTTCCACGTCAGTGAGCCGTGGAAATGGAGTCCATGGATGGAAAGTTGGCTTCCGTGATGGTCTGGGCTGTGCATGCCACCTTCTGTAGTTTCTTACGGTCCTGGGCAGAGCAGTTGCCATACCAGGCCGTTATGCACCCGGACAGTATGCTTTCAATGGTGCATCTGACAAAGCTGGTGAGGGACATGCCAAATTTCCTGAGCTGCCCGAGGAAGAAAAAGCATTGTTGTGCTTTCCTGACTGCCGCATTTACATGTGAGGACCAGGACAGGTCATCAGATATCGTCACTCCGAGGAACTTGATCCTCTTCCCTCTCTCAACCTCAGTTCCGTTGATGTAGATGGGAGGGGGGGGGGGGCACGTTCTCCTCCTTTCTTTCTGAAGTCAATGATCAGTTCTTGAGTTTTGCCAACACCGAGAGACAGACGGTTTTCATTGCACCACATCACGAAGCCCTCTATCTCCCTTGGGCATTTTGACTCCATGTTCTTAGATATCCGTCCCACCACGGTGGTGTCATTCGTGAACTTACAGATGGCGTTGGTTCGGAATTTATTAACACAGTCGTAGGTGTACAGGGAGTACAGGAGAGGGCTGGCACGCATTCTCGGGGGCTCCGGTGTTGAGTATTATTCTGCAGAAGGTGCAGTTACCTCTCCTCACTAATCGCAGCCGATGGGTAGAAAGCTGAGGATCCAGGTGCAGGCGGCAGAACCGAGACTAATGTCTCACAGTTTTGAGATCAGTCTGGAGGGGATAATGGTGCCAAAGGTAGAGCTGTAGTCAACGAGCAGGAGTCTGACGTAGGTGTCTTAGTTGTGGCATTTCACATGGTGACATTTCAAGTACAACTTCCGAGACTATAATACTTTGACCTTGAAAGCATGCTGACGATCATGATTTCAGTTATATTTGATTTTAATCTTAATTTATTCAGAGGAAATATTCATTACATATTTTCAACAGTCTATATTGCTAAGTAATGTAATTGGTATGGAATTCGGCAGCGCAAATCAAAGCCTGACAAATGAACACGGCACCTTTCCAAACAGCAGGCAGCAATCAGCCAAGATGAGCATTAACTAACTACACTCACAAAATGGTCAAATACTTCCAACAGAAGAGGTGACACTCAGTCTTTCAGGTCCTTGCTGGCCGTCGGCAGGAGTAATTCATCTGGGTCTATGCCCCCACCTTTTCCCCACATCTCTGTCCATTTTCCTTTTCAGATAATGATCTAATACCCCTTTCAATGTCTTCAGTGAAACTGCCCGCACCAGACAGCCATTCAGTGCACTGCATTTTAGACAAACAAGAAGCTGGAAGAACACAGCAAGCCAGGCAGCATCTGGAAGAAATGAGTCAACATTTCAGCTATTACCTTTCTTCAGAACTGGATGTGGGGATAGGGGGAGTTGTGGATGAAGAGAAGGGGCAGGGGTGGAAGCGAAATGGTGGTGGTAGGGTGCTGAATTGCATTTGTTGATCACTTGCTGCATAAAAGTTAAGTCCTCCTGTTGCCATCACTTTACTCTCATCGAGGAAGGGCTAAGAATTAGTGGCACGGATTTAAGATGACTGGCAATGTTTTTTCCATCTGCACTGTTCAGACGACGCTCATGATATGGAATATCTCAATCAAACATCTTCCCTACGTCTTCTCCAAGGAAACAGCCTCAACATCTCAAATCTACATGACTGAAGCTCCTCACCCCTGGAGCCATTCTCATGATTTTTTGTGCACTTCCTCTGATCCCTTCACATCTTCCCATAAATCAGAACCCAAAGCTGGACACAATGCTCCACTTGACAGAAAAAAGAAAACAGCATTTTATCCAGGTTGAGAACACTGTCTTACTTTTGTGCTCTCTGCTAGTACTTAGAAAGCTCAGGATACTACGCAGCTTAGGGCTGTGAAGAGGATTCATACCAGACTTGAAATATTAACTGTTTCTCCCCAGATTCTGCCAGACCTTCTTGAGCTTCTCCATCTTTCAATGGTTGCCTCAGATTTCAAGCATCCATAGTATATTGCTTTCATCAGGAAACGGTGTGCTTTGTTTAATGCTCTCTCAACACATCCTACAACTTCCAATGATATGTGCACAAACTCCCAGGTCTCTCTCCTCCTACAACCACTAAAAATTGATCCTTTATTTTATAACCTCTCTACATCCTTCCGACCAAAATGATGCCCTTCATAATTCTCAGCATTAGATTTCATCTGCCCATTCCAATGTCTATGTCATTCCATTATCCTCCTCATGGCTCAAAATACATCCAAGTTACCTGCAGTCTGCAAATTCTAAAATTGTGCCTGTACAGCATTGCCATGGTGATTCATCCATAACAGTAAGAGAAGCCAGGTCATGATTCTGTTCTAAATATTCCCTAGTCCAAAGCATAACTGCATGTCAGCATTTCATTTTGTCACTGAACCAATTCCGCAATCATGTGACTGACAAGTCCATGGCACTGCACTTTATCAAATGCCTTTTGGAAGTTCATGCACACCACATCAATGGCATTATTCTCCATTACCACATCCAAGACCTCTTAATTAGTTAGTTAAATATGATGCACCCTCAACCAATCCAAGCCAGCTCTCCTGAATGAAGCAGCATTTGTCCAAGTGAAGACTAATGTCTTCCCGAGGTACCATTCCTAAAAGTTTCCTTGAAGGTTAAAGTGACTGACCTGTAGCTTTTCAGCTTAAAAAATCAACTACTTCAAAGCTGCTTCCACAATCAAATAGTGTGTAGCTCTACTAATACTGAAATTATATTTGATGGTCTTTCATCAACTTGTTAGTCAATCATAGGCCTAAAATCTACACCTTCATATTAAGAAAAATGCTGGAGCCAGAGTTGTTCCTCTCATTCAGCATTGCCACCTATCTCGAGGGGCAAGGATTTCAGTCCGACCGACGATCACCGAAGCACCAAACTTCCCTATTTGCGCGCTCTCGGTTAAGGTGACCTTGAATACTAAGCTTAAATCCTGCACCTTCCATGCAACGTACTTGTAGCATAACTAAGTGTTTTTCAAGTTAAAAACATACAGAAATTGCTGGTGAAACTCACCAAGTCTGGCAGCATCTGTTGAGAGAAAGTAGAGTTAACATTTCGAGTCCATGACTCTTCTTTAAATTAAATATCAGCGTAAGAGAAACAAGCTTAAATAAAATATAATATTCCTACCTTGCTATACCAGTTAAGGCACGGTTGTACAATGTCTGGCTCATCTATCCCATGTAGTTCAACGTACCAGATGCTGAAGTTAAAGCTAGGCCCCCATGACATTAATGGAACTATCAAAGGAAACAGAAAAAAAAATTCATGACTTTTAGATCTGCTAACGTAGTTCCATAAAATTTAGAAACAGCAAAATTCATTTTTTCACGTCACTGATCATTTCATTAACCATAGGTATTATTTTGGCATCAATTCCGACTATCAAGATGTGTTTGGCTGTTGTGTTGAAATGGCAGACAACAAAAGTATACTGAGGGAAAATGAACAATATGCTCATTACTATAGAGTTTCCTTATGAACAAAGAGGAACAATGCAACACGTTATCAATGCAAAAAGAAACGGCAGCACAACCTTCCTTTCCAGACTTCAAATGGTCCGACAGAAGGTTTCCCACTATCATCAGATGGCCACTGCACAAGCTCGCATTAATGTACAGTTTATCATAAAGCAGTATTTTGCTTCCAGTGAATGTAGATGGCATTGAAGTAGTTTTGATTTTATGTTCTGAGATTTGTCAATCAAATACCACACATCTTAACACTTCAATCTAACTCTACAATATATTATTTACAATCTCATGTTTAGAAAAATTAATTAATTGAAACTTTGTCAAGCATATGATTTTGCGATCATTAATGACTAAGATAAGACAGTGACAAGCATACAGAACTAGATTATATCATCCAATGAGGGCTATTGAGTCAACAGTTTTTGAGACTACTTTACAAGAAAATTACAGTGAGCAATGGCAATAACACAGTTATAAAATATTGATGCGCGTGCATTTGCAAAATGCATTTTAGGGACCAATTCCAATAACACATTTAAGTCTTCACCAATAGCATAAATAGAAGCTATCTCCCAATAGTACAGATTAAAAGAAAACGTCAGTCATAGGCAGCAGAGATGGAACACTTCACAACAGTGAAAATAGCAATTCATGCTCCAACAGTAGTCAGACAATCAAATCTACCTGTTCCACTGCAAACATAAAAAGATACACTGTGCAGTATTTGAAAATTAACGATAACATCCTGTCCTGAAATTCTATCCTCTGATTTTTGCTTTTTAAAAATGATCCTTAACTCACATTCCTGGACAAAGTGCTACTTGCTAGAAAATGTCAAATCTGCCAACATTTGTTTATCCACTGATCGACTTTCCCGTTTGCAAATGCTGCCAACTGATTCTAACACTTATGACTGCAGACAGCGCAACGGTTCAAAAATGGGAATGACTGCCCACGGCCAAAATGAGAATTGGTTCTCACCAATTCTCAGTGAGGTGGTCAGCATAGAATCCTAGATTAAGCAACCTCAATTTTCACTTCGGGTGGCTGAGAGAAGAGAAATTAAACAAATAATGACATAGAAAGCCATTCTAAAACAGTGTAGATAACAGCAATCCATTTTAATGTAATTAGCTGCAACTCTTCACAGAACGTGAACTGAAAATTGTTCAGAAGTTGCAAGAAAAGGGTGACATTGTTTAATCATCACGGCAGCAATGTAGCTAAATGTACTATTTCATATTATGGTATACAAAGTAGGATAACCCAGGTACTTAAAACATAGGAAACGGTTCACTGAACGTTCTCAAAAACTGTTACATAATGTGGTGCAGCCATACTTTTAAAAATTGCAAAAAATATATGCAGACATGTACAAAACGCTGGTGAATAGAGTAAGAAACTCCATTTGAGTTTGACATCCTCCATTTCTTCAGTGTTACAAGGTTATATTCATAACCAGCCATTTTTGTATCAAATTTTACCCTTGCACGTGTCTGTGTCAGATTCAGTGGCAGACTTGTCTCTCCTGCCAATTGTCAATTAAAATTATGCCTATTTATTTCAGCTCATTGCTGGAAGAATTTACTGCAAATATTTAAAAAAAAGGTCTTCATTTTGTGACCATTGTATTGATGTGATCCTTCAAATGTACTATTGAGTTAAAAAGATAACAGGTGCAGTAAAACTACATTACTTTTGTGTCATGTTTTAATATCACACTAGGCCAAGGTCAATTTCAAGTAAAATAGTAAATGCATAATTGAGTTGTGAACTTTGAAGGACAACTAGAAATCAAATAACCATCCTTCACAAAATACATCAATTTAATTGATAATTACATGATAAAAATTGAGGTTACTTGAAAACACACAAAATAATGCAACTACAGGAAGTCTATCAATTCTACAAAGTAAATGGGGACTTGTACTGTTGAAATATTCGCCAAATTATCACAAATTGAATCCAAACTGTTACAAAGAAAATAACAGCAACCAATTTCAACTTTTAAAGTTCGGCTTTCTCCGAAATTCAGACTCAAAGTTCTGGCTATAAACGAACAGTCAGAAAAAATTGGTTCAATTGATCCATTATACTGAACCCTCAACGTTCTCAAAGATGCAAGCCTGTAGTGTACTCTGTAATATACATATACACATCTAAATTCCAGAATTTAACTAATCTGGATCTTGATGAACAAGAAATGGCTCTTTTCTCCAAAAAAGAAAATGGTGATAGATAATTTGATTTTAAAAAAAGCTTAAAACACTGCGGGATTCTAGAGAACCACTGTACTAAGTGGGGTAAAACTGATCCACGTGTGAACAGCAATGAGAAACGGAATTGAGAGCATACTTCATATGCATTTGGATATTTATTCTCACTGTTACTTTCACTTGCTTTGAAATTGAAAGTACTTTCCAAGTCAGTGGAAAATTAAACCTGGCATGGCGAAAAATCAGCCAAATTGTCAGAAGCTTGTTTTAATCTCCTTACATAGATCAATTTGACTCCCAACATATTCCCATTCGTGAAGACCAGAAGCCCGAAACCGAAGTTGGTCACTAATAAACCCCAACAGGAATTTAGAACCAACTTTTCCATTCACATTGAGTAGAACATTTCATGGAATCATAGAATATAGAAACATAAAATTCTTAGTGTGCAAGCAGGCCATTTAGCCCATCATTCCACACCACCCCTCCCAAGAACATCCCACCCAGACCCACCCCCTACCCCATTCCTGTAACCCTGCACTACCAACGGTCAACCCGCACATTTTTGGACCGAGAGAAGAAACCGGAACACCTGGAGGAAATCAACACAGAAACGGAGAGAATGTGCAAACTCCACACAGGCAGTCAACCAAGGCTAGAATTGAGACAACAAGGTGCAAGGCTGGAATTGAACCTGGATTCGTGGTGCTGTCAGCAGAATTGACACCCGCTGAGCCACTATGCCACATTTAACAGGAAGCTAGATAAATATGCAAGGACCAAAAAGATTGAAGTATGCATTTTTAATGTGAAATAACTAAGAGGTAACTTATGTAGCACCTAACACTGGCGCAGAACTGTTGGGGCGAATGGCCTGTTTCTGTACTATTTACATTATGCCTGCATGAATGTAACTGAATAAAGGTCTGCAATCCATGCTGCATATTGGAGGATTTCAAGTTAATTCCAAACCTCAAAACAAAACTGCTGCAACTGACAAGAGCGATCAAACTTTCCTGGTAAGGTTATCTATGACCAGTTCACTTGTATCTGAGGACTACATCTGCATAATGTAATTTCCACATAATGTAATTTCTATATTCCTACACCGGCCCTAAACCCCACCTCTTCCTCCGTTACATTGATGACTGTATCGACGCCGCCTCGTGCTCCCACGAGGAGCTCGAACAGTTCATACACTTCACTAACACCTTCCACCCCAACCTTAAATTTACCTGGACCATCTCTAACACCTCTCTCCCCTTCCTGGACCTCTCTGTCTCCATATCGGGCAACCACCTCGAAACCGATATTCATTTCAAGCCCACCGACTCCCACAGCTACCTAGAATACTCCTCCTCCCACCCACCTTCCTGCAAAAATGCTATCCCCTATTCCCAATTCCTTCGCCTCCGCCGCATCTGCTCCCAGGATGAGGCATTCCACTCCCGTACATCTCAGTTGTCCTCGTTTTTC
>NC_063353.1:39362687-39363108 GCF_021869965.1 Rhincodon typus
TTATCTGCTTTCCGGAGGGACAACTCTCTCCGTGACTCCCTTGTCCGCTCCACACTCCCCTCCAGCTCCACCACACCCGGCACTTTTCCCTGCAACCGCAGGAAGTGCTACACCTGCCCCCATACCTCCTCCCTCACCCCCATCCCAGGCCCCAAGAAGACTTTCCACATCAAGCAGATGTTCACCTGCACATCTGCCAATGTGGTATACTGCATCCGCTGTACCCGGTGTGGCTTCCTCTACATCGGGGAAACCAAGCGGAGACTCGGGGACCGCTTTGCAGAACACCTACGCTCGGTTCGCAACAAACAACTGCGCCTCCCAGTCGCGAACCATTTCGACTCCCCCTCCCATTCCTCAGACGACATGTCCATCTTGGGCCTCCTGCAGTGCCACAACGATGCCACCCGAAGGTTGCAGG
>NC_063353.1:39363208-39382198 GCF_021869965.1 Rhincodon typus
CCCTGGCCCCATCCCCGCCTCTTCGACCTGTTTGTTTCCTCTCCACCTATCCTCTCCTCTATCCCTCTTCTATCCGCCTCCCGCTCTGTCCCTATTTATTTCAAAACCACCTTCCCCTCCCCCTTTTCTGATGAAGGGTCTCGGCCCGAAACGTCAGCCTCTCTGCTCCTATGATGCTGCTTGGCCTGCTGTGTTCATCCAGCCCTGCACCTTGTTGTCAATGATGGAAATATGTTTTTTCACAAAGTATCTGTCTCCAAATACATAATCCTGAGGAAACATGAAGTGCTCAGATTGTTTGTTAACTGTTCAAATGTCACCTTCAACACAAAAAAATTCAAAATAGTAGCTTTGGTTTCATGTAAATGGAATCCCTAAGTAAATATACCTTGAACAAATATGTTGACAAAGTTTTCTATGCTGCAGACATTCATAGGCTTCTCCTACTCAATTGCTTACAAGGATTAAATTAAATTAATTCAATAATCATCAAGAGACCTTACCTATTTTAATGAAACGACAGGGGAACATCTGATCATCAATTTTGTGCTTCAAGGTGAAAGTCTCCTTGTTGTAATCATTCTTTAAGCCACTGTAAATCAAAAGCAGGTTTCGTTATTAAGGGATTAACTACCTCCATGCAAAAAAAACACTGACAGCACAAAGTGGAAAATGCTCCAAGTATAGTTGTCATCTAGAAAGGAGTTATTCATTTTAGAATCACAGAAGTCTACAGCACAGGGAAAAGCCCTTTGGCCCACCTAGCGTGCACCAAACAACAACAATCTAACTGCTCTAATCCCATTTTCCAGCACTTGGCCCACATCTTTGTAGGTCTTGGCATTGCAAGTGTATATCTGAACACCTAAATGATACAAGGTATCTGCCTCAACCACCCACACATACACTCAGCTCCAGATTCCCAACACCCTCTTGATGGAAATCTTTTTCCTCACATCCCATCTAAACTTTCTGTCGGTTACAGTAAATCTAAGTCCCACTAGACAGACAAGACTCCAGCTGTGGCCTAACCAGCTTTGTCCACAGTTCCAACATAAACTCGCTGCTCTTAAAATTCTGTGCCTCTACTTATACAGGCAAGTTTCCCACGTGCCTTCCTAACCACTATCTACCTGCCTTGCTACCTTCAACGGCCGGTGGTTATGCATACCAAGGTCCCTCTGATCCGTGATGCTTTCTGCAGTCCTATCATTCATTATTTATTCTCATTTGATTTTATGGTCTCCTGTCCTGCTTATGTGCATCGCATTTATCCAGACTGAATCCCATTTGTCACTGATCAAACCATCTGTGTATCTCCTCTTCTAATCTGACGTTATCCTCCTCACTACTTAGCACTCTACCAATTTTGGCATCATCCGCAAAATTATTAAATCGACATTCCTACACTCAAGTTTAACTCATTTATATATACTACCAACAAGGGCTCAACACTGATCCGTGTGGAATCATTGGGGAGGCTTCCGGTCACATTTTTCAGTCAGATTTTGTGTCAACACCATCTGCACTTAGTCCTGAGGGGAATGGGAGTGGAAACGAGCAAGGATCTCAACTCAGAACAGTTTCAGCACTTTGTTGCACCACAGGACTAACCCCAAACAAAAATAAAAATCAAATATCCATTAATTTTTTTCATATCCAATTCAATTATTTTCGTCAGCTGGACATCATCTTTTCCTCTTATTCAGCCTCATATCAGTGATCCACAGCAGATTTTACATTTCCCTGCCAGTACCAACTTCTTTGCAGTTTCAACTTCTACTCCGTCTACATATCCAACCCACGTCAGGAAGTCGAGCTACTTCCTTCAAAAAATTCCTCGAATGAATATGCATCCACCATCATACTCAGCTCGGACTCAACTTCTCATCAGCTGAACATTCTCTCATTTAACTTACCTCCAATCTCCCCAGAGAGTTACCACCATAGAAATCCACACAGAATCATGCAGCACAGAAACAGGCCATCCATATTAATACATTTGTGCTAGTTCTTGAAAAGGAATATAAAATTAGAACCCATGCCTGACCGATGGTTAATAGTTCTGTAAACTTCTGTTCAATGCAGCTCCGATTTCCCTCCTTGAATTTTCTTCCACATCCATTACAGCATAGCTCTCAGCTTTAAAAACAAATTTTTCATTGGTCCTCTTCCCAAATACCTTAAATTTGTACCTTTGATTATTCACCTTTCTGCCATTTTGTCCCAGTGCATTATCAAAACCTCTTATAATTTTTACTGCCTGGGTGCAAGTAATTATATCCCAAACTTGATTTGCACCATTAATTTTCTATATTTAACTCAAGTTTCCAGTATTTGTACTTTTTTTTAATTTTACCAAGCAAGTATCTGGCTTGGATTTGCTGTACTTGTAGTTTCTTTTCATCCTTATGATGAAATACATTTCAGTTTACTGCATTGGTCCTCAATTCAAGACGAAATGGTACTGGCCAACAAGCAACCATTGCACACTTCAAACAACTTGCATAGTGAATGACCACCCTGAACTTACTGACCAAACTGTCACATCTCGTACAGGCTAAAGCATACCAGAGCTCCAGTTTTAAAATATCAGAAAACATCTGTTTGATCAACCATATTTATGACTTAACACTGCAAAAGTTAATTTCTTCCAAGGAATGTCAGAGTCATTGGCAAGGCCAACATTTGTTGTTCATTCTCAACTGCCTTTTAACTAAGTGACTTCCTCGCCAACTTCAGAGGGCAGTTAATAGTCAACCATATCATTGTGGATCAGGATCACATCTCGCCCAGATCTGGTAATAATGACAGATTTCTTACCCTCAAGAACATACACAAACCAGATGGCCTTTTACAACAATGATGGTTTCACATTTGCCATTCCTGAGACTAGGCTTCCATTCTAGATTTTACTAATTAATTTTAAATTCTACCCACTGTGGTGGGACTTGAAGTTCTGACCCCAAAGCACTAGCCTGGGCCTTGAGGCTACAAGTGGGCCCTGTTCAAGCCCCATCTGTTCAAAGGTGTGTCATAACATCTCTGGGCTGGTTGATGAGAAAATATCTAGGAGACAAACTGAATATTTCTATTAAAAAAAATCATTACACCATCCTTAAAAAGGTGGTTAAAGACAGTTCTGGCCGTGGAGGAAGCCTGCTCACTGCAGTCCAGATTGCTAATTAGCCTGTGCGTATAGTCACTGCTCCACAGTATTCAATGGAAATCCAAGCAGATACATTTTAAAAAAAAATCAAAATCAGCATGGCTACCTATTCAAAGGGAAAAATAAATAACTGATATCCAGCCACATCAGGCCACTAACAGCCTGTAGTAATTCACATAAAAGTACTTCAAAGCACAATTAATTAGATGGGCTGTTATCTGCATACAGACTATCCCACAACAGCAGAAAAAAGGACAATTTCTACTTACATTAGTTTACGGAAATATCAACGTAGAATACTAGGAACTCAACAGGATCATGTAATTTGCAAAAGGCTCAAGTTATCCAGAACAGACAGATCTTCTATCACGACATCCAGAAGATACCACCTCTCACAACGCAGGAGTACCGCAAAATGTCAGTGTAGATTACGTGCTCAAAAACTAGAGCTATTAGTTTCCACTACTCCATTACATGATGTGTACAATCGACACTTCTTGAATATTATCCACATTTGTGCAGTGAACCCAACGAATTGTAACGAAAGGCATTAAGGCGTCAATTCATACTTTTCGTATCAGAAACTTAAACACTCGCTTGAATGCAAACAGTATACCTGTACTGGTCATAATGCAACCCCAATACTCATGAAACCCAATGTGCTAATTTTATTGACATAAAATCGCAAGCATTTATCTGGACTAGTTGCACAGACATTAAATTATATGTTAACCTGTGCTGCGTCCAAATCACAGGTCACACAGAAAATAAACATTTCTCAACACATGAAATGAGTTTGAATTTTTTTTTCAAGAAAGCACACAAAGGGAATTCGAGAAGACAAAATTCACCTTCAGGACAGCAGTGACAACTCGCTGCTGCCTAGCAGCACCAGGGACCCAGGTTCCATTCCAGCCTGGGGCAACTGTTTGTTTTGAGTTTGAACATTCTCCCAACCTGTCTACGTGCACTTCCTCCCATAATCCGAAGATATCTCGGTTACATGGATTCACCGTACTAAAAAAAAATTGTCCCATCGTGTCCAGGGATGTGCAGATAAGGCGGGTTAACCGTAAAAAAAAAAAAACCCCATGCAGAGTTACAGACATGGTGTTGGAGTGGATCTGGATGGAATGCTCTTTGCAGGGTCAGTGCAGACCAATAGGCCAAATGGCCACTTTCTGCACTGTAGAGATTCTATGACCTTCATACAAGGCAAGAGGAGAATGACCATTTGATGGCAAGTGCAGTTGGCACTTTGGAAAGTTATCCACACATCCCATTCCAACACCCTATCCCTATATCTTTCACTTTGAAAATATTTCTAAAATCCATTACAGATTCTATTCTGCGACTTCCTCTTAGGTTTCCTTCGTTTGCTCAGACGTAGATTAAGACCCAAGACTATTTTCAACAATCTTTTCAGGACTACCACAAGATTATGCTATCTGAATACTCTTGAGCTCTGTCAATAACAATATCAAGTTTATGTATGGAAAGTATTCAATTTCTTAACCATTTGTTTTCCCACCGCAGAAGTTAATTTATTTTGCACTCTCTAATAGTCCAGTGATTTAATATAAAGCAATATTTTATTCTTCACTGCACTAACTTTTATTGACGATTCAACCGAGTTCATATTTTTTGTCTGTCCTCTTATTTTACTTGATTTTCTTTTAAAATCGTGGTCCTCAAGTTATGTGCCTCCAAGTGTCATTTTCTTTATCTGCTTATTCAAGCAAACGTAGCTTTTTTTGGACCACCATTACCAAAATAAGTTAATATTTTTAAATCACTCCAATTGTTTTCCTATTTGAATGTTTCCCATTATTTAGTTGTTAACCCGACTACTCAGTTGATTTAAATTAATTTATTTTTCATTTACATGAAATTTGTTTTCTCCCATGCAAGGTCATTGTTGTTCATTTTGGTGCATAAATATTTATAAATAATTACTGTTTTCACCACTTGCCAATGTTCCTTAGCCCCACTTGTCCCTTTTTGTTGATTTGAATTACTGTTATAACAGCCTACTATGACCCTGGTACTTCTGCCTTTCCAATTAAATTAACTGCACAATACACACAGATTATATGGTTACATCAGTTCTGATAGAATGTTTTATTTCGTCAGTTAAAATTCTCATCCATCTATTTTCTACCTGGTATTAACTAACCTAGAACTCTCAAGTCCCAGACCAGCACTGGTATGCAATGATTCTACTCTTGCTACATTATAATGTATGAAAATCAAGGACAAGAAAGGACCATCTTCTCTGTCAGATCCAATTTGTTGTGCAACTTCCTGTCCTCCCTCCAGCCACCAAGCTGCATGTTTGAGAATGCAAGGAAAATGTTGACTGAAATTAATAAGAGGTAAAAAATCTGGAAAAATGCTCTTATTTGAAGGAAAACCAAACAATTCCCTTAAGATATTTATTTACCATTTAGAGTTCTTGGTTTTTGGCATGACTTCGATCACCGCAGGGACAAAGAATATACAGTTCAAACGACTGATTTAAAGCAATCGACTGGGGTTGCTAACTCATGACGAGCATTCAATCCAGAGCTGAAATTCTAGCTCTGGTGACAGTTCAAATTATGCAATCCACTCTTTGTTCTTTATTTGAACGGTCAAACCCAAAAGCACCGGAAATCCTGACATCACACAACAAAATTGGGAGGGTATCAAACAGCGAGAGAGATAATTGACCCGAGTCCATTGCAAAAACTTACGTCAACAAAACCAGATATTCAACACGGTAGTTACCAAAAATAACTTTCATTATGTACTAAAAGGTACTCATGACCTTTCAGACTAAAAATCCTTAATTAGATCACTTATTCATTAGCAGTGATCACAAATTAATTGATTAGATACACAAAACTTCAGGTTACTGACTATAACTAACTAGGGAAGCAATCAACAAGCTAGTCCATGAAGGTCTTGACACGTTATCACTTACCTTGAAAGTAGTTCTGTCATGTTTTCTTCACTCATTCCCCCATAAACTTTAAACTTTTTCAGGTTGCACACATGGGTCTTTTCATATTTGCCAAAAGTGACGCTTTGGACTATTGCAGGCCTCTCAAGTTTCAGAATCAAGTACTGAAGGAAAATAATGCAATAATTCAAAGGGTTGAGAATATTTTTGAGAACAATTGCGCTCATAAATGAAGATAAGTGATAACCAGAAACGTAAACCAGTTAACAACACCGATTATGAAAATGCTCTGTTTTTGCCCCACAAAAAAAGACAGCAAAATTGCTCAGCTACACAAAAACATTCAGAATTACCAAGCCACTTAACTCCTCTAGGAGCACACCTGTCAAAAGAATCTGCTCGGATAAAATATTTTGAATTTCCAAGGACTTGGGCAATGGCTCACAGCACTATTACGAAGGTTGAAAATCTATAATATCAAGGGACTTGCACTACATGAACTAATTTAGAGCTGGTGAACGAATAGGCAAATTATAAAGACCACAGTATACAGCTAGTGTTAAGTCAACTGTGAGTTAAGTCTTTTTGACTTAACTTCTTTCATTTTCATTAAAGAGCTGCAGCCACTTAATGTTTTCAATCCTATCTATTGCGAGAAATACATAATAAGCGATACACAATTGTTAAAGATGATACGCAATGACGATCAATTCAATCTCAATAACGTAACTTGTTCTGGGATGCATTCCTGTTCAGTCACAAAAGTCATTGATAGAAAATGTACGTAGTTGATAGCACGTCCAAGTATTTAGAAATGATGAGGAAGGCATGGCATAGGCTTTGGCTGCACTGGGCAATCCTCACCTTGTTTGCCAATTAGTTTTCACAACATGGGTGAAGTGGGTATGCAGAGTTGCACTCTAGTCTGGAAACCTACTGGTCAGCACAACTGAAGGGAGAAGATGGGGTGTTCAGCTCAATTGTGAGAAGAAATCAGAGTTTTGCTTAATGGTAGCTTTCAGGTCAGACAACCTGGAGGAGGAAACACAAGGATCCTGATATAGTAATATCTAGGTAAGCAACAGCTGGATTGTATGGTTGACGTTTGATCGTTGACAACAACTACAACATTTACATTTGCTTAGTTTAAACCTGATATTAGTATTGTCATGCTTGAATCCTGATTGGAAAATGAATCTGTAAAACTTCTTCAAAAAGGAAGGGAAGGGACAAGTTAGTATCCAGTTTTGATGCCCCTCAGCTTAATATACTTCATAGAGCAAAAATAGTTCCAATTTCCTTTTGTTGATACGTATTTAAATTTAGTTTCTACCGCAGACTAAAAGACAAAATAAGCAGATGATTCTTCCAGCAGGAAGACAACACAATTGAAAAACAAAAGGAACTAAATCTATAACAGGTGCAAGTGTTCAACTTAACTAATTACAGACCACATACTCACTTTAAGTTTCACTTGCAAGTGCTGCTTTTTTTTAAAAATCAACACAATCTATTTAACAATTGTACATAAACTAGACTTTACTTATATTTTTGAACTCTGATTGTTACTGTCCCCCTTTAGACCAATTATGCACGTTCAGAACCAAGGGTCTGCTTTTGGCAGATAATTTTGTGCAATCCGAGTGAAAGTTAGGACTTTTGAGAGAGTATAAGGGATTTAACATGTGCATTGAATCAATTTTTTTCTGCACTTCATATTTTGTCTGACTGTTTTGCGCGTCAGAAATTAGAGTCACTCAAAGACAAATAACAGCAAAAAGCAATTTTGCCAGTAAAACGTCAGTGATTCAGTTAGTTCGCCACCATATGAAAACAATTTTTCTCTGTTAACCCATTTGATTAGTAATGTCTGGTTGGGCTGGTTATCAAGGTCAGGGCTTCCCAAACTGCTGCAACTCCACTGTAGGCCAGTAAACAAGATTTTGGGGTCATGAGCTTCAAAGTAGTAGTAGTTGCCCAACTGATTGCTGACAGGTTTGTATTCCATTTAAAAAGCTATAGCCAAAGTGACAGTTCAATAAGGCTCAATTCCCGCTACACGAGAGTCTGTGCAAAAAACTAAATGGTCATTCTGCTTGCTGTTTCATCAAATGCCCCATGGAAGACATTGGGAAGATTGTGGTGTCGTGAATGGGACATTGGACTATAATATTATGACCATTATACTGAAGCACACCCCAAATTCTGCTCAACAAGTGAAGGGACCTCCCACTTTGGTCAACCATGTTTGTACCGCCTCCAAACTTGCATCCAGGTTCATGCAAATTAAAATTAAAGAAAACAGAATCACTCCAAAAAAGAAGCTTGTACAGTGTACTCAGAATCTCAGTTGATTATCAACAGTCTTGTGCACAACTTACATGGTACAGACTGTAAATTCATGATATTCATAATCTGTATTGTGCGCACTGGGAGAGAGACTGACTGTGAATCGAATGCAGGGGTCAGTTCACTCAAATCATTACCGAGAACACAGGATTTTTAAATAGATGCAAGAGACCCTCCATACCATGAGTCAACATTGACAAATGCATTCGAACAGGTCATCTCATCTCCAGCTACTTCATCATTCAAATGCCCACCAATATCTCAAGACAGGACAAAACAGCATAACGCACAAAACAAATCATTACTACACTTGGAATGAGTAATGCTTCATATGTACTTTTAAGTGCACCTACAGCTCATTTCTTCTGTCTGTAAGTATTTAAAAAACTTAGTTCCAAACAAAGAATACGTAAAAGGTGCTGAGGTCATAAGCAAACTTTCTCTGCTCAGTATATAGTGCAAATATTTCAAAATAATGAAACATAAATTATTGATATGCACAACAGAATGTGGTACTTTTACAAAATGCCAGTGGACCTTGGTACATTGTGCATTATACATCACATGTAGGCAGGAGCTCAACACTAATAAAAATTAAGTTGACCGTATTTCATTCCAGAGGGCTGAAATGTTTCACAGTTTTTGAAGTGCAAATGTTTTCAATTTCACTATTTTCTGAACTTTCCAACTGACTAACTGTGGAAAACTGCACTACTTTTGATTCACAACTACAGGGTATCTCAAAACATCTCTGAATAGGTTGATGAGAAAATATTTATATCTAAGAAATACATCTACAATCGTTTCTCGTGGTCCCAAAATGGTATCCTTAATACTGCTTTTACACTCAAAATCAAGTAATTACTACATACTTTCAATTTGAAGATACAATTTATTGATTTTCCCTAACAAACTGAAATACATGAAAAAAATCAAAGATGGGGTAAGCACACATTTCCCCAACTTAAAAATGCAATCCAAAATTGAGGGTAGAACTTGATACCAGATAGAGTATAGACAGCAGAATTTTGCCTGAGCTTAAGGTGTATAGAAGAAGATGGAACAGCAATGCAATAGTGGAATTTAAGGCTAAGGCAAATGCAAATGTTGGCAGAATTAAGTGGTCTCTGCGATGGGGAGATATGGGTTAGAAGCTCCACTCAAGGAAAGTGAGAAGGCAAGGACATGAATGTAGTTCTGCCCACAGTAGTGACTGGAAATGTGGATGAGGAGAATGACCAGTGTTTTTGCTAGTGACTGAAAATAACCGCAATTTGTAAATTGCATTAAGCACAAGCAGGTTGACGACAGAGGCAGTGAAATACTTGAAAATGGTGATGAGAGAGCAGGATATCATTAACGCACGTAGAATTTAAATGCATGCCTCTGGACCAAACTAGTTTAGGCAAGACAACCTGCCTCACAACACAAATGGTGCTCTCAAAATTAATTATGCATCTATGGCGCCAATGATAAAATTTCTGCAATTTAGTGACCTATGACCCAATTCATTTGCCAACATCCGTTTTGAGACTGACCTAACAAGTCCTACACATGCTATACTACCTTATTTAACTCCTATCGTCTCCAGCCACAGCAAGTTTACATTGTGGAGGACTGAAGTTATCTGAACTACATAGCCGCTCATTTTTAAGCCAAAGTTAACAAAAAAGGTTGCATCTGTAAAACACAATGAAAAATTATACAGCGTCAGCTCAAAGCTTGCATCAGGGTAGAAATACACAACGCTTAGAGAACAAGTTTATAATCACGAAACAAGATACATTCAGTCTTGACAAAAAAAAACAACTTTTTTTCATTTTTACAATCCCATTTGAAACTTTCAAAATCATAACCAAACAAAGAACCTTTCATCTGCTGTCAGGAGCACAGTCAGGTACATGTGCTGGTATAAAATTAGTATTCAAATGGACCTGCACTTTCAAGAAATTGGATTGAGACTACTCTGATTAATTAAATGCACCCCAAGTGCTGCGCAATATTAAATATTTTACGTAGCAATGGCAAGGCGGAGATTCACGAGTGGTGTTCCAGAGAGCAAGACCAAGATAGTTGGAGGACCAACCACTTAGAAAGAATTGAAATTTGGAAATGCACGATGCTATACTTGGCCAGTTCTTTACACTCATCCAATTTATGGAGTATAATTTTTTCCCCTCAATGTATCGAAGACATAAATGGGAGTAAATTGAAGTGTTTTCTAACTAGCTATTTCATGCAATGAGCTTCAAATTGCCATGAGACAAACTCAGCATGTAAAAGAAACATTCAGACAAAAGCAAAGTGGGTGAGATGGCCCATCAAATGTGCCTCGCCTCTTAGGCCACGGTCGATCTAATCACCGAAAGATCCACTTTCTTGCCTTGGCTCCATAACCCTTGATTCCTTTATTGATTAAAAATTTATTCCAAATGTTAAATATACCCAAAGACCAGTCCTCTGCAGTGAAAAATTCCACAGATTCCCCATGCTTAGGAGAAAAAAAAAAATCCTCATTCGTCTTAAATTGGTAACCCTTTTATCAGATTATGCCTTCTGATCCTAGACTCGACCACAAGGGGGAACAACCTCTCCACATCTACCCTCTCAAGCTTACTAAGAATCTTACATTTCAATAGTGTGTTCTTTCACTCTTCTAAACACCAACAAGTACAAGCCCAACATACTGAACCGTTCCACGTACATAAACAAATCAATCAATCTAGTGAACTGGAATGCCTTCAATGCCAATATGTGTTGCCTTAAATAAGGGGACTAACAGTGTCAACACTATTGTATGCAGTCTGACTAGTGCCTTGTACAGAAAGGTTTTCAAGTTAAGAAGTCACATTGAACCACTAGTTCATAGATTTAGGTTTATATGCATCACTAGAAATGTATTGTAACCCTGAAGCACTTACTGCCAAACATTAAGAATAGGATTGAGCACATTCCAAAGAAAGCATTGTGCCCTTTACTGCAACTAAAACATAGAATATACATTCAAGAAACTTCCATAATGTGCAACCGCTTTAAAGGAATTAAGGCAAGAGGAATTTTACCAAAGTAATCACAGAAGGAGAATGAGAAACAGGCAGTACAAGAATAAAGTCTGTCACCTGAGGAGGGTAGTTGCTTTCGGAGGACCACCTTGAAGATTGATCGTGAGGTTTATCCACCAAAATATTTCTGAAAACAAACACAACTTGATTAGTTTTGCAGTCAACGTCCTTTCCCTCAAGCAGAGCACGTATCTCTATATAGTCTTGTCTGAAAGCAAAGTGGGTTTGTCCAGTTCTTTAACCATTTCTTCACATGTAGAAGATTCATTAAGTATCAAGGTAAAGATACCTATAGTGCCTTAATTGTGTAATGTTCAACCATAATTAAAGAGAATTTGATTCTGAAACTTTTAAAGTAAAAGTTGCCAAATTTGCAACCTTGCACATAGTTACCAAGAAAAACAGAAGATGCTGGAAACATGTTTGAGTTAAGAATAAAAAGCATTAACATTAACTTTCGCAGACACAAGTGGACATCACTAAGCTATATATGGCAAAAAAAAACAGACACAGTAATCAGCTTTTTGGCCCAGTAGACAAGGTGGCCTGCAAATTTAACAACAATTGTTACAAATCAGGAAGACAGTCTCAGACACGCTGATCCCTTACACTTGCCTCCAGTTTAACATATCACATATGCTGACAAACACTGAAGTCACCCACTGAAACACAACTGCAGACACGAAGGCTCAAAATCCTACAACTTCATTTTTAAACTCATTCATGGGGGGTGAGCATCCCTGGGTGGGCCAGCATTTATTGCTACCTGTAAGGTGGTGGGGTAAGCTAACTTCTCCAACTGCTGCAGTCCATTTAGTGCAGGTACAGCCACACTACCATTGGTGGAGTTCCAGGATTTTGATCCAGTGACATTGAAGGATCAGCAACATATTTCCAAGTCAGAATGATGAATTGCTTGAAGAGCAACTAGAAAGTGGGTCATGTTCCTATTTATCCACGGCTCTTGTCCTTTTCGATGGTAATAGATGAGAGTTTGGAAGGTGCTGGCAAAGCAGCATTGGTGGATTCCTGTAGTATGTCTTCTAGGCGACAGAAACAGTTGCTGAATGATGCTGGCAGAGGGAGCAAAAACAAAAAGGAAGGGACATGGTGCCAGCAAACATGCTGCTTTGGTACCAGCAGCGAGTGCTGTTGAAGCTGCACCCATTCAGTCATGTGGGAAGTCTTCTGCCACTCTCCTTACCCCTCCCTTGTATGGGGTGGAGAGAGTCAGGTAGTGAGTTATTTGCTGCAGACAGTATTCCTATCTTCTGACCTATACGTGTAGCCACGAGTATATGGCTCATCCACTTCAGTTTCTGGTCAATGATAACCCCAGAATCTCTCTCGACGGAGATGATCATGGTCTGGCATTTGTGGGGCACTTGACCCTTGTCAGCCGAACCTGGATTTTGTCGAGGTCATAGGGCATGGGGCATGTGGACATGGAAGGTTTCAATATGAGCCATTGCTCATGTTGCTGAACATCATACAATCATCAACGCATATCCCCACTTTGACCCCATGATGGAAGGAAGGAAGTAGATGAAGATGGTTGGGTCTAGGACACTACGTGGTGGAATGCCTGCAGAGATGTCCTGGGACTGGATGCCTGACCTCCAACAACCATCATCACCTTCATTTACGCTAGGTATGAAACCAACCGGTGAAAATGTTCTTCCCTCCACCCAGCTTCCCCCTCCCCCACCACCAGATGGTACCAGAGTACAACTGTGTACTGCTGATGGCCCAGTCTTGAGTTACTAGACCTGTTTGAAGTCTATCCCATTCAGCATGGTGATAATGCCAACATGATGGAGGGTAGGCTCAATGTGAAGACAGGACTGCATCTCCACAAGGAGTGACCAGTGGTCACTCTTACTGGTACTGTTATGGACAGATGCACCGGAGTCAGGCAATTTGATGAGGATGGAGGTAAAGTACGATTTTCCCTTCTTGTTGATTTGCTCACAATCTGCCACAAACCCAGTCGAGAAGGTACTTTAGAACTTGTCTAGCTTGGTCAGCAGTGGCCACTCTTGGTAATGGATATTGAAGTCACCCACCGAGTATATTTTGCACCCTTGCTACCCTCAAAGCTTTCCCCACATGGCGTTCAACATAAAGAATTAATGATTTATCAGTCAAGGGACGTGGGCCATACATGGTCAACGCTACTTTTACTGTAAATTTTACTGTTCCATTTCCTAATACATGGGAAACTATAATTTTCTGTTTTACAATAGTTGACTTGTGAAAGGTTCAAACCAAGACAAAATCCAAATCAGTGCATCTGCTCATAGGAACATGATACCTAAGAGACGTCTACTATTCTACCCTTTAAAATCTGCTTTGCCATTTGTTCAGATCATGGCTGGTCTAATTATTGTCTCAATGCCACTTTCCTGTCTGCCTCCCCCAATAACTCTCAAGTCCCTGCGAGGATTGTCATTTCATCTAACTAAAAAATAAACTTAGACTTCACTTTATTTTTTCTAAAATCCAGACAGGTAGTCCTCCATGCTGTAAAATCACAAAATTAGTGTAAATTGCACAATATATATTTATCTGACCATGCTGCATTTTATTCATCTTCAAATTATATTACATGTTAATCCCCAGACAAAATCTTAATTTCAGATGTGGGGAGAGGGCAACAAATTCAAATTATCAAATTTGGGTATATCCAAGCAACTACAATGGCAGGAAACTGAAACTAAATCGCCTATTGTTATTACACAAGAGTGCTCCACTACAGAGGAGAAGAAAACTGAAGGAGACAACAATTACCTGAGGGTAAACTCTCATCTCAACACTGCAATTCAAATTTTATCACTCCATTCCTAATCAATGAGATGCTGTGTTTAATATTCAGTTTTTCAATACTCAATGGTCAGTCTCAAGGTAAATCGACGTGTAAATTATATACCTCTCTGTCGTTATGCTAAGAGCAAGTAGTCACTCAGGACTTCACAGCAATTTTTCAGAAAGAAAAGTAAAAAACCATCTTCCAACAGGATCTACATGTATCATGGTTTCAACAATGATGGACATCCAAAGTTGGCTTACTGCTTAAATGAACCATTCTTATTTCAGGTGGACATAGAATAACAAACGTGTTTTAACATTATTTTGATAAAGGAGACAGAACAACTATGAAGCTGCAAATAATTCAAAATTGGTTTGAGTTGCATACTCTTAAATCTTCACCTTTCATCACAACACCACCACAGGGTGAAAGCTTTAGCATGAAAAAAGATAGACAGAAAGTTTGCTATGAAACAAATGCAACAGGATACTAAACAGGACATGAACCAGGACACAAGTTCTCTATCTATGTGTACGGTCGTTAATTTATTCAATGACTCAAGGGTCACGAGACAAAAGTTAAACCCAGCAAGAAATAGTTAAAACCAAAGTTGCAATGACTAAGCACAGAGGATGATGCAAAACATAGCAGGAACTTTGGCTAACTTGGAGATATCAACTTGATCGTTCATGATTCCCGCAGTAAGATGTTTACATATAGGCTTCTAGACATACAGTTTGCACTCTACGTGGTCTTTAGATGAATATTTTTAAGGAATTTAATTTCTTTTCATGCATTGTCAAGATTTGAACTGGCTGGCAAGACTAGCATTTATTGGCCATCCAAATTGCCCACAAGGAGGTGGTGGTGAGTTGTTAGTGGAAAGAGGGAAGGTTTATTGTGACACGGATGTAGTTCCAATCCTCGACTCTGTCAAGACTTTTGCATGTTGTTCGAGTTGATCATCTTTTTAACCCTAACCTTTTAACATAGCCAACAACCACCACTCCCAAGGACTTGGCTTGTTTCAACTGCCTGGAGTCTGCTCACAGCAGCACTTACGCTGCCAAATCACTACCACTTTGACACTCTCCCAGCTCCAAGCGGCCAGTAACTACTCCCAGTGAATCCATAACCAGATAAATTTAAACTAGAGAAACCAAAGCTCCACTCATCTCTAAGGCAACGTAGCCTGTTCCCTATTGTCCTTAACCTGACCTTTAGGGCTCACTGAATCCTTGGTCAGCTAACTTAACTCTAACTCCTGAAGATCTGCTTTTACTGCAAGCTTTGTAGACAGCACGTCTCCAGCGAAGTAATCTGCTGTTTCACAGTTACATTTCTTCTATTTTGATTCTATGAAACAAGCAGCGGTAACCTTCTGAACTGCCTTAACTCCCTGGATGTTAACTTATAAAAGCAACAAGGTCCCAATCTTTTCAATCCTCCAGACTTTCAGATGTGTCAGCTGTATTTATCCCATTTTCTCAGCCCAATTTACCATTACATCCAAGGCAATAATGACCAGCTTTTTATAAGTCTTTCATATTTCGTGCAACATGACAACGTGCCTTTCAATCTCCATGCTTTGCATTAACCATCACTTATGTCTGCCATCGTCATACTTAGTTCAAAGCTTATTTCATCGCAAATAGAATGAAAAGCTGGGAAAATGAATTAAAATCAAAAAGCAGTGATCAGAATGGAATCCAATATGCCAGCCAAACATTTGCAGCAACATGATTCCAAAAACTAGATGCAAGATAAACCATTCATTTCTGCACCAGGAGATCTTTTGGCAAAAAAGTTTATTCACCCAAAAGCATTGCCCTGAATTCACAGCAGGACAAGGTGCTATCTTGCAGCTAAATCTGCCAGCATCATAGCTGCCAAACTTCTCTCTTTGAGCAAGGTGAGCTAAGGTTTTATTGACAGCAGGATCAAGTCATGAACAGGTTTTAAATTATTCTGCCATTCAACTTATCCAGAGACAAAACATGACTTGATATTCCTCACAGCTAAGACGCAACCACTGTATATGCTGCAGCCCACAATGGCAGGAATACTAAATTCACAAAGAAAATAATAGACTGTGGATGCTGGAAATCAGAAACTACTGAAAAACTCAGGTCTGGCAGCATCTGTGGAGAAAACGCAGAACTAATGTTTCATGTCTGGTGACCCTTCTTCAGATCTCTGCTTTTTCTCTACAGGTGCTGACAGACGTGCTGATTTTTCGAGCAATTTCTGATTTTATGACTCAATTTACACTTGAGCGTGCGCTACACGAGTCTGACAGCAAGATCACAATTTGTATGATTACATTCAGTGCAATCTCTACAGAGTGATCTTACGATATTGTGTCAGATGCAATTTAAACAATATGCCTTCATATAACATAAATACACGAGTGTGTTTTTACAAATTGACTTTATTATCATTGCATAAGCAACTAAATATTCAAATCTACTAACTGTTACACCCACTTTGGGTGCAAAATTTACTGTGTTCACTCATTCTTCCAGCAAATTTTCTTCAAAACCATAAATCAGTACTGACAAGCACTAACCATATTAGCCTCTAAGCAGACTTGAAAAACTGATTAACCCTCAATCTCCAGTTTTTCTGTGATTGAGAACGCTAAGTGAAGCATATCTCCTGAGTCCAGTTGAGTTTCTGGTCAACAATAACCCCAGGGATGTTGACATACGGGGGATTCAGTGAAGGTAACAGCACTTAATATCAAGGGGGCGGTGATTAAATTGTCTCTGTTTGGAAATGGTCATGACCTAGCATTTGTGCGCCTTGAATGTTACTTGCCATGTATCAGCCCAAGCCTGGATATTGTACAGATCTCGTTGCGCATAGTCATAACATCTCAGATGTAATCAGCAACTATCTCTACTTTCTGTGCTACATGACTCTATGACTTTGACCTTACGATGGAGGAAAATTCATTGAAGCAGCTGAAGATTGTTGGGCTTAGGACACTACCACAAGGAACTCCTGCAGATTTGTTCTGGAGACATGGTGATGGACCAACAACCACAACTATCTTCTTACACAATAGGTATGGCTCCAGCTAGCAGAGAGTTTGTCCCCACTGATTACAGTTTTGCTGCCACACTCAGCTGGAAGCTGGCCTTGATGTCAAGGGCTGTCACTCTTACCTCACCTCTGGAAATCAACTCTTTGGTATACTTTTGAACGAAGGCTGCAATAAGGTCAGGAGCTGAGTGGCCCTAGCGGAACAAAAAAAAACCTTAGATTTTCCTTACATCACAAATAAATAAGGAATAAAGCCACAAGACAGAGCAAGCACACCTGTTATTCAGATAGATCCTAAAGTAAGGTCTATGGACCACCGGCGGCTCGGACGGTCCAATAGGTCGACAGAAGTCTGATTCAAACTACAAATCCGTAACATGCAACCCCACGGAAAAGACTCTTGTACAAGCAATCCACACTACAGACCACACTGTTATAGAATGCAGTCTTCACTACTGCACACTAATGGGATAGTTTTGCTGCCACCAACCTCTCTAAGGGTCGGAATCTTCTGTGCCTTCTCCCTCACGTGGAGAGAGAAAACTACTTATTAGTCTAACAAGGAACTCGTTTCAAACAAGATGTAGCATGTTAGAAGCTACTTAAAAAGTTACATGTATATGACGACACTGTTCGAGACGAAGAGGAGGATCTACATAGTCAGTTTCTCTACTTGTAAATCCTCAGGTGACTCAGATACCAGCAATGTATAACACTGCAGCGGATAGTGGCTAAAGACATTCAACAGTGTTAACTAGGAAGGGTTTAGAGCAACTTGGGCCAAAAGGAGAGCAAATGGGACTAGGTCAGATTGGGATGTCTAGTCAGCATGAACAACTTGGACCAAAGCGTCTGTTTCCATGCCATATGACTACGATTCTATAACTCTTTCAGACCCATACACGGTTAGAAAATATCTTCTAATTCACACCCACCCAAATTTGATTACCCCATTATTATAAATTATCTTTACCAGTAACGTACTCCCACCCAAATCCCTCAGTTTACAAATTCAGGTGATCCACAAGATTTAGTGCAATCTCCAAATACATTTTCTCCTGATATCTTTGCAAAGACAAAATATTTGTTCTACATCTGTTATTTCCACATCATAATGTCTCCTACCTTGGACTCTATGGGATCAATGCTGAATTTAGCTTCTCTCTTTTTGAGTATACCTGTCAAAGTTTACATTCACAACTAGTTATAAAAAAAAAGGGAAATATCTTAGCCCTCATTCAATAATGCTTTGGTGGTTTCTAAACACCAAGTACTCCTAAACTTTCAGGCTTAATACTATTCTTTAATAACCTAAGTTTCTTGTTTTAAGCTAAGATGAACACAGCAGGCCAAGCAGCATCATAGGAGCAGAGAGGCTGACGTTTCGGGCCGAGACCCTTCATCAGAAAAGGGGGAGGGGAAGGGGGTTTTGAAATAAATAGGGAGAGAGCGGGAGGCGGATAGAAGAGGGATAGAGGAGAGGATAGGTGGAGAGGAAACAAACAGGTCGAAGAGGCGGGGATGGAGCCAGGAAAGGTGAGTGTAGGTAGGGAGTTAGGAAGGGGATAGGTCAGTCCAGGGAGGACGGACAGGTCAAGGGGGCGGGATG
>NC_063353.1:39382598-39397539 GCF_021869965.1 Rhincodon typus
CCCACCTATCCCCTCCTCCCACCTCAAGCCGCACCTCCATCTCCTACCGACCAACCTCATCCCGCCCCCTTGACCTGTCCGTCCTCCCTGGACTGACCTATCCCCTTCCTAACTCCCTACCTACACTCACCTTTCCTGGCTCCATCCCCGCCTCTTCGACCTGTTTGTTTCCTCTCCACCTATCCTCTCCTCTATCCCTCTTCTAGCCGCCTCCCGCTCTCTCCCTATTTATTTCAAAACCCCCTTCCCCTCCCCCTTTTCTGATGAAGGGTCTAGGCCCGAAACGTCAGCCTCTCTGCTCCTATGATGCTGCTTGGCCTGCTGTGTTCATCCAGCCCTGCACCTTGTTGTCTCGGATTCTCCAGCATCTGCAGTTCCTACTATCTCTGATTGTTTTAAGCTACTACTCTTTTAGCAGGGAACAATGCATCTTCCTTGATAACATTTTTTGTAAAATCGAAGAGGTGAAAATTTGTGTTTTTTTTTGGATATTTCCCACATTTATTAGCAGCCCTATCATTGCTTGTCATTTGTACCATACATTTTAGAAAAAAAACCTTAGTTTCAGATGAAGACAATACTCATATTTCAATCAAAAATCAGCAATCTCGAATTACTATCATCTTGCTTTGACAGCAAAGAGCTGCTACCAAAACAGTACAACTGTATTTTTGTCTTCAGAAGTTCTTTTAGTTATCATTCCAAATTAAAAGCCCTTGCATAATATTCCTACAAGTCATCAGAACAAAAAATCCCTCACTTCCACTACTATCAAACAACCAGCCTCTTCAACTTCATTTTTATTTTCTATAAACAGAACTCAATTGTCCAAAGTTCTGCTTGTTCATCGTCTAACCAGGTCGGCCAATACAAACTCCCTGCCCCCAAAACTCAAATCCCCCATTCTTATCAACAAACCTATCTCCTGTTACTTTGTACCCACCGTGCCACATCGTCATCTGACTTGGGCCTTCTGTGCAACGTTAGGCTGTGTCATAGTAGTCATGTTGATGGACGAGTAATTCAGGATCCCTAATATTCTGGCAACAAGAGTTGTAATCCCAAAGGCAGACGGGAGATTTGTATTTTAAAAAAATGTGAATTAACAGTTAGTCTGAAAACAGTCATGCAACTCTTGTCGATTGTCAGGGAAAAAAAAAGGTCCAGTTTACTGATATCCTCTTCCTTTCAGGAAGGAAATATGCCATCTTTACCTGGTCTGGCCGACATGTGACTCCAGACCCACAACAACGTGGTCGACTCCTAATTTGCATCTGAAATGGTCTAGCAAACCAAACCACTCAGCTCAAGGGCAAAATATGCTGACCCTGCCAGCCACATCCAATAATAAATAAATCACTGCACCTTTAATGTCAGAGTAATCAGACATTTTGGCCCACTTCTCTGCAACCCAGTTCCTCCCTAAACTTCCTCTTTGCAACTTCTGTCCTTACAACTCTCAAATCAAGCATGCGGGTAGCCCAGCACCCAAATGAAAAGCATCATTAATACCTTTCCTTCACAATGAAGCATCATGGGATATATTCTTGTGTTAAAATGCTACTGAAATAAAGTTCACAACAGCAAACGTAACTTTAACTAACACAAAACTCAAGCTCCACTTGTCTTTGCAAAATTCGTGATATTCCTGTCTCTAACTGCTCAAAAATACACTCTTAGATGCCTACTCAGATAACCGTCATAACCCGTCTTCACCATAAGCACAGTTATGTGTAGCAGTACCTGAAGACCACAGTGGCTGCCCGAAGAACTGTAATCACTATCAAATCACGAGGAAAAAGGTCGGGACCATAGAATCAGAGTGTAGAGATGGGTCGAAGGGCACCGAGTCTGTGATCACTAAGCATACACTACTTATCTACACTAGTCCCAGGGCCTTGAACGTTATGACACTTGAGGTATTCATCCAAGTACTTTTTAAAAGGTTTGAGGTTGCACACTTGAACTACCCTCCAAGGCAGTGCACTCGATGCCCCGCCACCTCCTCCGAGTCAAAGGTTTTTCTTCAAACGCCCTGTAAACCTCTTGCATTTTACTTTAAATGTATGCCCCATTCAAATAAGGGAACAGCTGCTTTCTATTTATCCTGCCCATGAGCCTTATAATCTTTTACATCTTATCAGACACCCTCTTAATTTTCATAGTTGAAATGCTCCATCCCACTCCACTGAACAAACTATCTTTAAATCATTACAAGCCAAGTGAACCCAAGCATCTTCAAAGTTTTGACACTCATAGGAGAATTTCTGAAGGTCAAAGGTTTGACTAAAATTTCCCATGAAGCAATTATACAAACTGATTTAGGAGATGACTTGAATGCAAACTCCCAACTGATATTCAACTATTTTCCCTGAATTGGGTCAACAGAAGTTAAATCCAATTCTTAAAATAGAAATATTGACAAAGCTCTCCTGATGAAATTTCCATTGCCGCAATTTTGATGAGAAAGTTCAGGTAAAAGTCCAGGGTTAAGTTTCACATTTGGCTCAAAAGAATGAATGAGACAAGAAATGTGAAATCAAAACACCATTACAGAAGTTTGAGAAAATGGATTTACAAGAATAAACTTCACTGTTCCTTTTTCTCTTATCATCCATCACATTGCTCATGATTTATTCACCATCTACTGCAAGTCTTCCACAACCCCACCTCTCGAGATACTCCTCTTTTCTTTTTACTTCTCATTTGCAATGCCCAATGACCAGAGTTCTCCTAATGTCACAAAGGAGATGTGACTAATTCCTTTACATTTAATATTCAGCTGAACTGGCAAGTATAGCCAAAATTGAGTTCTCACATCCACTCTGGACGCAGGCATGGTCATGCTGTTTCAGTGATGTTATAGCAATAATTTTCGATTTTAAACAAGTTCATTAAATCTTTGCTTTTCTTTATAAAATGACTCAATCACATTCTGTTCTGGTCAGCTTGACCTGATCTGCATACGACTTCCTCCTCACATGCTCAAGTTGATAGTGACCAATGTAAAGTCAATATTACTTGACACACACTGCCATTGGTTTAGTTCTATACAAGAGTACAACTCAAAATTACACTAACCAAGTGAATTATTCTCTATTTCCCATTAGCAACTCGAGGCGTAATTATTTTCTGAACTGGTCAGGGGCCCTGTGACTCCACTGAAGGTCTCCAAGCTCCACATGTAAAATAGGGAGTGGCTGGTTATTTGGCCCCTCAGGCCTGCTCCACCACTTACTAACTCTGGGGTACAAGAATGTCTGCACCCTGACACCTATTTTTATCCATGCTGATATTATACACTTTGGGCAACTCAAATGTGTCTCTCTTTGCACATCAGAGCTGCAGGTAAGCTATTCAACTTAGCAAGACTGCACGCCAAGACATAATTGATAATTTGCTGATAATGCCACATTGGTTCTGCCAGCCCTCAAAGGAGTTTTGGTCTTCCTCACACAGATCATCTGCTCCAAGTTTGGGCCAGGATACACAGATGTGACTTCCATCGACAAACTCATTCTGCAAACTGTTGACAGCTTCACATGTATTGGATCTGCTATGAGAAGCAACCTGTTGTTTAAAGCCAAATCAGGATTACTATGGCAGTGGCTCTACCATGTAGACCAATCACCAACTCAGTGAACAATGTAAAACTGTGTCCCCCAGGCTCGTGTTCTCTGTACCCTTCTCGTGAAACATGGACAACTTCTGCAAGTCAAGAAAAATGATCTAACAGCTGCCACTTCTACCACCTCAGACATATATCAGGCATCTCCAAATCAACAGCTAAGTACACAAGGGTGCAATGATTCCCAGCATGTGTGTTCTCATGTTTTGGGGTGACTTAGATGGCTGCATCATCCAAGTCCAATGGCATAGAGCATACATCTTTAAGGATGTGACTATGATAAACTTGTTGTCAGCACAAGACTAACAGTTCATTTACATTTGCAACAGAATCACATTTGCAAGCAAGGCCTCAAGTTGACGAGGATTAAAGTCAACGCATGGCAAGTCCTTGTTTCAGGGAGGGTATGGGGAAAAAAAAAATGGACAACAGCAATAACCAAATTGCAGAAAATACAGCTGCTTTAAAGAAAAATTTCAGATTTCTCAAGGCAACGTGATTCATCTATCGCAGCTGCAAAAATTTGATTGTTGTGCTTTAAGGCTACGACATGCTAACAAGCCGAAGGATCAGGAGGTAAACCACATGACCAACTACACTGCAGTACAGTAGAAACAACCCACCAGGCTGCATATATTAGTTGTGTGTAACTACAAACTGTATTCAAACCTGTGAAATCTGTTTGACCTTTTCAAAAAAAAAAGATTCCCGTTACTGTATTACTTACAAAAAACACAAGTGCAGAAATCACATCTACACCAGAACCACAAAATAAATGCTACACCAGCAATACTGCTTTATTTCCACAAGAGAACAAAGTTCCAGGTACAGTCACAAAAACAGTGCAGACTTGTAAAAAATTGAAACAGCTCCCTTACATTGATTACATCTGCATGAGAAAAGGTGACCACAATATTCCCAAGCATGAATTGGAAGGCCACAGACATGCCAGCCAAAACGTATTCTTTTTCAGCAACAAATCGAGCAACGCTTTTTAGATTTAGCTGTTGCTAGACAAACAAGCAGCAAAAATGATTACAAATAAGGGCCTACACACAGTCATTACATCAAGCCTCTCTCAACAGACAGTGACAGACATCCTGTTCATTGAAGCAAAACACCAGAAAATCATCTTGCTGTAAAAGTAAATTTCAGAATTCACTATTTAATTTCATATTCAACTGCCAAAAGAATCATTTGATCACCTTGTCATCAAGTCCTCTCAGTGTAATGACTGATTTTTCAGAGACTGAGCTGTCTGACTGTTGTAGTCACATTAAAAGCAAAACATTAAATTACAACAATTTTAAGGTGACAGATTTAATACCTGAAGAAACATCAAAGGTGAAGCTGAATTCCAGCAGTTGACCATTCCCAAAGGTGGACGTGCACATACAAGAGAAGATTAGAGTAAACGGAACAATCTGAAATGATGGCATAATCCCTTGCGTGTATCAACACTCAGACTGGTACAGCCTTATTACATGACTTTTAAGAAGGGGAGCGAGCGACAACTTACGTTCAGTTTAATCCAAGGGTCACGATGCCTCAGGTGAGGGGCAAGGTCGAGAAGGCTCGACCTTCATGGTGACTTCAGCTGATGCTGTAATTTAACACGTGCTGTTGGTACCAAACTGTACCACAAACCTACTATCCAGCCTTTTTGGCAAAACTAGCGGTATGGGATCAAATCACTACCATCATTGCAAGGAGAAAAATGTATCTACTGGTACAGGCAGACAATCAACAAAGTCAATGCATCTCAGGAAGAGCTAGGAGTGTGGATCATTGAAGATAGCAAGTCAGTTGCACTTGTACTTAAAAGTCTATTGAAAATGCAAACCAATTTGTTCAACAGAGCATGAAATGTTTGCTCTAGCATTCAGGATCACAAGTGCCACACTACTCAACCTGCTACTTACAAGAAAACACAATAAAAAGTACTGCCACTCATGAATTGATCTCTGAAACTAGAACAAATGGTCAACTCAAAAGTGACACAGGAGACAGCAGTGGATGCACCTCCTGAGACAGGCAAATGCCATCTATCATGAATATATACATACAAGCGTGCACACACTATCCTTGACACTATGATCAATGTTTAGGATATATTTCCATGACTGGTGTCCATCAAGTATAAAGATTTCCTTTAGCTTTTTCAAACTTCCAGCAGAATTACACAATTGTCAGCAGTAACCAAGCACTTCAAAGTACTTCAGTCATATTCTGAACTGCAATTACAGCTGCACTTTATACAAGCTTTTTTACTATAATTAAACAGCAGGAATTGTTTATTTATTCCAGTATTCTTATTTTGAATTCATCCCATAGTTTACACTACCAGTGTGGTCTGAAAAAGCAAGGTTCATGTAAAATCATTTCAAATTTGCAAAGTAAACTCAGATACTCAAAGCAATTTTAGCATTAAGCAAGTTTTTGAAGCAAAATCATAAAGCAGTTCCAAAGCAGTGAATTTGGACAAGCAGCTAGAAATGATGTGGCGAGTATCTCACTTTACATCTCCCCACTGGCTGTCCACCATCAACAAGGCAAGTCAGAAGCATGATGGAATGCTCTCCACTTGGCTTGATGGATCTAGTTCCAACACTCAAGCAGCTCAACACCATTCAGGAAAAACAGTGAGTCAATTTGATTGGCATCCTGTCTACCACGTTCAACACTCACTACTTTGAGTACTACACACTACAGACTGCAATACAACAACTCACCCAGACTCCTCAAACAACATCTGTAAACCTACAGCCTCTTAGACCCTCCAAAGAGGAGCACAGATGTATGGGAACACTGCCAACTGCAAATTTCCCTCAACAAACATATACCATTTCGGTCTTTAACTATACTGCTGTTCCTTCATTGTCACACGTTCAAAATCTTGGAACTCCCAAACTAACAGCACGGTGGGTGCAACTACATCATCTTGCAACCCCAAGTACAAGCACTTGGCTAATATGCAAAGTGATGTTAATAAAGGGGAATGGTCAAAACAATCAATCCAACCTCAAAAGCCAATGCAAAATGAACAGATGAACAAATTAAGTCAAAGGCTGCATTTATGGAATCTGCCACGAAATCGATGAGCATCACAGCCTGCAAACTGCACTTCTATTAACATGAATCTGCCACCTGTACAATCCAATTGTACATGATGGGTTTTTATGGCTCTGAACTGTGCACCAACGGAGGCAGAGGATTGGGTGTTGTCAAGTTGCATGGATTGGTGTCACGATGACCCACTGATGTTGTCATACCATACTAACGACAAACAAAAACCCATGTGGGAACAGAGTTTGCTTTATTGATCAAGACAAAAGACAGGTAGTTGACTTTGTTGTGAATCCAGTAGACTGAAATTTTACAGGACCCTCTGAAATGTGCAAGGAGTTGCGGGATTGGAGACTTGGCAGAGTTTTAAGGGTAACAATGGGGCGACAGCAGAGATCAAAGCTGCACTCAACAGCCACAAGGGTTTGCATATGTAAGGCGGCCAGTGCAGGACAGTCACATTGTTCATCATGGTAAGATGGTGGAGAAATCGAAAAATCTAGGTTGCAGTTTTCATTTTGTCAGTTTGTCACCGGCACAAGATCAATAAAGAGGGTCCCGGAGAAGGCCTGTAATAAGCAGCATTAACTGCAAGATAGCCCTTTGGATGCTCCTGTTCGTGTGCGAATGGAATTTTCTGTTTCGGTGTAGGATCCTTCAGTGAAGGGGACAGCAGGAGAGAAAGGGAGTTCAGTACTATTCCCTGCTTGATCCCCCCCAACCTAGTAGATTTATTTTGTTGAAGCATCCATCCAGTTTCCTTTAGAAATCAGTGTTTCTGAATCAGTGCGTCTTGCAAAGACTTTGGGATCATTATCACTTGCTGTAAAAAAATTCTTCCACAAACTTTCCCTGATCTTGCCCAGCTAGTAATCTCCTTATTTGTGTTATTTGGCTACTTGATTGGTTACAGCAGAATCTCTGGGTCACTGGCAGGAACAATGTTGGGATGGGAAGGGAGTAGCAGGAGTTGGGACGTTATGTTATGGCTGTACAGGACATTAGTAAGGCCATTTTTGGAGTACTGTGTACAGTTCTGGTCTCCTGCTATAGGAAGAATGTTATTAAATTGGAAGGGAAGCAGCAAAGATTTGTAAAAGGAGGTTACTGGTACTGAAGGGTTTCAGTTATAAAGATAGGCTGGTACCTTTTTTCACTGGGGCCTAGGAAGTTGAGGGCTGACCTTCAGAGGTTTATAAAATGATGAGAGGCATAGTTAAGGTGAAGAGCAAAGGTCTTTTCCTAGGGTAAGGGAGTTCACAACTAGATGGCATAGTTTTAAGGTGAGAGGAGAAAGATATAAAAGTAACCCGAGAGGGCAACTCTTTTTAAAAAAAACAGAGGGTGATGGGTATAAGGAATAAACTGCCAGAGGACGTGGTAGATGCAGGTACAGTTACAACATTGAAAAGATTTCTTGGACGAGAATACGAATAGGAAAGGTTCGGAGGCATATGGATGAAATGCTTGCCGATGGGACTACTTCAGTTTGGGAAACTTGGTCGGCATGGACAAGTTGGACCGAAGGGTCTGTTTCCATGCTCTCTGACTGACTCCTTGCCTCTCTCCTGGTAAGGTGCAAGCCAGTTCAGTACTATCTCCCACTGTTGGGTGTTTAAGAGGAAAATTCTGAAATTAAATGTGAAAATTACATTTGAGGACGAATGATGGCCAGCAATTTGGAGCAGGCACAGGACAGAACTGTGTCACCACTTATACGTAGTATTTATGTTAAAAGTTGGACGAGCCAATTTAAAAACAAAACATTTCTGTCCTCAAATTTTGCCGGAGCATTCCAAGTTTTTAAACTGAATTAACACAAATAAGTGACATAGATGGACTGAGAGAAGCAAAGGATCTATCAGGTGTGTTTTGTCAATCAACTGAACACGCACTGATGAATGGACCACAGCAGTAATTATTGTATTGGGAATATACACTCAAAGACAAAATTAAGGATTTTCATACTAACTTCTGAGAAAGTAAAAAATCTTACAGAATTAAATGAACCCCTTGGGGCCTGACAAAAGCTTGTTAACGAGGCAGGTCAGAAACGTGTTCTTTCACATCAGAAGCTCAGTTCAAATCAAGCTAAAATACCAACTCGACAATATTTCAAATTCAAGTGAATTACTAGGTCAGTGATGATGATTTCTATTGGAGAAATGGCATTTAAAAAATCCTCAAGCCCCAAGTAATTCATTAGCTATATTCATTTAGTTTCATATTGTTACATCGTACTGTACATGGCAAAGTTATTTAGCCTGGCAAGACAAAAGTTCTTCCTACAGATAATCCCACTGAACAACTTGAACAGAAACACATCCCATTTTGATCCACATACAGCACCTATACTATTCCTACGAGCCTATTACAACCAAACATGAATACAAAACGAGAAATCGTTTTGAATGGGTGGTTCAGCTTCTGACAAGTTAGTTATTCACTCTCCCAGATGGATTTGCCTTTGGTCAAACTCTCTGTTCAATATCATCAGTTTGCAGTACAATACTGGATGAGTTCAGTGTTACCCAAAACCTATCAGAAAGCACATTAACAAACCTGGCCTTCCACTTGCTTTGGTCAAAAGATGCGCTCCAAATGAAAATTTAGAACCGACATGGGAAAAATGTTCAGCTGATTCTGCTCCTGTGGTCTGTCAAAATGTTTTCTCATGTTCAATACATGGTGTAAATCTTCACCATCATTCAATTGTTTTGTAATCAATCTTGCCTTCTACACTAAAGATAGTCTTTTGTGTTCTTTCCTCTCCTCCCACAGGCTCCTTGTCTATCTAATTCCTTAAAATCTGTTACAGCTGTAACACTTACCAGTTCTGATCAAAGACTACCAATCTATAAAATAAACTGTTGCTTTTTTGCAGATACTGCTTCATCTTAGTATTCTGGCTTTTACTGCTTATATTCCAGATTTCTAATATCTTATACTATTTTGCCAGTATTAGCACCTAATTCAAACTGCCTTCAAAATACCAAAAAAAAGGGTAGAGTTACTTATCACATCAACATGCCACTTACAAATTAACCAAGAGACTCTATCTCCACTTCACTGAGATATCCATGTCAGTTGGTAGGATTCCTTTACCTCTCATTTCTTGGACAAGAGCATCACAAATTCAGATATTCAAATCTCCACACCCCGACAAAAGATGCATCATTAACATCAGGTCTGATCACAGCAAATTGGAAACAAAAGCATTTAATAGATTCCAGGTGCTTTTCTACTGCATTCTAACAGACAACTATATTGCTTACCTGCAGTGCCATCAAGTTGTACAACCAGTTGAACGAGAAGTTTGAGTGTTCAAATCTCACACCAAAAAACCCAAGAATAAGGGCTCGGATGACTTTTCAAGCCGCGCTGAAGGAAATCTGTATTTTTAAATGGGGGCCATCTTTCAGATCACTTCTTAAAAGGAGGCCACAGTCTGCTATTTAGAGTAAAACTGCAGACGGTATTATCTGAAGGGAAACAAGGATCTCTCCACATGTCCCTCCATCATGTTGAACACTCAGAAGATCTTTACATAACTGCCACTTCAAAACATATGAATTGTTGACAAAGAGCTTCAAGGTATCCCAAGTAAAAGAAGTGTCCTTCCTCACTGCAGAGATATTAGGAACTGCAGATGCTGAAGAATCTGCGATTGTTCCCAAGCGAAATAGGAGGTGCTGTTCCAGCAACAAACAACTGCACCTCCCAGTTGCAAACCATTTCAACTCCCCCTCCCACTTCGTTGACGACATGTCCATCCTGGGCCTCCTGCAGTGCCACAACGATGCCACCCGAAGGTTGCAGGAACAGCAACTCATATTCCGCTTGGGAACCCTGCAGCCCAATGGTATCAATGTGGATTTCACAAGTTTCAAAATCTCCCCTCCCCCCACCGCATCCCAAAACCAGCCCAGCTTGTCCCCGCCTCCCTAACCAGTCCTTCCTCCCACCTAACCCCTCCTCCAACCTCAAGCCCCACCCCCCTCTCCTACCTACTAGCCTCATCCCGCCCCCTTGACTTGTCTGTTCTCCCTGGACTGACTTATCCCCTCCCTCACTCCCCACCTCCACTCACCTTTACTGGCTCCACCCCCGCCTCTTTGACCTGTCTGTCTCCTCTCCACCTATCTTCTCCTTTATCCATCTTCTATCCGCCTCCCCCCCTCCCTATTTATTTCAGAATCCCCTTCCCCTCCCCCATTTCTGAAGAAGGGTCTAGGCTCAAAACGTCAGCTTTCCTGCTCGGCCTGCTGTGTTCATCCAGCTCTACACCTTGTTATCTCCTTCCTCGCTGCAAATGCTTTGAAATCAAGATGCACGGTATACAAATTTTGGTTGACTGGAATGTAGCCTCTACTCCACTTGCCTCTCAACATATTCTTGATCTGGATTTTACAACTATCAAACCTTCATCTCCTGAAGAAGTTTTTTTTTCATCCAACAAACATCAGGTTTTAAAAATTTCACCGTGTCAGTGTGACGTGCTCACCCAATAGGACTTGATCATGTCACATCTTGTACTCAGCATGCTTTGTGGTATATATTCTGTACTCTGGCTCTTAACATTTTGATTCTCAAATAAGACTACATTCAAACGCACTTGAACAAATTTTCATTCACGTGACAACTATAACATTTTATTTCAATTTCTTTTTGAATTAGCTACCAGCCTATTGGATAGCTCAACTGGTTTCTCAAAAAAATTAATGTTGGACATGGTATTCTGCAGCTGTTTGACAACAGTTAAGTGCATCATGAACATAGATTAGAGCTATTCATGCTGTAGAACAAAGGGGCACCTCACAATTACTGGTTCAAATCAAATACCAAACCACTTCTTGCAACAGCAAGATTTGGGAAGATGCTTCAGTAACATTTAACTTTTTTCCAAGGAGTGCCTCTTATTTGGGCAAATATCACTGTCATGTGTACTTCCTACACAGAATATTTAGACAATCACATGCTTATTTCAACGCTAGCATGTTGACAAGTTGATGGTGTATGAATTAACTCTGGAGCAATTTCTCTAAACCTGTATAAAAGTTTCCACGTTACTATTGTCAGATTTTGTCAAATGCAAAATGGCTACCACATAAATCACGATCGCTCCAAAGCTTCTGTGGGTATGAAACAGTTTGGGGCATCTGTAAAGTGAACAGGTCCTGACATAAATGCAAACTCTTATTATTTACAATCATTTGATGGCAATATGGAAGCTTTCCAACAAAGCTCTGCATAAAAGCAGTACAGATTTCAAATCCAGTTACATTACGAGCTTGAAATGATAATGACAGAACAAGTTGTTGAAATATACATCATCTCTACAGAGAATTGTAGACAGTCCACAATCTAAAAGATAGGCTCCAACAGTAATATTATCCTTTCTCTCTCCTTCAGACTCTTGCAGTAAATATGATAACCAAGGAAATAAACATTTGCAACAGCGAGTTTTCAGAACCGCACCATCGTGAATGGTTTCACCTCTAGTGGATCACACGGTGTCACGTCAACAATGCCTCAGATGGTAACATTCTTACCCAAGTCAGAAGATTGTAGACTCAAGTACCCACTCCAGACATTCATGCATCAGCTGTGTTGCAGAACTGCGAGTGGGTTACATTGTTGAAGGTGCTATCCTTTTAGGGGCGATATTAAACCAAGAGTGTCCCAGAGGAACAAAAAATATCACGTGGCACCAATTTTCAGGAATAGGTGAGTTCTCTCCATTGTTCTTGCGAATACTTATGCCTCAAATCAGCATCACTAAAACAAAGTTTACTTGGTCCTTACCACATGCCTGTTTGAGAGAGCCTACTGCATGCAAACTGGATGTCAATTCCCTTCCAAAAAAAAAACGTGACAAGTACTTCAGTTGCTGTGAAGCACTTTGACATACCCTCATCCTAAATGGCACTATATCTATTGCAATACGTCACTCCAACAAAGAATCTCAAAGTTGCTCACCATTTCCTCAAAAAAAAAATCAAAAACACAGCTCTCTGCTGAAGCGCATCTCCAGTGATTCAAAGGGTTCAGAAATGGCTGATAAGTTCAATGCATGATCTAAAACTCTTCAAGGGTTCATTAGATGAGTTACTTGGAGTTGTGCACTCCCTTCCACAATCTTGAATAAGTCTCTTTATACGTCCGGTACCTTCCAAACAGCCTTTTCCATTTCAGTCACAAATAGGGATTTCCCAACAAGTCAGTGGATAAGTACAATATCTTCAAAAATGTTCAGAGGACATCCCAAAAGTATTTCTGCTGCTTGCCAAGGAGACTTCTGCAAAAGCAGAGTACAGCCAAAACAGAAATTGCTATCAGAGCTGCAGAGTTGCTACAGCCATTTCTGTTTTTATTTCAGATTTCCAACATTCACGGTTCTTTAGTATTTTGTTCAGAGTACAGCAGTTGCTTCATGGTGTCAGGCAGACCAAAAGACATGTCCCATTTAGCAGAGGCAGTTTTGAGTGGTTAGCACTTGGATCTGGGCAAGATGGCTTATAAACAAAAAGTGTGACCCAGGTTTAAAATAAAAAAGGTCCAAGCTACAAATGCAGGCTGGAACTGCTATAAAGACTTCAATTCTAACATGCTTAACAGTCAGTATTCAGTTTGGCTGGAGCATTCCAGAACTAACACACACGAACAAGCCTTTGAAACAAAATGCAAAAAAAAGGTGTACAGCAATGAAATCAACTATGATGTAAACGCAAATAGTTTACTAGTGGCTTCTGAAATAAGTGAAACAGAAGTTAATTAATACCTGTACATGTTTAAAATCTGCATTTGACAGTAAAGTGCAGGCTTTATTTATTTTAAAAAGTTGTATGCCCAATGTTCCCAAATATTTGAAGTGGCTGGTACTATTTGCAGGTACTTGACACATTACAAAGATCATATGTCAACAACCGTATCAACATCAACATTCGCTTTTGGGAGAAGAAAAAGTTTCGCAACATCCACTGAAAAGAACTGATGAAGTACACAAGGAATTAAATGAAGTATCTACAATTACTCACAAGACTAAAAGTTATCTGTTTATAAAATTTCAGCAAAATAACACAGACAAATGTTGGATAACAGCTTTTAAACCCAACTCAAAAAGGCAAATGACTCAAATTCATACTATCTACGCAGTGAAATTCCTTTTGCAGGTCAAGTGACAAGTTTCCAAACATTGTAGCTGCAGAGGTAAGACCACATCTCACCTGTGTTGAGCACATCAAAACAACAGATAAAAGCCAGCTTGCTCACGCCAGTACGGTATTTTGTTTGTAAAGAAACGCCTGTTGCTTTACATCAGACACCGTTACAGAAACACGTGTAAAAGTGAACGGGGAAGGAGGAGTGAGAGGAAAACGGAGCAGAAATTTCGAATCCCGTTGTTATCTGAAAATTAAGATTTGCTGAATTTATTTCGGGGCATGTGCAGTCGTTCTTAAATCCGAGGGTGTAGAGAAAACAAAAATACAGCCCGCAAACCACATCAAAAATCACGAGCTGCAAATGAAACTTAACCTTCAAACATAGCAATCCACCTACGACCCGGAATTACAGTATGTGAAAGCCTGTAGGAACCAAGAGACGTCCTACAACCTGCCCCAACACCAATGCGAGCCCGAGCCGGGTAAAGCTCAGAACCGCCTGCGGTTTTACGCGAGACCGAGGCTTCACCGGTTCAGGCCAGGCCGCAGCGGGGGTGATGAGCGAACAACAAAAGGTCACTCGGCAGGAAAAAAAAGGAAAGCCGAAAAATACAAAAATAGGTGTAAAAGAGCAGAGATTACTCACTCGGGAACGTAAATGGAAGAGTAACTGGACCATTTATAAACGCAATAAGTGATCGGCCGGCACTCGGGCAACACCGCCGCCATCTTACAGCAGCAGCTGGCGCTGTGCACCACGTGACCCGGGAGGAGGAGACCACCCAACGCACACATTCATATACTCCCCTCGCTGCATATACACCCCCATTGCTTATGCACCTCCACTACATCTACTCCCCTCACTGCATATACACCTCCACTGCATATACTCCCCTCACTGCATATACACCCCCGATGCATATAGTCCCCTCACTGCATATACACCCCCACTGCTTATGCACCTCCACTACATCTACTCCCCTCACTGCATATATACCTAACACACATATTCATATACTCCCCTCACTGCATACACATCCACTGCATATACTCCCCTCACTGCATATACACCCCCGATGCATAT
>NC_063353.1:39397549-39398108 GCF_021869965.1 Rhincodon typus
CCCACTGCATATGCTCCCCTCACTGCATATACACCCCCACTGCACATGCTCCCCTCACTGCATACACACCCCCACTGCATATACACCCAACATACACATTCATATACTACCTCACTGCATATACATCCAAAGCACACATTCATATACTCACCTCACTGCTTATACACCCCCACTGCATATACTCCCCCACTGCATATACACCCAAAACACACATTCATCTCCTCCGAGCACTGCATATACTTCCCCACTACATATACTCCCTTCACTGCATATACAGCCCCACTACATATACACCCAACACATACATTCATATGCTACCTCACTGCATATACACCTAATACACACATTCACATACTCTCCTCATTGCATATACACCTAACACACACTTCCATATACTCCCCTCACTGCAAATACATCCCCACTGCATATACACCAACACACGCATTCATATACTACCTCACTGCATATACACCGAAAACACACATTCATATTCTCCTCTCACTGCATATACACCCCTCACTGCATATACACCTAACACATACATTCAGAAACTCCCCTC
>NC_063353.1:39398118-39406792 GCF_021869965.1 Rhincodon typus
TATACCCCTCACTGCATATATTCCCCTCACTGCATATACTCCCCTCATACACATTTGTATACACAATCACTGCATATACACCCCTCACTGACTATACTCCCCTCACTGCATCTACTCCCCTTACACACATTCATATATGCCCCTCAATCAATAAACACCCTTCACATCATACACCTCTCACTGCATATACATTCCCAACTGCATATACTCCTCTCACACACATTCATATACTTTACTCCCACATGCAATCAAATTCCCCCCTCACTACATATACACTCCTCACAGCATATACTCCACTCACAGACATTCATATATGCCCCCTCCTGTAATAAACCCTCTGACACATTTATATATTCCCCCACACTCCATGTATTCCCCTCATACATATTCATATATTGTCCCCATTCCATCTACACTCCTCATTTCATATATTCCTCCTCACTTCATGGATTCCCCTCACACATTCATATGCTCACTTTCACTCACATTCACATAATTCCACCATACTCATTTATATACTCACCCTCACTCACATGTACATACTCACCGCAGCCAATATGTAGACCCAACCTCACTCACATTCATATGCTCACTCTTAGTCACTGACATATTTCACCAAACTGAAATAAAGAACATCAGTTATTGAAGATCTGAAACAATAACAGAAATCGCTGGAGAAACTCAGCAGGTCTGGCAGCACCTGTGGAAAGAAAATGGAGTTAACATATTAAGTCCAGTGATTTGACAGAAGATCACTGGACTTGAAACTTTAACTATGTTTCTCTCTCCACATACTCTGCCACACCAGCTACATTTCTCCAGCAATTTCTGTTTTCATTTCATATGTTCACCCTCAGCCACCCTTACCCAGTCTCAGACACAATCATATACCTGCCATAGCAATTAAATCTGCTCACACTCAATCAAAACATATACCCAATCTCATACACATATACTGAAATCCATCAATATAGATATCCAGTCTCTCACATATATGCATACTCACCATCAGTCAATACATATAGCCAACTTCACACACATACGTATACTCACTCAGCCAATATATACACTCAAATATGTATAATCATTTTCAGCATACAGGGAGTTCTGCTCTAACGTGTGTTTCGTTGACACAAGTTGGCTGTAATGTGATTGATGAATAGTGGATGCTGTTTGAATAATGCAAACTTTCTGCTGTACAGGTATAGTGATGTTCTATAGTGATTTCCCTATAACGTGATTTTCTATCGTACAACTTTCTATAGTGTATGAATGCAACTATCGCGGTATAGGAGCATTATATTCACTCAAACTCACACTCACTCATGTACTCACCCTCAGTCAATACATATACACAACCTCAGACACATTCATTTTCCCAACCTCAACGAATGATAAACTCACCCTCAACTAATACGGAGATAGTCAACTTTCCTGCTCCTCTGATGCTGCGTGGACTGCTGTGTTCCTCCAGATCCACACTGTGTTACCTCAACCAATATGTGTGCCTAATCTCACAGAGAAGTCTCTACCCTACCTCAGACAATTACATATATCCAACCTCTGCAAATACACATATCCAACTACAGCCAAAATCTATGCACGATCTCAATGATTACATATAGCTGACCTCACACAGATCTCAACCTCAGGCAACATATACATATATATAACATCGCTCAATATATTTTTCCAATCTTAGCCAGATGAATTTAATCACTCCCCAGTAAGATACATATACTCAACATCACACAGATACATGGACTCAGCCTCAACCAATATACCTCATAGATACACATACCTAACTTTATCCAATACACACCCGAGCTCATCCAACACATTGATTCATGATTACTTAATACATGTACCAATCTCAGCCGATGACAACCTCACCCAGATACATATTTCAAATACCAGCCAATAACTAATACCCAATATATATCTATTTCAGTAAGGTACATGTGTCCAATCTCATTTGAATATGTATACCCAATCTCACAATCTGTGAAAGTACATATATCTAACCTGTACATAAATACACAGTCAATCTCATACTGAACACAAGATTATGTATCTCATGCCCCAGTGAGCACAAGCAATTGCACCCAAGCGTGCATATCCGCCATATCCAAATTTTTATTTTCAACCAGTAAGGGCATATGTTCTGAACCCAAATACATGTACTCAAAATTAAAGTGCATCCATAGACCTGGAATACTTGTACTGATTTCACATTACATATTCCAAGCATAATATTAATTTGGGTATGTATTTCTGTGTTACACTTGACTCTGAATCAGAACACTTGGGGATACGTTTTGAAGTGTTCAGGAAATATTTCAAGTTAACAGACACTAGATTGTTAAATATACAATCCTTTTGACGAGTTACGAAGCCAAAGCTGATCTGCCTGATAAACTGGAATTTGAAAAACAGTCAACATTTTTTTCTAAATCAACATCATCAAAAGCAGACTGACTGGACACTAGTTCTATTTTGTTAGGGATCTGCAAAGTGCAACTGAGCTCCCAAATTTCACAATAAATTAAGTGTGACCACACTTTAAGAATGTCTTTAATTGCCAAGGAAAAGGCTTGATGTGAAGTCTTTCTGCATGTTCAAGTGCTTTTTGTCTTATTCCCAGCCTGACTGCACATTCAATCCGAGTACAGATTACTACAGCCAACTTGAAGTAATCCAACAAAGCCCAGGTGCAGATGCATAATTTTTCTATCCATACAAACCTTAAAAATCTACGCTGAATCTTAGAATGTAAATCTACAGAGACTGGTGTACTTTAAGGTCCAGGACTATGGGTTGAAGGATGAACTACTGCTTGTTCAATGGGGAAAAATCACCACATATTGAGGGACTGCAAACCCTGTGAAACCTCAGGGCTATAAGCAGAAAATGTCTGTTCCGAAATGCAAATGTACGTTTTAAATGGAACTTTAAAAGGCATGTGTGGTGAGGTACAAAATGTTCAGTGTTGTAAGCAAGTGCTACATATTTCACTTCATGTAATATCAAATTTGAGCTGTTAGGTGATGTCATTTTACAAATTTTAGAGTTAAAGAATATTTTGGGAAAAGGCAAGTTATACTCACAGAGCTCATACTGTTATCCACAATGTCACTTTGGGCACAGAACTTAGAAACATTCAAACCAATTCAGTAGATACATAATTATTAAATTATTCAATGTAAACATGAGTAGAATGCACATTGACATCCCATAGATGGTCATTTTCACTGCAGATGTAAACTAAAAACCATAAAGTTATTCGATAAACTCATCAGCCCATGTCGCACTTTTTTTTTTAATCTAGTGGTTTCATTTTCTGCCCTCAGTCCCCAGGCAATGTTTGCAGAGTTTTGAAAACTGTCAACTGTAGCCTCAGTTAATTCCTCGTTCGCATTCTCAATCACACCGTGACAATCCTCTGGATTCCATTTAGTAAGTGGCCCATTGATCAATTTAAGGAACAACAGAAAGATAAGAAGTCCACTATTCAAATTCTGCATGAAAAATAAAGAGACCATCAGTATGTGCAAATGTAAGCATTGATTCCAGTGTTCAATGAGAGGTAACCGCTTTGGCTGAGCATACAATGCATTTATAGACAATCCTACATAATCCCTCCAAAAATAATAAGAATCCTTTCTCAGGATGCTTTTGTTGTAAAACAAAAACCTGTTATCGTGTTGTGTACATAAAGGGATGTGGGTTTGTCCATGTCTGTTAACATATGAACTATATATATTGGGTATCACTGTCCGATAGGGATGGCAGCCTGTCAACTCTGAAGCATCAATAGGAACTCTAAGACACCGTTCAGCTGGGAGGTAGAGCATAGTCATAGGGAAGTATGCGTGTATAACTGATATTTCATTAAAATATTATTCAGTCATTATTGTACCCTTTCAAAACACAGATTGTACAAAGGCACGTTCACTTTGCCAAGTTAGCCTGAGAAAGCACAAACAGAATGAGAAAACAAAATCTCCTGACAGACTGGTGAATCTCCCTGAAATCTGGAACATTGTTCTCCTAAAGATGTTGGGGTCAGGACCCCAAGTGGCCGCCAGCTGGAATTTGGAGGTAGCCAGCTTTGAGACAGAATTGGCCACTGTGGATCTCAGACCGAGTCACAACAGCTGTGCTCCCCTTCTAATAGGGTCCCCCTTTTCACAGCTCCCACCCTATCCCTCCTCAAAGTTCAAACTGAGGAGTCGTAACAACTTTGAAATACCTCAAAATGAGGTCAGGATTGGAAAAGTTTTGGGAAGTACTTCTGGTGAAGCATACACTTGTGCTATATTTCTGATCCTTCAACAAGAACATTGCCTATACTTCAAAATTAAATCTTTCCTCATTTTTTTCCTTCCTCCCTCCTTTCTTCTCTTCCATCCTACCTTTCTCTTTCTCTCCCTTCCTTCATCACTCATTCCTCACTTCCTTCCTCCCTCCCTCACTGACTTTGTCTCTCCTTCCTTTCCTCCCTCCCTTTGTCCTTCCCCCTTTCATTCCACCCATTGTCACAAATTCTCCCTTTAATTTTAGTTTCTCAGAATGACGACATTTTAAGTCAAGTTGTAGGTATTTTTCCATTTGGAGACACTAAGATTGGTGGAGTAGTAGATAGTGAAGGGGACTGTCGGAGAATGCAGCAGAATATAGGTAGATTGGAGAGTTGGGCGGAGAAATGGCAGATGGAGTTCAATCCAGGCAAATGCGAGGTGATGCATTTTGGAAGATCCAATTCAAGAGTGAACTATATGATAAATGGAAAAGCCCTGGGGAAAATTGATGCACAGAGAGATCTGGGTGTTCAGGTCCATTGTACCCTGAAGGTGGCGATGCAGGTGGATAGAGTGGTCAAGAAGGCATACGGCATGCTTTCATTCATCGGATGGGGCATTGAGTACAAGAGTTGGCAGGTCATGTTACAGTTGTCTAGGACTTGGGTTTGACCACATTTGGAATACTGCATACGGTTCTGGTCGCCACATTACCGAAAGGATGTGGATGCTTTGGAGAGGGTGCAGAGGAGGTTCACCGGGATGTTGCCTGGTATGGAGGGCGCGAGCTATGAAGAGAGGTTGAGTAGATTAGGATTATTTACATTAGAAAGACGGAGGTTGAAGGGGGACCTGACAGAGGTCTACAAAATCATGAGAGGTATAGACAGGGTGGATAGCAAGAAGCTTTTTCCCAGAGTGGGGGACTCAATTACTAGGGGTCACGATTTCAAGGTGAGAGGGGAAAAGTTTATGGGAGATATGCGTGGAAAGTTTTTTAGGCAGACGGTGGTGGGTGCCTGGAACGCGTTGCCAGTGAAGGTGGTAGAGGCGGACACAATAGCGTCATTTAAGATGTATCTAGCCAGATACATGAATGGGCAGGGAGCAGAGGGATACAGATCCTTGGAAAATAGGTGACAGGTTTAGATAGAGGATCTGGATCGGCGCGGGCTTGGAGGGCCGAAGGGCCTGTTCCTGTGCTGTAGTTTTCTTTGTTCTTTGTTCTTTGGCTGCAGTATGATGATGTTCCTCATTGTTGGAACTCATTGTGACCAGAGGGTTATAAACAAGTTTGCCTAACCAAAAAAAGAGAACTGCAGATGCTGGAAATCAGAAACTTGAATTCTGCCTTCTCTCCACAGATGCTGCCAGACCTGCTGAGTTTTCCCAGCAATTTCTGTTAAGATTAAGATAGAGAAATTAACTGTAGACCATAGAATCCGTACAGTGTGAAAATAGGCCCTTTGGCCCAACAAGTCCACACCAACCCTCAGAGCATCCCACCCAGACCCATCCCCCTATAACCCACACATCCCTGAACACTACAGGCAATTTAGCATGGCCAATCCACCTAGCCTGTACATCTTTGGACTGTGGGAGGAAACTGGAGCACCCGGAGGGGACCCTCGCAGACACAGGGAGAATGTGCAAACTCCACGCAGACAGTTGCCCGAGGGTGGAATTGAACCCGGGTCCCTCGCGCGATGAGACAACTTGTGCTAACCGCTGAGCCACCATGCCACCCTAATTGTTGGAGGTCACAGTCAAGGATGGGGTAATTGAATTCCTGAAACATTTTCAGTTAATTATGGAGTTAATTTTCAGTTAATTAAGAATGGATCTGTGACAGGGAAGTCATGCTTTACAAAGCTCATTGAATTTTTTTTTGAAGAGATGGCTCAGGGGAATATCTATGGATACTCTTTATATGGGCTTCTAGAAGTCATTTGATAAAGTGTAACATAAAAGATTGTTAACTGAGATAGACACCCAAGGAATTGTGGGCAAATTATTGACATGGCTGGGAAATTGGTTGATAGAAATTAGGGATAATGGGTATGCACTGAAATTTGCAGGATATGATCAGTGGTGTCCCACAGGAATCCATGCTCAGGCTTCAATTATTCACTCTTTTTTTAAAGACTTGGATAATAGCATAGAAAGTCATATATCCAAATTTACTGATGAGACAGAGTTAGGCAACATCACAGAGAGTATAGATGATTATATAAAATTACAAAGGTATATTGATAGACTAAGTGAATGGGTACAACTGTGGCAATGTAAGCAATTGTAATGTTATCCAATTTGGACTGAGAAAGGATAGATTGGGGTACTTTTGAAATGGTATGAAGTTAAATACAGTGAATGTCCAAAAAGATTTGAGGGTTCAGGCACATCGGTCTTTAAAATGTCACAACAAGTACAGAAAATAATCAATAAAGTTAATAGAATTCTGGCTTTTATATCAACAGGGCTGGAGTACAATGAATCAGAAGTTATCCCGCAGTTATACAAAATACTGGTTAGATCCAAGAGCACTGTGAGCAGATATGGACACCATACCTGAGGAAGGATAAATTGGCCTTGGAGGGAGTACAATGTAAGTTTACAAGAATGATAACCTAGGCTTCCAAGGTTAGATTCTGAGGATAAATTATACAAACCAGACCTGTTTTCTCGAGAATCCAGAATATTATGAGGTCATCTGACTGAAGTCTTTAAGATATTATCAGGGCAAGACTGGGTTGATGAAAATAAACTATTTACACTGTTTGGGCATTCTAGAAGTTGGGGCATAAATTGAGAATTAGGGCTCAACCATTCAGGAGAGATGTTAGGAAGCACTTCTGCATAGAAAGGGTGGTAGATTTTTGGAACTCTCTACAAATTGTAGTGGATGCTGAATCAGTTGTGACTTTTAAATCTGAGATAGATCAAGTTTTGTGAAGCAAAGTTATTGAGGGGTATGAGCCAAAGGCAGGCATATGGAGTTCGGCTGCAGATTAGCCATGATCTCATTGAATGGTCATACAAGCTCAAGAGGCTAAACAAACTACTCCTGTTCCTATGTTCCTATGCCACTAAGAAAAACACTGCCCACTAGTTAGGGTATAACTATAGCTGGAATAAGTAAGGCACTTCAAACTCGGCAAAGAAATTGGAAAACATATGCATCAGTGTCAAATTGGCAAAAAAAATTCAAACTGGTTCAACATAAATATTCTCACAGTCAAAGCTGAGTGAGCCACTCAATAACATAAAGTAGAGATACAGAATGATAGGACAGGGTTGCAGACATACAAAGTGGAGAACTGAAAGCATTCCTGAGTCAAGACGTGATCAAACCACATTGAACCGTTGAACATTTGTCAAGAAATGTTAAAATTATTCACTGAGATGCATTTCTGCTGAAGCTGACACAATATATACAAATACAAAATACTGCAGATGCTGGAAGTCTGAAACAAACACAAAAATGCTGGAGAAGCTCAGCAGGTTTGTCAACATCTGGAGAGAGAAACAAAGTTCATGTTTCGAATTTGGTATGATTCTTCTTCAGAACTTTTTGAAAAAAGTCATTTTGGACTGAATACATTAACTCTTTTTCTCGCTCCACAGATGCTGCCACACTTGCTGATTTTCTCCAGCATTTTCTTTGATTCTTTCAGATATAAAATATGTTTGGCCAGAAAGGAAGGAGGATGTCAAGGCAGCAAGATTAATCATGGAGTGCAAAGCCAAAGCCCAAACTGACCCTGCCTGTTTCCCAGAAGGCTTCAATTTGTGACTCGTCTCTGCATTGTCTCCAATGCACGGATTTATCCCTGATGACTTGTTAGTCAGAATTAGAACAGAAGTCAAGGTGCAGTTTGACTAGACTGCACTACTGTTTAATGACAGTTTCCTCTGACCTGTACTGTGTTACTTTTGAGAGTTTGACATTACACAAACTTTAACAATTAGAGTGCACTGGATTAAGATATCCTAAGTCGTCAAGAGAGAATGATTAAAAGACAGAAGGAGGCAATTCTGGAATCTGTGCTGGTGCTCTGTAGGAGCAATTCTCCTGGTGTCATTTTTTGTCCTTGCAACATTTTCTTTCTCAGCTTTAAAGATAAAATACTTCTTTCTTTTTCTTCTTAGCTCCTTTCTACGATATATTTTAGCTGCCAGCAAATGTAAAATATGATCAAACTGTACAATAGCCTCACAAATTATTAAATTGCATACAAACTCTAGAAAATTCAATGGAATTTGTGTTAAGCACAAAACCAGGTCAATAATACGTAGACTCTGAAGAAATAGAAGCCATGTATTGGGTGAGAGATAGTAGGAACTGCAGATGCTGGAGAATCTGAGACAACAAG
>NC_063353.1:39416792-39449591 GCF_021869965.1 Rhincodon typus
CCTGGCTGCTCATTCCATACACGCACGATCCTTTGTGTGAAAAAGTTACCCCTCAGGTCCTTTTTAAATACTTCCCCCTCACCTTAAACCTACGCTGTCTGGTTTTAGACTCCCCCACCCTAGGAAAAAGACCTAGTCGCTTCACCCTATCCATACACCTCATGATTTTATAAACCTCTATAAGGTCACACCTCAACACCCAATGCCCCAGGGATAAAAGCTCCAGTCTGTTAAGCCTCTCCTTATCAGTGAAGCCCTCCAGCCTTGGCAACGTAATGTAAATCTTTTCTGCACCCCTCTCAAGTTTACCAATATCTTTCCTGTAGAAGGGACCAGAAGTAGACACAGTCTTCTAAAAAAAGCCTCGCCAATGTCCTGTATAGCTGTAACATGACATCCCAATTCATAGGGCTCCCCAGGGCCCTACCATTAACTGTATATTTCCTACCTTGGTTTGCCTTAGCAAAATGCAACACCTCATACTTATCTAAATGAAACACCCTCTGCCACTCCTCGGCCCATTGGCCCATCAAATCAAGGTCCCATTGTACTCTGAGATAATCTTCTTCACTGTCCACTGCATTACCTATTTTGGTATCATCTGCAAACTTACTAACCATACTTCCTATATTCGCATCAAATCAGTTGTGTAAATGATGAAAAAAAAAAGACCCAGCACCAAACCTGTGGCACATCACTGACCACAGGCCTCCAGCCTGAAAAGCAAACTTCTTTGACTGCCTTCTGTCTCCTACGTTTTTGCCATTTTGTATCCAATTGGGCGAGCTCCCCCTGGATCCCATGTGATCTCAACTTGCTAACCAGTCTACCATGCAGAATCATGTCAAATGCTTTGCTGAAGCCCATACAGACAATGTCTACCACTCTGCCTTCATCAATCTTCTTTGTTACCTCTTCAAAAAACTCAATCAAGCTACTGAGGCACAATTTCCCTCTCTCCTCCAGTGATGCTTCTTCAGAACTCCGGATAGGGAGAGGTGTGAATTCTTAGCCATGATGAATGCACAATCCTACTATTTTTACCAACAATAGAAGCCAAGGATACAGTTGTGTATCACTGTGAATTGCGTCAGCGTCACACCCTGGGAGCACAATCCCAGGATGAAGCATGACAGTCACCACAAGGCATTGAAGTCTGCACCAGTTTCTCCATTTCTCAGCAATGTTATTCCCAGCAGGATAACGCTGAAGGACAAGAAACAAAATTATCTCTCATTCATAACGTTGTAGTTTAGGTATCATGTTTATAAGCATTTATGGAAAATATTTCTGGCATATGTTGGCGCAAGTTGATCCATGAATGAAACTACTCAGAGTCAGTGGGTACTCGATGGATAGAGTTTGTTAAATGTATTTTATTTATCATTGTTGTGGCTCAGCCAGAACATGACCAAACAAAAGATTCGTGTGTTTATTTAACTGAAAGGAAATGAAAGACAAAAGAGTCACTTCTTCCTTTCTGTCTTATTTTGGGTGAGTTGTGCCTAGAAGGTTTATCTTCTACCATTTCTGCCTCTTCTTTTGTAATACTGCAGCTGGTACTTCCATTTGATGAGTTCGGGTTATCACAAGGAATTAAAAGAGAAATAATACTCTGTGCGATGTTAACCACCCTTCAGCCTCAAAAAGGCCGGTGAGAAAATTACTTCATGTTCTTTTCTCTGTCACAAACACTAAATGCTCTCTGTTATTCAGCTCGAACTTTCAGTTCAAATCATTCAAGTAAGTAGACATTAAACTGTAGTGGTGAGGGGAGGGGGAGGGAAGGGATACCACTGCCGAGGCCAGATCTGATCCTGTTCTCACCCAAATGCGCACAATCAGAGCACTGTCTTTGCTGAAAAATGTTTGCTCCATGCATTTTGTGGAAGGCTTACATTAAAACATTTGAATTGGATTTAGCATCATCATCATGAAGTTACTTGTTTTGATTCTCTTTCCTTCCCAGATTGTAAGAAGGGATTTGATGAACAGTTTTTTTTTAGAAGAATCCTTATATTGTGGAAATAGGCCCTTTAGCCCAACAAGTCCACACTGACCCTCAGAGCATCCCACCCAGGCCCATCCCCTTATAACCCACTTAATCTACACATCCCTGAACACTATGAGCAAGTTAGCATGGCCAATCCACCTAACCTGCACATTTTTGGTCTGTGGGAGGAAACCAGACCACGCGGAGGAAACCCATGCAGACATGGGGAGGACATGCAAACTCCACACAGACAGTTGCCCGAGGGTGGAATTGAACGTGGGACCCTGGCGCTGTGAAGCAGCAATGCTAACCACTGAATGACCGTGCTGCCCTCATTTTTTTCATGAAAAGCACATTCTTCTTTGAGATAATCCTGTTTATTTGTATACTAACTTGCTAAAGGCACTTGATGGCAGGATCACTGAAGTAAAATATTTTCTAATCTTCTCACTTCGGGTCTGTGCTCCACCATGAAACATCCTTCACCCATTGTGTAGAAGAGCATGCGCAGAGACAGTGTCTCTGTATGTGACATGAGCCAGAAATGGATCAAATTATGAGTACAATTTGCTTCACGTCCCCTATTAGGAGCTGATAGGAACGTGTAGGCTCTAATGCAAATGAATTTTACTGGCAACACAGAGAAGTTATTTACGTCTCATACAGAGATGGAGCAAGAGTTTTCATTTTGAAGGCTTTCTGTCTTGCCTCTTGTCTTCCAGCCTTCATCTCCAAACATCTTTGCTCCAAGAGAATGCCCCAGTTAAGGAGTGAAGCACCTGTCTATACCTGCATGGTCCTGCATGATACCCTTCTAATTCAATTGTGTTTTTTTCAAACCCCAAAATATACATTATTCGTAAAATTTATTAAAGTACACTGCAAAACACTTCAAATTGGACACTGCAGAAAGTATGGTAAAATTCAACTTTTCTCAAGCAGCGCGTTGCACTCTGCTGTGCCTCAATATAATTACAAGATACACGATATCTGCCATAAAAATTTACACAACTCCCACTCCTCTACCCGAGGCTAAGATGTCTAAGACATAATTCTTTCCCAATTGGGTCAGCTGTTCCAAAGGTTAACATGTTCCTCAGTTCAGTTTTATTTACCGAAACAAAGTCAGTCAGTCTTCCACAACAGTTTATTTGCATTTCATAGTTCAATATAAACCCCAGTTTGCTGACTCCCTTTCCTAACCAACACCCCTTACCGAGGAAAACAGTCCTTGAAAATATGATCCAGTGAATGTCTACCTTATCTCTGGAGCATGTCCTGGTTTGTTTTCAAAGGAACCATCATTTACAACATTGTCACCTTGGAATGTGCTAGTCTGAATACGTGGTCATCCGTGGACAACTCTTTGCGTTGGAAGACTAATAGGTTTTGTGCAAACTGATTAGCAGCCTTCACCGAGTTACTGGTTCTCCAGCAGATGTTGATATTTGTCTCAGTGTGCGAGCCTCCAACCATGCTGCTTTAGAGTGTTTTCAAGAGAAGGCCACAAAAAGCAGGGGTGAAATATCCCAGGGTCAGCCACTATGAATCAAATACACAACCTCTTAGTTACTGTCTACAGTCAAGGCATAGCAACAGAAGCCCAGCACCTCAGAGTGATAGGGTGTGTGGCGGAGAAGTATGGAACAAATGATGGAGCATCAGTGAGCTACGTCAGAATATGTTGGGTTTAAATAAGCACACATGCCAGTACTGAAACTTAATACCATTCAGCATACGACTAGCCTAAGAAGATAATCCTGTGAGTGTTTGGCAACTTGAATTGGCAAACTGCATTTATAATCCCATCTCGCTCGATCTGGAAATGGAAGATTCTGATTAAACTGATGCTTTTTTAAAATTGTGTAGCAAGAGGTGAAGGATGAAGGTCCAAATCTTAGAATGTCACCAATAATATAGGGAAGAATTGATCTCAAGTGAAGAACAAAATAGTAGCCTAATCAGAATAAAGGAGTGGTGTGAGGAGCTATGAAAATCCCAGTTTAGAGATCTTCAGTAGCAATTATTAGGAATTTGCTGTAAGGTTTTCATAAAAGAGACTCAGATTGTGAATAATATTGACAAGGCCATGTTTGCTGCTGTTCTCACACAGCCCTTTAGGATTTGGGTATTACAATCCAATCATTGCAGTTTGGATTGCCAAAACACATAAATCGACCATGTAGCAGTTGTTTGTTCCTTTCTTTGAAGGTCTTAACAAGGATGGACAGAAACAAATTGTATTTTTAACTGCAGCTTTCACAACGTCAAGATGCTTTACAGCCAACTAGCACCTTTTAAAAAAAATCGCAGAATTTAAAGGATGTTGTCGAGTCATAGATTCATACAGCACAGAAACACACCCTTTGGTCCAACTTGCCCTTACCGGCCAGATTTCCCAATCTAAACTGGTCCCATTTGCCCGTGTTTGACCCATATCCCTCTATTTTCTATTTATGTACCTGTCCAAATGTCTTTTAGATGTTATAACTGGACCTGCATCTTCCTCTGGCAGTTCATTCCACATATGCACCACCCTCTGAGTGAAAAGGTTGCCCCTCAGGTCCTTTTTAAATCTTTCTCCTCTCACCTTAAACCGATACCCTCTAGTTCTGGACTCCCCTACCCTGGGGAAAAGATCTTTGCTATTCATTTCATCTATACCCCTCATGATTTTATAAACCTCTATAAGGTCACTTCACAGCCTCCTACTGCCTATCCAACTTCTCCTTAGGTGACATTGGCTGCAGAACAGTCAAGAACCCCATGTCATCTCCTTTGCAGGAGGTTCACCTTCCTAAGTGCAATTTAGTGCACTTAATTAGACAACATTGGCCCTTCCAAATGGTTACAGAATGTTATGTTTACCTAAAATTAGACAGGAATTCCAGCAAAGGAGCTGAGAAAGAGGACAACATGTCAATCTCAGTGACTGAATTCCAACAACTAACTGTGTTCATATTACCTCTGTAAGCACTTCCTATTTAAATGGTCTTCCTTAATTCACTTGTGTACATTACAAATATAGTGGAACTGCGTCCAATATTGCTTCACTTTACAACTTTCAGAAAGATTTTGTCAAGCATCAAGGAGTTATAATTACATAATTGAAGACCAGAGCAGTCAAAGATGATGAATTTATGATGAAGGATAATAAAAAGTTTGGAATCAGATTGAGACAACATAGAATGCCAGAGTGCTAGATGATGTTAAGAGCTCAGTGCTGAGAACTCTGTTGATCCAACTTGAGAATGATAAACACAAATATTGAAATCAAATGGAATCCACCTTCCAGAGAAGATGCTAACCTGGGGATCCATCCTCCCTCTCAGGTGAATGTTAAAGATTTCATGGTACTATTTCCTGGTGCCCCAACCAATAATAATCCATCATCCGACAGCACTACATGAAATTGTCAGCCAATTATCACACAGCTTCTAGTGGGATCTTGCTATGTACAAATTGGCTGCACCATTTCCCATATTGCAAACGTGACTTTACTTCAATAGAAAGCCATTGGCCAAAATGGCTTTTGCAATGTCCCAAGGTTATGTAAAGTGCTCTATCAAGCAAGCTTTCTTTCTCTGTCTGGAACAAATGTTCTGCTGGGAGAAATGAACATTGCAGGACCTTGAGGGTACCTCAAAATGCTAGATGACCATGTGGAGAGGAAGCCCCTCTACAGAGCTCTCTAATCCTATACCTGTGGGAGAGGGGCATGATTTAAAGGAGACATTCCCTTGCTGGCACCCAGACACCAAATCTTGGTGGGCAACTACGCACAGTGGGTGACCCTTCTGAAAGCAGGAAGGTCCTGCCTCCATCAGAAAATGGCCACTAAATGGATGTAATTGGCTGCTCAACTGTTTGGAGTCAACTTAAATTTCTGGAGAAAGACCCCTGTGATGCAGGAATCATCTCAACATAGGTCTGTGGTACTTTCCCTACTTTCTACCCTCATCCTACAAGACAAGGGATTTCACCCTTGGAGTGAATGTCTCTCCTTCGTAAATGGATGACTTTTGGCGCATATTTAGGAAAAGGTGCAAGCAATTAATGCAATTTTGGGAGTCTTGGCCAACGCTTATCTTTCAAACAACAAAATTAAATAATTTTCTGGTTATTTATCTCATTGATGTTTTTAAGGCTTTAGTGTGTGGAAATTGCTACCAGTGTTTCCCACATTACAATAGTGACTACGCTTCAAACAAAAGGGGGTTGACTCAGTTGGCTGGAAGGCTGGTTTGTGATGTAGACTCATGCCAACAGCATGGGTTCAGTTCCCAAACCAACTCTATCTCATGTGAGGTGCAGTGACCCTCCGGTTAACCTATGCCAGTCATCTCTCTCTCAATCCCCTACAGTTTGCTTTCCAACATAACAGATCCACAGAGGATGCCATATCCCTAGCCCTGCACTCAGTCTTGGAACATCTGGACAACAAAGACACCTACGTCAGGGTCCTGCTCATTGACTACAGCTCCACCTTTAACACCATTATCTCCTCCAGACTGATCTCAAAACTCCGTGACCTTAGTCTTGGCTCCGCCCTCTGCAACTGGATCCTCAGCTTTCTGATCCATAGACCACAATCAGTGAGGATAGGTAACTGCAACTCCTCCATGATAACATTCAACACTGGAGCCCCAAAGGATGCGACCCAGCCCCCTACTGTACTCCCTGTACACCTACGACTGTATTGCCAAATTCCAAATGAATGTCACCTACAAGCTTGCTGATGACACCACTGTAGGATATCTCACAACAATGAGTCAAAGTACAGAAGGGAGATATAGAGTTTGGTGATGTGGTGCAATGAAAACAGCCTGTCTCTCAATGTCAGCAAAACTAAAGAAATGATCATCGACTTCAGAAAGAAAGGAGGAGAACACGCCCCCAACTACAGCAACAGAGCTGAGGTTGAGTGGGTGGACAGCATCAAGTTCCTCGGAGTGATGATAACCGACGACCTGTCCTGGACTTCCCACATAAATGCAACAGTCATGAAGGCACAACAACACCTCTTCTTCCTCAGGTGGCTCAGGAAATTTGGCATGTCCGTAAGGTCCCTCACTAACTCTACAGATGCACCATTGAAAGCATACTGTCCGGGTGCATAACGGCCTGGAATGGCAACTGCTCTGCCCAGGACCGTAAGAAACTACAGAAGGTGGCATGCACAGCCCAGACCATCACTGAAGCCAACTTTCCATCCATGGACTCCATTTCCACGGCTCGCTGACATGGAAAGGCAACCAACATCATCAAAGACCCATTGCACCCTGGCAATGATCTCCTGCAACCTCTTCCGTCGGGGAGAAGATACAGAAGCCTGAACACACGCACAAGCAGGTTCAGGAACTGCTTCTTTCCCGCCTTTATCAGACTGTTGAATGGACTGTCTATCCCAAAATAATGTAACCTGCAATGTATGCCTCTGAGTCTTTTTGATCTGTACATCCTTTGCTTGCTGTGATCTGCCTGCACTGCTTGTAAACAAAGCTTTTCACTGTATTTCGGTACATGTGACAACAAAATCAATCAACTAATGAAGAGCAGCTTTCTGAGACTATGGTGACTTTGAGAGGTGCTTCATTAGTCGAAAAGTATATTGGGCTGCCCAGGTAGGGCTCTGTACAAACACACATCTACTTCTAACTGTTAATGACGTGATACACTGTCTGAAAACCAGGAATCTTGCAATACCTTGGTGTGAGGTGGAGTGATGTGGGCCCAAAACGATGTAGGTTTGATTTCCCATCTGTGTTGAGTTAGCCATTTTCCACTAAGGTACCAACGGGGGTTCTGCAATTGGCTTTAACAACTCTGACCTCCACATGGGAAAAGGTTCCTGAGGGTTCCCACTTCTAATCAGAGCAGTGCCCATCAGATGCCCACTGCAGAAAGTCCACCTGTGAGGGTAGGGCATCAAGCGAAGACAAAGAATAGTCTCAACTCCAAGACTCATCAGTGTCAAATGTCCTGCCAACATTCACCATCCAGGCTTATACTTGAATTATGGTGATGTCATCAAGCTGTTGTGGAGGGCATCTAACATTCTGGGAACAAACTATAAATCTTTACCTTCAGGCAAATAAGGAAGAAACCTCAAGAAACGCAGAAATAGCAAAATTAGGCCTCAGAGGAAATACCAACACTTGAAAGTGTTGATGGAACTTTATGTTTCCCTTTCTGTTCATAATAGTTTGAGAGATATATGCATGTGGTATCCATGGATACATTGCTTTAGGAGGAAACTATAAGCAAGAGATCTAATCACAAATATTTTGTCTCTGCTGCGCTTATTTATTTGTGCACTAATTTGCACAATAAAACACATTAATTTATAACTGCCATCTAAAGTTTGCCAAATTTTCAGGCTATGACATGGGTGGGAACAAAAAAATGGGCAGATGTGCAATTTCACTCCACCAGTTAATGATTTGTTTCCCCAGCATTCTGCTACCAGCGGGCCATTTTCCCACAGGAAGAGGCTAGGGAGGTGTAATGTTTGAAATACTGCCTGCCTGCAAGCACCCAGTTTCTGATCAGCTAAGCAATTGTACTATAATGCCCAAATTTAAAGTAATTATCTCCCTCCCTGCTTCAGTTTCCTAAGGACTAATTAGGTTTACCTGATAAACATTTCATGGAGGAGTGTCTGAAAAGAATCCAAAATTGCATTAGAGAAGCATGGTACAATGAACTTATGATTTAACCTGGGAGCTGTTTTTGAATGAGAGCTGGCAATACACATTCAGAGATTAATTTCGAACCTTTTTTTGATACCGTTCGCTGCTGTTAAAAGTAATGATCGTAAATTACAATTGCCATTTATAGCATCATTTTCCTCAGCCACGTTGTTCCTGGTTGACACTCTGTGAATAAGTCCTTTGTCAACTGTCTCAATTCATTACACAAGATAGAATGGGCCATGTTAAAGCTAATGAATGGAAATGTCATACAGAAAATCTGACCTGGAATATATGTCATTAACATCACACACTGAATTAGGGTATATGAGCTGGCTGATCCTTCACCTTGCAATTCTTTGCTCCAAACCCTACCAGCACTGAAATATCATCAGGAAATTGTTCAGTTGTACAGATATGTTTGTTGCATCGCAACATCCTCATTACTGGGTGAGGATTGATATTGGGTTGAATTTTCTTTTGGATTAGGGGCGAGTTGTGTTGAGTTTTTTTGAAGGGTTTTCCACCATGAGATTTTGGATGAGCTCAAGCTTAATCAAAGTGGGCACTGGTCAGGTTGGTATCGGCATAGACAAGTCTACGGGTTATAAGAAAGGCATGGAGGAAGGCCTTGGAAGAACAAGTCATACTAAGCAGAAAATAATTACAAGGAGAATGGCAACTTCCAGATCATTATTTTCATGAAAGATGGGGCTAAATGTTCAGAAACATTTCAATGTGTTTTTTTTTTATTCATTCGTGGGATGTGAGCATCATTGGTTGGAACAGTATTAATTGTGCGTCCCTCATTGTCCTTGAGGAGGTGGTGGGCTGCCTTCTTGAACCACTGCAGTCCACTTGCTGTTGGTAGACCCACGATGTCACCTGCAAGAATGAAGGGGATTAAATGGTCTATTGAGGCCCACGGTAAGAGACTGACTGGAATTCTCCAGGAGCTCTGCAGTTTCGCAAGGCGTCAGAGCCTACTTGTGGCAATTCAGGGGCCAATGTTCCAGACAGACTCTGAAGACCTCCCTACATGCTTGGGAATGGCTGCGGCCATCAGCTGCTGTAACCATTTCTTATCTTAAAAGTCTTAAAAGTTGGAATGTGAATGCCTGAAGCTGGAGGTACGCTCTCAATCTCTCTCTCTCTGTCTCATATTGGAGTAGCAGGCTACTTTTCCTCCATTGCTGCGGACCTCCTATTGGCCTTCCAGCTCTGAATGACATCTGCATCCCTTGACCTACCACCAGGCCAACTCGGAGAAGGGGCAAAACCACTGCCCGGTGATTGATTGCCATGCTGTCAGAACACCTATTTAACCCAAACATCTGAACGCCAACTCATTGCCCATTTATGAAGTAATTTAATTGAATAAATTAATTTCTGATATAGTCAAGGAAGAGCCAATTTCCTGACTGTGTATTCCTGACTGGCAGCTTTGCAAGCTAGCCTCAACTGCTTAGAAATCATCGGAATCCTGCCCAGAATTTTTCATCTGTTGAGTTTAATGAGTGAAAAATTATGGACAAAGTGTCTGCAATTTGCCAGCACACACTCCGATTGAGCTCTCCTGTCTATAGTGTGCATTAGTAAAATTGAGCATCAAGTGTCTCTGTCCATTAGATGAATAAAATTCTTAACATTGTAAGACAGATTCAATCTGTACCCTATTTTGCTGTGGATAAGTAGGTCACATTCTGTTCAGCCCATTAATTTTTGGTAGAACTTCTCTTTTGTCATAATGTTTCTGCTTGTAGCTATGCAAGTGTCAAATTTGTGTCTCAAATTAATAAATATATCATATGTGAATGAAATGAATACATATCATGCAATTAGAAACTTCACAGAACGAACATATCCTCACTTGAAAGCAGTAAGCCCCTTTTATTTTCATCAATGAATATCCAAATTCCATTGAACATCTGCACTGATGTCTTCACCATCAACAGAATCAAAAAATTGAGCCTTTATCCTACCCACTTTCTACAGGATCATTATGAATGCTACTTCTTGATGGACGTTGTGTAAATCTGCAGAGACGATGTAAGTAGTTTATAGGTTTTAGGTTATTTGAGACAGAAGAGAAAAGCTCAGATAAACAAATGACAATTAATTGGCAGACGATTAGCACAGCTTCTGATTTTTTTCCAACTTCAGATTTTATGAATGTATAGTGTTGCCAAGGAGCCTTTCCCACTGTCTATGCCTCCATCAGGAAAAGGTAGGTAAAAAATCAATAGTACCCATAAAGCCCACAGTTTTGCTGAAAGATACATCTACAAGATGCCCATTGCCACATTGAGCTTGCTGACCTTTTTCTGATGTAGGCTTCCTTTTTCGTCTTCTCTGAGAGTCACTAACTCTTTGTTCAGAGATCACCGGACCAACAGCGGACCTCTTCTGCTACCTTTCACACCCCTTAACATTCAATTGCAGACCATTGCTGAATCCCCCATTGTCACCATCCTGGGAGTTACCATTGACCAGAAACAGAAATGGGCCAGTACCTAAATACTGAGACCACAAGAGTAGATCAGAGTTTGGGAATCTTATAGCGAGTAACTCATTCCTGATTCCCCAAAGCCTATCCATCATCTACAAGGCACAAGTCAAGAGAATGATGGTACACTGTCCACTTGCCTGGATGAGTGCATCTCCAATCACACTCAAGAAGCTTGGCACAATCCAAGACAAAACAGTTCACTTTATTGACACTCTATCTTCGACATTCGTTCCTTTTGCCTCCATTGCACAGTGGCTTCAGTGAGCACCATCTTCAAAATGAACATGAAAATTACCATAGTCCCATGGGCTGTTCTCTTATTAGAGATGGCCACAACTGGAGACGAGTTTAACCAGTGGGCCACCACACCCTAGACAGGGGCAAGGTTAAAAAGCAAAGGCCTTCTGTTATCCCCAGGAATTGAACCTGAACTGTTAGCATCACACTGTATTAGAGAGCAGTCGATTCCAGCCAACTAAGTTGGAGATACAATGCAGTAACTCACCAAGGCTCCTCCAGTGATGCCTTCCAAATCCTGTGGCTTCTATTATGCAGAAGGACAGGGCAGCAGACGCATGAGGACACCACCACCTGCAAGTGCTGCTCACGCACCATGCCTGACTTAGAACGATGTCATGTTCCTTGACTACTGCAGCATCAAAGTTCTGAAGCTCAGCCTTTAACAACACAGTCGCTGTCCTTGCATCCCAAGGACTGCAGTGGTTCAAGAAGGCAGCTCATCACCACCTTCGCTCGGGTAAGTGAACTAGCTGAACTAGCCGACAACGTCCACGCCCCAAGAATGAATGAAATATTTTATAATGAACAACCTCTTCATCCACGAGCCTGGAATCCATGAGCTTCATATTACATTATATTTAAGCTAAAGGGCACTGAGAATGGAATCTCTCCTGCCCCTGATTGAAGTTTGTGAGGCCGCGTCAGTGGGAAACAATGGGGTGATTGGAAAAATGAGACTCTCGATCTTGAGAAAAGGAAGTCCAATTTTCCACCCAATGTTTTAATTGCAAGAGAAGAATCACTTTAGTGAGGGGTGAGGGGCTCATTTTCATGTATTGGCATTTCATTATGACCTAAACTTGCCTCATTGATAGCTAGTCCACTCATTTTCCAGGCAGTGGAGAGAATCTAGACAGTGAGAATTCCTGACCATGAGAATCTAAACAGGTACCTTACAGCTCCAGCTCATTGCTTGTTCCTATGGTCATCCATTGCAGACAGCATTCCCCAGCATCTCAGGGCATGCTCCATGGGCAGCGACTGCCTGTATCTTTCATCCAAGGAGGTTGGCATTGGAGATGCACCAGGTTTACAACATCATAAGGGCACATCACTGACTCACATCTAATACAGTTCACCACTTCAACACTGCATTTTGGAGCTCACCAACACTTTTCATTGAAGTGCTGCAGCCATGGTATTTTGTATGGAGGGACAGGCTCTCATGTTATGCCTCAGACCAGGGTGCAACTTAGAGCTATCAAGGTGTAGAGCTGGATGAACACAGCAGACCAAGCAGCATCAGAGGAGCAGGAAAGCTGACGTTTGTCCCTCGTCCCTTGTCCGCTCCACACTTCCCTCCAGCACCACAACACCCGGCACTTTTCCCTGCAACCGCAGGAAGTGCTACACCTGCCCCTACACCTCCCCACCTCACCCCCATCCCAGGCCCCAAGAAGACTTTCCACATCAAGCAGATGTTCACCTGCACATCTGCTAATGTGGTATACTGCATCCGCTGTTCCCATTGTGGTCTCCTCCACATCGGGGAAACCAAGCAGAGGCTTGGGGACCGCTTTGCAGAACACCTACGCTCGGTTCGCACTAAACAACTGCACCTCCCAGTCGCGAACCATTTCAACTCCCCCTCCCATTCCTCAGACGACATGTCCATTCTGGGCCTCCTGCAGTGCCACAACGATGCCACCCGAAGGTTGCAGGAACAGCAACTCATATTCCACATGGGAACCCTGCAGCCCAATGGTATCAATGTGGACTTCACAATCTTCAAAATCTCCCCTCCCTCTACCGCATCCCAAAACCAGCCCAGCTCATCCCCGCCTCCCTAACCTGTCCTTCCTCCCACCTATCCCCTCCTCCCACCTCAAGCCCCACCCCCATCTCCTACCTACTAACCTCATCCCACCCCATTGACCTGTCCGTCCTCCCTGGACTGACCTATCTCCTCCCTGGCTCCATCCCGCCTCTTTGACCTGTCTGTCTCCTCTCCACCTATCTTCTCATCTGTCCATGTTCTATCCGCCTCCCCCTCTCTCCCTATTTATTTCAGAACCCCCTTCCCTTCCCCCATTTCTGAAGAAGGGTCTAGGCCCAAAACGTCAGCCTTCCTGCTCATCTGATGCTGCTTGGCCTGCTGTGTTCATTCAGCTCTACACCTTGTTATCTCAGATTCTCCAGCATCTGCAGTTCCTACTATCTCTGCAACTTAGAGCTCTTAGCTTGTTCTTTTAGTGTTTGCTCACTTTGCACTAACTTGGATGCTCATAGCATCTCTGCCTTACTTTACATCACCTTGCCTTTTTACACATTGTCACCTAATTCAGAACTTACAACCCCATTGTACTTGTGTCTTGCCTTGCATTTTAGCACAGAGGCAAAGCCAGGCAGCTTGTCATCTTTGGAGGCAACAAGCAGTCAAGGGGTTGGACGTTACTGTAAGACGCTGAGCTGTGTCAATATGCCAACAGATTACATGGCAAATACAATCAAATCGCCATATCTGACAGTCTATGGGCAGTAGAGTCGTAGAGATAGAGTCATAGAGATGAACAGCATGGAAAATGACCCTTTGGTCCAACTCGTCCATGCCAACCAGATATTCTGAATAAATCTACTCCCATTTACATAGAAACACAGAAACATAGAAGATAGGAGCAGGAGGAGGCTATGTGGCCCTTCGAGACTGCTCCACCATTCATCACAATCATGGCTGATCATCCAACTCAATAGCCTAATCCTGTTTTCTCCTCATAATCTTTGATCCCATTCACCGCCAAGTGCAATATCGAGTCGCCTCTTGTATACATTCAATGTTTTGGCATCAACTACTTCCTATAGTAATGAATTCAGCATTTGGTGTCTATCCCTCTAAACCCTTCCTATTCATATGCCCATCCAGACGCCTTTTAAATGTTGTAATTATACCAGCCTCTACCACTTCCTTTGGTAGCTCATTCCATACACGCACCACTCTCTGTGTAAAAAGGTTGCCCATCAGGTCGTTTTTAAATCTTTCCCCTCTCACTTTAAACCTATGCCCTCTAGTTTTGGACTTCTCCACCCCAGGGCAAAGACATTGGCTATTCACCCTATCCATGCCCCTCATGATTTTATAAACATCTATAAGGACACCCTTCAGCCTATTCGGCCTCTCCCTATTGCTCAAACCCTCCAATCCTGGCATTATCGTTGTAAATCTTTTCTAAACCCTTTCAAGTTTCACAACATCCTTCCTCTTGCTCGGAGACTAGTATTGAACACAGTATTCCAAAAGCAGCCTAACCCATGTCCTGTACAGGCACAACATGACCTCCCAACTCCTGTACTCATTGCACTGACCAATTAAGGCAAGTGTATCGAATAACTCCAGTCTAACTGCAACTCCACTTTCAAGGAACTATGAACCTGCACTCCGAGGTGTCTTCGTAGTAGTGCGCAGTTAAGTCAGGGAGACTGTCATCAGTCAGAGATTCCCACTACAGATAGTCAGATGCACCATCAGATCTCAATCCAGGGCTTCGACTTGGTCAGTTGGCCACTTTGTGTGCTCAGGGTCATTAAAGTCAGAGGAATGGGCCACTCTCGGTCCTGTAGGTCCAGTGCAACCAGTCAAGGGAGCTTCCATCTGAGTAGCATACTGAGATTTTATGAGTGACTCACTAAATTCCAATGGCAGTTTACTTTGGTGTCCAGAAATGTGGGAACTGTCTTGTTAAGAGTGGCCATCCCAGCTTGGTGTCCATCCAAGTGAAAGCTGCAATAAATCTTGATGCAACTGGCTGCTTCCAAAGATCCAGTGGGGACTTGTGTTGGATCTCGCAATCCTCGACCCGCAAATATATTAATGCTGTTACAGACACCATTTGTGCCAGATCACATCGTTTTATCCCAATTCCCCATGACAGGATCAGTGCTGCAGCCTGGCCAGTTGGCTTTGCCTACATAGCTGGCATCCCGCAGATGCAGAGATCTGTAGATTGTACAATTGTCACATGGAGAGCACCATACCTTAAGGCCGCTAACTTCATCAAAAGAAGAGTTCCATTTGCACCACATCTTACTTGTGCCAGGTGCCCTGAAAGCTGCCAGGATGCCTATTTGCTTGGTACCTTCCAAGTTCCTACTTCATTTCAATGGTCAGATGCTGATAACTTTGTTACATAAACCACCCCATCCCCTCTCCCTGTAACATGGCTGAGGTCGAGCAGTGATCCAAAGCAGCCTCCTCTTCCACCAGGGCCATCATGAAGCAGAAGCTAGGCCTCCTGAAAATAAGGCTCTGATGCTGGCCTTGCAGTACAGTCCAGATGAAGACTACCACATAATCTTAGCATGCTGCGTCCTGCACAAGTGGAGCAGGCAAAGAGGGGATGTGATGGGTGCTGAGGAGCTGGGAGAGTAACAGCAGTTATCTGAGAAGGATGGTGAGTTCATTGAGCTGGAAGAAAAACACCTTCACCATGATAGAGCAACGCAGTGTTGGGCACAACAAGCCAGACAGAACTTAAGTGACACTCGTTTCCAATCGAACTAAGTTGGGTGAAGTCGTCATTCATTGACTGTCGATTGGTTGTTGCTCTCAAGGCAAGCAGCTCCTGTTTATTTCCCACAAGCAAATGCTGCTATTTTATCCATTGTTTCTTCACTTTCCTTGTTGTTTAATAAAGATTAATGTCAGAAACGTACAAAATAGGAGCTGGAAGTGGCCATTTGTCCTTCCCAAGCCCTCTTCTCCATTCTATATGATCAATAGTCTGTTCCCCGTTTCCCGCACATCCTTTGATCTTTTTAGCCCCAAGTGCTGAATCCAATTCCTTTGTGAAAACATTCAATGATTTGGGTGACACGGTGGCTCAGTGGTTAGCACTGCTGCCTGACAGTACCAGGATCCCAGGTTTGATTCCAGCCTCGAGTCTGTGTGGAGTTTGCACATTCTCCCAATGTCTACATGGGTTTCCATTGGGTGCTCCGGTTTCCCTCCATAGTCCAAAGATATGCAGGTTGGGTGGATTGGCCATGCTAAATTGCCTATAGTGCCCAGGGATGTGCAGGCTAGCTGGGTTAGCCAGGGTTACCGGGATAGGGTAAGGATCTGGATCTGGGTGGGATGCTCTTCGGGCATTGGTGTAGACTTGATGGGCCAAATGGCCTCCTTCCACACTGTAGGGACTCTGTGATTTGACCTCAATTACTTTCTGTGGCAGAGAACTCCACAAGCTCATTACTCTCTGTGTGAAGGAATTTCTCCTCATTTCAGTACAATGTGTTTTACCTCAGATCCTCAGTCTGTGACCCCTGGATCTGGACTTCCCCACCATCAGGAACATCCTTCCTGCACCTACCGTATCTCATTCTGTTACAATTTGATAGGCTCCAGTGAGATCTCCCCTTCATTTTTCTGAACTCCAGCAAATATAACCCTAACTAATTCAATCTCTCTTCATATGGCACTCCCGCCTTTCCAGGAATCAGTTTGGCAAACCTTTGCTGCAATCCCTCTCCAGCAAGTACATCCTTCCTCAGATAAGGAGAACAAAACTGCACACAATATTCCAGGTGTGATCTCACCAAGGGCCTGTATAATTGCAGCAAGACATCCCTGCTCCTGTACTCGAATCCTCTCGCTATAAAGGCATTGCACCTTTTGCTTTCGTAACAGCTCACTGCTTTTGTGCAGAGACTGATGTACAAGGATGTCCAGTACTCATTATACATTTGTCTCTCTCAAATTATAGCCATTCAGATAATACTCTGCCTTCCTGTTTTTGCTACCAAAGTGGGTAACCTCACATTTATCCATATTATACTGCATCTGCCATGCATTTGCCCACACACACTCAGCCTGTCCAAATCACTCCTCATTGCTCACCCTTCCACACAGCTTGATGTCACCTTCCAATGTAGAGAGTTGACATTTAGTTCCTTCATCTAAATTATTAATATATACATTGAGAATAGCAAGGGTCCTAGCACTGATCCCTGTGGTTCCCCAATAGTCACTGCCTGCCATTTGGAAAAAGACCCATTTATCCTTATCCTTTGTTTCCTGTCTGCTAACCAGTTTTCTATCCATCTCAACACACTCACTTACTTATATGGGACTTTTATCGAAAGTCTTCTGAAAGTCCAAATAAACCACAACCTCTGGCTCCTCCTCATCCACTCTGCTAGTTACATCCTAAAAGAATTCCAGTAGATGTGTCAAGCATGACTCCCCTTTTGTAAATCTGTGCTGACTCTGTCCAATCCTTTCACTGCTTACCACTTGTTCTGCTCTTCAGTCTTTTCTAATGGACTCTAGCATTTTCCCTACAACCAGCAACAGGCTGACTGGTCTATAATTCTGGCTTTCATCTCTGCCTTCCTTTTTAAGTAGTGGGGTTACATTAGCTACTTCCAGCTGTTTCAGAGTCTATGGAATCTTGGAAGAGGACACCACTGTTTCTAGGCCCACTTCTAAGACCAACAATTTGAAGGTTTCACAACATGGGATGCTCCCACATTGAGCAACGTAAGATGTTACACTGCAATGGATGCTAGAGAAAGAGTAACACTCCTTCAGACAGGGGTCTAACATGGTACGGTGCTAAGGATGTGGAGCCTGGAGCTGCATTCTTCTAGCTGCAGTTACAATGACAGTCGATCAGATGGGTAATGACGTAACCTGGCAATGCATTAATGATTTGTGTGCTTCTGTTTCCAATGTGGTGTCACCTGTGCCCTCAGATCCTTTTCTTTCTCATTTGCAACCCACTATGTTTACTGTGAAGGTTATTCCTGGCTGTCAGCAATTGGTGACCTGGTCCACAGCTAGCCAGTGAATATGGCATGACTGATAACCCCAGAAAGATTCTTGGCAACTGTGAGTATTTCTACCACTCTTGAATAGACAATAGCATGAGTGTGGCGCCAGAGAGGTGGATGTACACAAAATGAGAGAAGGATGAAGTAATTCATGAGAGGTCATGGGGAGACACCCTCCATAAGACTCCCCAGAATTAACACTGAGCCAACCTTGTGTTAAATTCAGTCTTGTGAAACCTACCACACAGTCTGAGCAGCAACTCAGATTTGTACCAGGCTCATTGAGCAGAGACTTGATGTTTTGAAATGCAAGCATATGTAATTGAGAAATAAAATGGGACACCATGGAGGCAGATGAAAATGAAGGCTGAGAAATTGTTGTCACATTTGGAATGCACAGTTCTCCCATAAATTGAATTGAATTGATGGAAACTGAGTTAAACAACATGTCTTCATGATTCAATATTTGTCCTCATCATTCCTCTTGTAGCAAACAAGTGTAATTGGTCTTCCAATAAGTGAAATGTAGAATCACTGTTTTTAATTAATACACCAACAGGGGATTCCTGTTTGTACTTTGTAACATGCTTTCATAAAAATATGATTATAGTTCACCATTCCTCAGAATGAAGTTGCACATAGTATGGACTGACAATCCATTCTATTTTGCTATTTTGTACAGCATTTTGGTTTTAAAACAAAAAACTAGAACCTTGTTCCAAGGCTTCATACTAAGTATATGTTTTTTGATCATTTGTAAATCAGGACTCATGGGTCTTTGTGAAGTTTCTGTCTTGCTGGGAGGGGGAGACTAACATCCAATAGAAATCCTTAAATTCTTAAATAAGACAAAGAATTGCGGATGCTGGAGATCTGAAACAAAAACAGAAACTGCTGGTAACTCAGCAGGTCTGGCAACAGAAAGCAGAGCTAACGTTTCGAGTCCAGTGACTTTTCATTCGAACTGTTCGCAGAAAGGAAAATTTGGCATTGATGCTGATGCCTAAGTAGAGGAGGGGGCGATGGAGAGAGGTGAGCAGATAAATGGAGATGGAGCCAGCGACAGTGTGATATGAAAGGGGTAGATAAACAAGGAAGTTGTGCATGGTGGACAGCGTGTGCTGAAGTGAAAGGCTGTTTATTTTTGTTTAAATATGTGTGCTTAGTCACAGAATTTTTCAATCAGCTGCATCTTTGATACAGCTACCCTTGCTCTGACCACAAGAGGGAGCAAAGTGTAGCAGTTGAAATGAACTGCATCAATATTGTGAGACTGGGTGTCACACCTCTTGGAATGTAACAAGAATCAGCATTTAAAGAGCTTGTCGGAAAAAAGCCAGCACTTAATGAAAAGAAACATCAGGAGGGTCTGATATTCCATCTAAGCAGTGTCATGAACAAAAAGTAATTTCATGATGCTTGCCAACTCATACGGTATTTCCAGCTGAAAAGATGAACCAGTTTGTGTCAAAATTGACATCTTGAAAGAAAAGGTGTTGATTTTTGTATCATGCTTTGTTGACACATCAACAGAACACACTGAAGGCCAGTAGGAAGCAAAGTTGCATCAGCAGGATCTGACAGCAGGGTCATTCTAGTCAGAATATTTGTAAAACATAAGGAGATGTTGATCAGAACCCATCCTGGCAAAGGCCTGCTAATGCATAGCAGGTGCTGAACAGAAATCTCAACTGTACCAGATGTGTTAAGCAGAGGTGTGATATGCACAGGAGATGTTGTTACATCTATTTATATAGCTCATCTGTCCGTTTTGTTGGGTTGTATGTCATGGATGGTACAGCTGCCTCACAGCATCAGGAACCTGGGTTCAATTCCAACCTCGGTCTACTGGCTGTGTGGAGTTTGCACATTCTCCACGCATCTGCGTGGGTTTCCTCCGGGTGCTCTGGTTTCCCTCTATAGTCCGAAGATGTGCAGGCTAGGTTCAGGGATGTATGGGTTAGATGGCTTAGCCATGGGAACTATGAGGATAAGGTGGGGGCTGGATCTGGGTGGGATGCTGTTTGGAGGGTTGGTGCAGGTCTGATGGGCCAAGTAGCCTCTTTCCATACTGCAGGGATTCTATTTCACCCCATTCCAGCCTGTCCACATCTCATAGGCAAACTAGAGATCCATTTTCTTCACTGGCACTAAACGTTGCCAGAAAAACCAGGCAATGTCATCCAAGAGTGGGCCCAGAGGATTGACTGAAGATTGGGACTGGTGGCTATTCGAATCAATCTGAAGGAGGAAAGAACTTGAACCTGTCATAATTAATCCATCACTTTCAGCTGCTATCAGTTACCCAGAAACTCCAGGTAGAAGTAGCTTTAAAATGAACTGATGGTTTTTATCTGTCTTGGTGTCACAGCCACTAGATGTGTCTGCAGTGCAGTCAACAAACTGTGAATTTGATAGCCCATCTAGGATCCCTTTAACTTTTCTTGATATTACAATTTACAAACAACAAACAGCAAAGTATTAGTTTTAAAACAAGAACAAAGGTTAGTGTGAGTTCCGAAGAATAGCCATACCAAACTCGAATCATTGTTTCTATCTCCACAGATGCTGTCAAACTTGCTGAGTTTCTCCAGCATTCTCTGTGTTTGTTTCAGATTTCCAGCATCTGCAGGCTTTTGCCTTTGTTCAAAGTTAGTGTGTTGCACAACTGTTGCAGAAAGTAACAAAGATGATACAGGTAGTAGACAAAACATAGATATAAAGATTAAAAGTAGATACAGATAAATACACTTATAAAGATGAAAATCAGCTCAGTCCAATATCTTTGCAGGCCCATTACTTGCTTGAACTCTTTCAAAGTGATGGGCTTGTTCATGCAGAGTAGGGGTTCAGCAGCTAAGATAGTTTCTGTCATTGAACAGTGGAGATTGCTTGCACAGAACTTGGACTGAACAGGTTCTGACAGGGAGTGCAGGCTCTTTTATTTAACTTTTATGGTACCGCAGCTTGTGATCCTCAGCAGCCTGGTTTAGTGCAACAGTCCTTTAGCTGGTATGTACTTTTGTCCTCTTCCCATTGTGAGCCCTTTCTCTGATATTGTCTCACCAGAGTTCACCTTGGTAGGTTCAGATTTTAAAATGGCATTTTACTCAGATCAAACTTCAGATGGCTGCAATACTCACTTTTGATGAATCATTGTCCCACAGAGTAAAGTCAATTATGCCGAAATTCCACTTACATCGTTGAGAAGTTTTGATTTCTTATATCTTTAAAAACCCACTATGTTGTCCAAAAGTGTGATCAAATTCCAAATGGCTCCCTTTGTGATCGATATCAAACTAACATCCCATCTGCTTTGGATTGGTAGTGAATTTACAAGAATCAGTCACTGGGCCTCTGGCAGCCATTTTACATGTTACATTCATTGTTTAGAGGAGGAAATTAGCCTTCTTTGTTTCATACTCAACAGATTCCATGAGTGATACTGAATACTTTTGCATCCATTTTTATTTTAGTTATACATAACCAAAAAAGTGACAAGATGCAGTTTTAGAAAAATGTTATACTTTGCTCAACAAAACTTTGAGAGACATACTCAATTGTAATGGAGTTTTATTTTCACATCCTGAGGAGCAGCTTTTTCTTTGGAATAGTGAAGATGTCTCCTGATGTGTGTATATTAACAGGCTATATTTAAGTTGTTCTACCATTGCACTTGTCATCTGGATTTGCCAAGATTTGAAAATAATTTAGGGAATAGGGTTGATTGGATTACCAGGGAAACCTCTCCTGCTGCTCTTTGAAACATTACCCTGTGATCCTCACCGTCTCCAGCTGTTTCATCCTTAACCTGCCTTCCACCATTATGTCTGAAGTGGGAATTTTCACTGATGAATACACCACTTGTGACAATTCAGATATTGAAGTAGTCCATGAAAATATGCAGCAAGACCTGGGTTTCTGAAGAAGGGTCCCAACCCAAAACGTCAACGTTCCTGCTCCTCTGATGCTGCCTGGCCTGCTGTGTTCCTCCAGCTCCAAACTGTGTTATCTCTGACTGCAGCATCGGCAGTTCTTGCTATCTCTGGACAAAAGTCAAGCTTGGGCTGATAAATGGCAGATAGCATTCATGTTATACAAGTGCCAGTAGTGACCAAGACGAGCGAATCCAACCATCACCACTTGACATTCAATGGTGTTACTGAATCTCCTACTGTCAATACCTAGGTGTTACAATTGACTGGAAACTGAACTGAACCAGTTATATACCACTGGCGTGTCATGGTGCCTCAGTGGTTAGCACTGCTGCCTCACGGTGCTAGCGACCCGGGTTCAACTTCAGGCTTGGACAATTGTCTGTGTAGAGTTTGCACATTCTCCCCATATCTGCGAGGGTTTCCTCCGGGTGCTCTGGTTCCCTTCCACAGTCCAAAGATGTGCAGATTAGATGGATTGGCTGTGCGAAATTGCCCTGCAGTGTCCAGGGATGTGTAAAATTAGGCAGATTAGCCATGGGAAATGCAGGATTACAGGGATATGGTAGTCGGGTGACTCTGGCTGGGTTGCGTTTCAGAGGGTCAGTGTGGACTTATTGGGCCAAATGGCCTGTTTCCACACTGTAGGGATTGTAAGATATAAATGATGTGACTACAAGAGCAACTCACTTCTTGCCTCAGCAAAGCCCCTGTATCATCTCCAAGGAACAAGGCAAGACTGTGATGGATAACGCATTACTTTTCTTTATCTCCTCTTTTAGGATGTTCCTTAAACCTGGCTTCTTTGACCAAACTTTCCAAACAGAGAGGGTTCAAAAGAGATTTACCAGGATGGTGCCAGGTATGGAAGTTTGAGTTATAAAGAAAGGCTGGATAGGCTGGGACTTTTTTCACTGGAGCGTAAGAGGTTGAGAGGTGGCCTCATAGAAGTTTATAAAATAATGGGGTATAGATAGAGTTGATGGTAGCTTGCTTTTCCCTAGGATGGGGAACTTATGACTAGGGGGCACATTTTTAACATGAGAAGTGGGAGATTAAAAAAGACGTGAGGGGCAATTTTTTTACACAAACGTTGATTTGCGTGTGGAACAAACTTTCCGAGGAAGTGGTGGATGTAGATACAATTACAATGTTTAAAAGACATTTGGATAAGTGCATGAATTGGAAAGGTGTGGAGGGATATGATTGAGGAGCAGGCAGGTGGGACAAGTTTAATTTGCGATTAGGTTCAGATTGGACTGTTTGGACCGAAGAGTCTGTGCTGTAAGACTCCATGATTCTATGACTGTATGACTTGTCCTAATATCTCTCCATGTGTCTCAGTGCCAAATTTTATTTGACAATATTCTTGTGAGGTTCGTTAGGATCTTTTATGATGTTTACGATGAAGTAACAGGACAAATATCTGTACAAGAGTGGTCAACACACACAGGGAGAAGTGGGCAATTCTTTTCATATTTATTACATGTAAAAGAGAAGTCAAACCCGACACAGTGAGCAACCAGAACAATGCAATCTTGAGCATAAGATTCAGTCAGCTCTTGTGCGCCACGTCCGCATGTTCTTTATAATCATTTTTATTTCCCTCAGGAAAGAAAATTAACCAATTTCTTGAATTCAAAAGAGCGATGTAGCTGAGGAAATACCAGCTTTGGCTCAATGAGCAAGTCTTTTGCAACTGAAAGGCTGCAGGTTCCAATTCTGTTCCAGAAACTTAACTGCAGAACTAAACGATCACTTCAGCGCAGTGCTAAGAGAGTGCTGCACTGTTGCAATGCGCTTACTCCCTGTCTGCCATCTCAGGTGGATGTAAAAAAATCCAAGAGTGCTATTTTTAAGAATAGCAGTCGATTCTCCCTGGTGTCTTGACCGAGATTACTAACACAGATAGGATAAAAGGGTAAAGTCGTCGCAGTCTTATCAGACCAGTAAAGTGAGATGACTGGTGGTGTTTTAACCTAAGGGTCACCATGCCTCAGGTGAGGGGAGAGATTGAGAAGGAGAGTCCTTTCTAGTAACCTCAGCCAGTGCAAGGATTAAACCCACACTGTTGACCTCATTAGCAAACCAGCTGTCCATTCAACTGAGCTAAACCAACCAACAATGTAGGTAACTGAGTTATTGATGTATTGTTATTTGTGTTGGGTTGCTCTCTGTAAATTGCCTACCACCTACAATTGGCTACGTTTCAAAGGGTAAAGTTGCCAAAATTCTACAAGACCACGGGACTGCTGTTTCATTAGGGACAGAGAAAGGGAGAGAGAGGGTGAGAGAAAGAGAGAGAGGACTGGTGGTCACCACACCAGTTGTCCAGCCAACTGAGCTAATTGATCCCACAAAAAATGTAAAGTTACCAGAGGTCTGCTGTCTCATTAGCGAAGAACAATCGGTGGTGAATTTAACCTGAGGGTTATCACACCTCAGGCAAGGGGTGAGGTCTAAATGTGAGACATCACCCAGTCTGAGAATTAAACCACGCTGTCGTTATCACTCTGTATCTGCAAACCAGCCATCCAGCCACCTGAGCTAACTGACTCCCTCTCCCACAAATTAATTCTTTAGTTTTATCCTTACATTATAAAGTTGAATTTAAGATCGTTTCTTATGTGATTTTTAAGTATCCATTCATGGGATGCGGGCATTGTTGGCTAAACCAGCATTTAATGTCCATCCCTAATTATCCTGCAGAAGTGAATTTCCTTCATGAACCATTGCAGTCTTGGCTATAGAGACACGAACAGTGCTGTTTGGGAGGAAAGTTCCAGGAGTTTGACCTAGCAACAGTGAAGGAATGGCAATATAGTTCCACGTCACGTTGGCATGTGGCTTGGAGGAGAACTCGCAACTGATGGTAGCCCTACACCTCTGCTGCCCTTGTCTTTCTGAGTGGTCGAGGTCACAGTTTTGGAACATGCTGTCAGAGGAGCTTGGCGTGTTACTGCAGTGCACCTTGTAGATGGTATGCACTGCTGCCACTGTGCTTAGGTGGTGGAGGGAATGAATGGTGAAGACAGTGGATGGGATGCCAAACAACAGATTGCTTTGTCCTGCTGAGGGTTGAGCTACTTGAGTGTTGCTGTTGAGCATCCAGGCAAGTGGAGAGTATTTCATCACACTTCTAACCATATCCTGTGGATGGTGGACAGGCTTTGGGGAATCAGGAGGTGGGTTACTCGCAGAAGAATTCTTCGTGTCTGATTTGCCCCATAGCCACAATATTTATTTCGTTGGTCCAGTTATGATAAACCCCAGGATATTGATAGTGGGGGATTCAACAATGCCATTGAGTATCAAGGGCAGATGGTTAGATTCTCTCTTCTTGGAAATGATCATGGCCTGGCATGTAGTGTGGAGTGAATGCTGTTTGACACTAATAAGCTTGAGCTTGGATGTTGTCCAAATCCTGCTGCATTAAGACTCAAAGTGAGAAAATGCTGCAAATACTCAGCAGGTTGGTCAGTGTCCATGGAGACAGAAAAGCAGAGTTAATATTAGAGGTCAGGGACTCTTCATTGGAAACATTACATTTGTGTTTCTCTATACACAGTTGCTGGATGTATGCAGCATTGATTACATTTTTATTTCAGTTTTCCAATTTGCACAGCATTTTATGCTTTGTATTAATTCCGATCTGCAACATTGTCACATCGAATAAATCAAGGTGTTCAAAGACGTCTTTATAAAAGAACTCACAATTTTTTCTTGTGACCCAATGACTTTTCCAGGAAATTACATTTTAAGTCCGGAAGAGTTCAGAACCATCTGTGCAGGAGGGAGCATCGGAAAAGTCTGAACCAAAAGAAAACGCAAATAGGTGCAGAGTTGAAGGTATTTGAGGATGAGTCTGAGGAACAGAGAATATTAAAGGCTGAATATGTAGGGCAGGAATTAGCAGAGGGTGCAATTCCATGGCAGGGAATGAATGTAAGAGGAAGCAGCAGAGACTCTACAAGGAAAGAGCATCACTGCAGGAGTCTGTGTGTGTGGGAGGGAGCATTAAAAGCTAGTCTGAAGCACAAAATCATCAGAGGGTGAGATTACAGGGATGCTAAGAAAGTCTTTCAGTCGGAGATTGAGTCTATCTGCATGACTCATTAACCCTTTTATGGCTGTTTATGAAGTGGCATTGGGAGGACATTGTGTTTGCATCCCTATAAGAAGGGATATATCCCTATATGAATGGTGATTGTGAAATATACAAAAGAAATGATTTGCAATTATAGATTTGCATTGTAACTTACTGCAGACTTCCTTATCATTATGCTTTTAAAGTACAAACCTGGACAATGTATGAGTGTTATTTCCTGTTAATCAATGACAGGGTATTGATTAAAATCCATTCTTCTATTTGTCCTTCACTTTCATTATTTTCTATGTTCAACCAAAATGTTAATAGCAAAATGTTGGAATATTGCAACACGAGACCTTCATTCTCTTCTAGCAAAGTGTTAGCTTTTATTAAACCTCCAAATCTGCATCAAACTAAAAGTGGTCAGGATATACATTCTCCCAAAGAATCCAGTGGCAGCAAATTGTTACTCTATAGTACCCAGTCATTTTTTAAAAAATCTCTACATGGACCACCAAACACAAACGAGGAGCAGGAATCTAGGGTGAAACTTGCCAATTGTGAATAACCACAACCCACCTTCCATTTCGTATTTTTTCAAAATTTGCAATTTAACCTTCACCCTGCCTGCTACGAGCTCTGATGTTCTTGTTCTCATTTGTTCCACTCCTCTGCTGACCTTCTTGTTAAAATTATACAAGACACAAGTCCGACCATGCCTACAATACTGTGAACAGTTTTGGTGCCCTAAACTAAGATATTCTGGTATTGGAGGATGGACAGGGAAGATTTACTAGATTGATTCTGGGGTATGGAGGGGTTTTTTTATGAGAGTCATTGAGTAGTGTTGGCTTGTACTCTTTGGAGTTTAAAGGAATGTGAGGAAACCTTTCTTGAAACATAAGGGTAGTTGTGGAAAGGCTGCTTTCACTTGTGGGAGAGTCCCGGACCAGAGAGCATAATCTCAGAATAAGAGGTGGCACGTGTAAAACAGAGATGAGGGGGAATTTCTTTTCTCAGAGGGTAGTGAACCTGTTGAATCAGAGAGGTGTTGAGGTTATGTGGTTCAGTATATTCAAGGCTAAGATTTCTAGACCGATTTCAAATCATTATGTGATTCAAGGTGTAATAATTCAGGAAGCCTGACTGGAAAGGAACATTGTTTATTGTTGGACACCAAAATAGAGCCACTACTCATGGTGTACATAGGCTAGACCCACCCTGAGACAGACTGTCTGTTGACCCTTCCCTGGGGTTGCTTTGTATTAACCTATTTTCTAATCAACCTTTTCACAGATGCCATTACACACCACTGGAGCAGTTGGGGCTCCTGGTCCAGGTATAGGGACATTACCACTGCACCATAAGAGGGCCCAAGGACTCAGATGATGAGCTGGCCAGGCCATTTCCTGTTAGCAAGAGAACTCATACTCGGTGAGTTCCACAAAGAGATGAATTAACGATTCCCCATGGGCCCTGAAGGGGTTAACATACAAAGGTTATGATAAAAAAGACAGGAAAGTGGAGTGAGGATTATCAGATCAACCCTGGTCTCACTGGATGCTGGAGCAGACTCAATGGGCTGAATGGCCTATTCCTGCTCCTATACCTTTTGGTCTTATGGTTAATCAGGGAGAGTTCACCTAAGAGTACGCAGGGTTCTTACGTAAAAAGGGCACTGGGCACAAAATCTCCCATTGTAGCCGACAATAGAGATGTAAGTGACCATGACCATATAAGTACTGTGGCGAAACAGCACATCAGAGGCTGGCATTTCTGCAATATGTAACTCAACTCTGTTTACCAGCTTCCAGTTACAAGTCAGGAATGTGATAGAATATTCTCCATTTGCCTGGATAAGTGGAGCTCTAACAACAGTGAAGAAAAGTTTGAAGGTGTCCAGGACAAAGCAACCCACTTGACTGACACTCTCTCCATCACCCACGCACAGTGGCAGCAGTGTGTACAATCTGCTAGATGCACTGCAGCAACTTCCCAAAGCTCCTGTGATAGCACCTTCCAAACCTGTGAACTCTACCACCCATAAGGTCAATGGCGACAGGAGCTTAGGAGTTGTAGAGTTGTAGAATTATACAGCATGGAAACAGACCCTTCGGTCCAACCAGTCCACGCCAACTGTATTCCCAAACTAAACTTGTCCCACTTGCCTGTATTTGGTCCATATCTCTCCAAACCTTTCCTATTCATGTACTCATCTAAATGTCATTTAAATGTGCAACTATACCTGCAACACCATTTCCTGCAAATGATGCCCCAAAGCCACAGTCATCCTGATTTAGAAATTAAGCTCTATCCTTTGACCATCGCTGGGTCAAGATTCTGGAACTCCCTCCCTAACAGCACAATCTGAGTATCTCTGCAGCCCAACAACTACTCCAGGGCAATTAGGGATGGGCACTAAATGTCAGCCTTGCCATTGAAGCCAACACCCCAAGGAACAAACTTTTAAGAAAGAGTGTCCAACTGGAGAATCCTTCCCTCAATGCTCCACTTGATGCAATTATTTATTCTAACAACAACCTGCATTTATAAAGCACTTTTAATGTCAATAAAACTAAGGCTCAATGTGTGGAACTAGATTTGAAATCCCAATGGTGGAATCCCAGCCTAACTAGAACTTTCAAAAGGTAATTCCTAAGGTCATGGTTCCATTGAAAATTGCTTTGCAGCCAGCAGCAGGGCCTAAAGCAATCGGTTTGGCTGTCCAATTAAACACAAACTTTCAATTATGCAGATGAAAGATCTTGACAAGTTAAAATTGAGTTGTTTGACCTTTGTAAATGTGTCTCACATCTGTCCTCTCGCCTGTAAACTATAGCAGATGGAAATAGTAAAATAGACAGGATTATGTGTGTCAAACATCTATTCTAAAGCAGGCAAGTGCTGTGAAGTCACAAAAGGGCACAGGAAGTGCAAGCAGCGAATGGGAGAAGAATGTTCAAAAGCTTGCGTTGTGATTAGAATATTGTACACAGCCAGGATGACTTGATTGTGGCCAAGTGGTTTTAAAAGGAGAAAATGATTTCAGCAAAAGTCACAATATTATAGAGGATCTTTCTGCACAGGAGACAGTGAGTCAGAGGTTCAGGCTGATGCAATTTTCCAACAGCATCTCCCAAACCTGCAACTTCCACCAGAGAAAAAGTCAGCAGTAACACGCGATCATTATCAACTCCATATTTCTCTCCAGGTCACACACCCTCCTAGCATGGATGTACCACTCCTTTGGCATTGCTGCCTTCAAATCCTGGAGCCCCTTGATAAACAGTGCTGTGCAAGTTCCTTCAGCGCACACTCTGCATTGGTTCAAGAAGCAAGCTCCTCACCACCTTCACAGCTGGGGATGGTTGATAAACATCAGGCAAATGCTGAGAAGGTATGTAAATAAGCTTTGAAGGATGGGCCTTCTTAAAATGTAAGAAGTGCTTGAAATGAAAATCAAGCAAAGAATAAAATAATGATTCCAATTTAGTTACAAGTTAATTCAAATATTAATTTATATATAGTTAATTGCTAATACATTTACTTCTTCTTCCAGAATGTTAAATCTGCCAATAATTTAAGTCAAGAATATAACATGCACACACAGAGCTCCCGGTAATCTATTTGACTTTTATAATAAGTATTATTAACATACGAAATTCTGGGGTGGCTTAACCATTAGACGTAGAGACACTAGCAATTGTACACTATTGAAAGATAAGACACGAAGAACTAGATACGATGCTGATGAGGAGGAATCAGCACTTCCACATTGGAGTCTGTGCACACCTTGAAATGTTGTACAATGGTTTGATTTCAATCAGAAGAGAGACCCTTTCAGTCTTTGTGGTCAGAGGATGATTGTAGCAACCATGAACAGACTTCCTCAAGCTTGCAAGAAGCTGGGAACTCCCAAGCTTAATATGTCAGCAGGAAAATTAAGGACTGCTTGCCACAGATTGGGTTTGGCACATTTGGGCAGGATGATGCAAAGCTACTGAAGGCAAGTGACCAAAAAAAGCTACTACATCACTGATGAGCTTGTTAACAAAATGTTACCAAGCAGACCGACTGTGAATGTAGAAAATACTGGGAATACTCCAAGGATCTGGTAGTGCCTGTGCAGATTGACACAGAGTTAACCTTTCCAACTGATGTCCTTTCATTGGAACAGGACGTAGTTAGATACATAATAGATTTTAAGCAAACAAAAAGGGGAAAGGAGGGTAAAAGGAGAAAAGGAAAGGCCTGATACAGGATTTAGGGTTGGGGATATTAAATAATTATGGCTTGAGATCAGGTCGAGTGTTTGAAGAAGTAAACAAAATATATGCCTGGAGAAAGCATGAAAGACAGAATTGTGAATGTCTGCTCTCCAAAACCAAAAGACAAACCAATTAAGAGTGAAAAATCAAAATGAGCAGGGAGAAAGTTATAACAGACATTATGGTGCATTACTGTGAGGCTTAGTCTTGGTTCGAGAGGACTGTGCCTAATCAGGAGATGAGCTGCTACTCCTTAAGCTCCATGTTGAGCTTTTCTTGAACAGCACAAACCCAATGCCCACCTTCGCTCCCCATTTTTGGTCTGGGGCAAAGCAGTCTGGAATGGCAGCTGAGTCAGGAGACTTGGGATGGATGCTGCCAGTTCCCAAGGAAGACTGGATGGGAAGCCTGTCTCGGGGTTCCAGCTCTCTATCTAAAAATTCAAATCAAAGAACAAAACATCAAACCTTTCCTGCAGTCCTAATGCCTCACAGTCACCTTACCCCCTCCATCCCCAGTTCCCATGCCCCATTCATGCCAACCCACAGTCTCTATTGCCCTCTACCAATCACCCCCAGCTGTACAAATCCACATTATGCCATCTTCTACTCCTCTACCTAATCTTCATGGGTCTTCATAATCTTTATGCCAACTTATTGCTTAATTGCACAATCATCCTTTCCCCTTTCATGTACCATATCTACTCATCTAATGTCCAGAAATACTCATGCACATGGCAGGAGGAATAAAGTTCTCTTATTTAAAGTTCTATATCATGCTGCAGCCTCTTGAAAAAAGCATTCTCATTCATAAAAACACACTTTGACAGTTGTTGCTAGTTTTCGGCACTTTTTGAGAGCTTTTAGAGGTTCTCAACAATGCAACAAATTTTTGACAAATCTTGACACTTCTGATGGCTCTTGACAGTTCTTAACAGGTCACACCTATTTCTTGACAGTTCTTGACAAGATCTTGACAAATTGAACAGAACCAAAACAATTATGCACCTTTTACGCATAAGATTCTTCACAGTTAACAACTCAAAAGGTCCCCTGGGAACCCCTTCAAAAGACCCCTGACACCTCCAAGGGATCCTTGAGCATCTTGGAACCATATCCAGAGGGATATGTCAGCTCTCCAAGGCTATACCTAGCTATACAAAAGAAAGACACTGAGAACAGACCTGCTCTTACCTAGTCCAAGCTCCACATGCCAGATTCCACGCAGCAGGCATTTCCAAATCCAAATTGAGCAGAGGCAATTGACCGCTGATATGGCCATTTGACTTTGTGAAACACGGGTAAATGAGCCACAGCTTACCCCCACAATCACAACTCTGTAAAACTTAAAAATGCTGGATTTGAGTTTGGAACTTTAAGAATCCAAACATCTTCTGCCATTTTCACCACGGCAAGAAAGGATCTCCATGGCGGTGAAATTCTGGGCTGAAATTTGTGTTTGGCCTCCCCATGTACATCAGACACAATGACGAGCGTTGAAAATGATTCTAAACTGCAAGATGTGCAAGTAAACCGTTGTTTAAGCTGGAAGGAGTGTTTTGGGTCCTGGATAGTGGGAAGGTAAATGAGCAGGTTTGTATCTCCTATGCTTGCACAGAAAGGTGACACAGGAAAACGAGTGGATATTGGGGGTGAGTGCAGAGGGGACCGGGGTATCGCAGAGGGAATTGTCCCCGCAGAGAGCTGAGAGATACAGACGCAAAAAACCCTGGATTTGAAAATCTGAAACAAAACCAGAAACTCCCAAAAATACTCAGGAGGTCCATTGGATATCAAGTGAAGATATTGCTAGAATCCTGCGACAGATGTAAGTTTGGTGGCGGTTAAAAGAGAGGAAAATGCCATCTCTTCATTATTTACACCAAAATCAGTCTTGATATGGGGATTTACTTTTTTGACAGAGATCGGAATTGGATTTGGGATCCTGAGGGCAGTAGAACTGGACTGATTCACTGTTCACAGAAATTGGAGCACTGATATTTTTACTTCAGTGTCCAACTACCTATTTTCCACTCTTCTCTGTCGCACAAATATTGAAAGGTCATATTCTATTTATTGTGACTCTCTTTTCCATGACTGTAACATTCCTTATTTCCAGCTGACAAGGCAACGCACGCCCAGCTTTCCTGTGATAACAAGGTGTAGAGCTGGATGAACACAGCAGGCCAAGCAGCATCATAGGAGCAGGAAGGCTGACGTTTCGGGCCTAGACCCTTCATCAGAAAAT
>NC_063353.1:39449991-39521662 GCF_021869965.1 Rhincodon typus
CATCAGAAAATGATTTTCTGATGAAGGGTCTAGGCCCGAAACGTCAGCCTTCCTGCTCCTATGATGCTGCTTGGCCTGCTGTGTTCATCCAGCTCTACACCTTGTTATCTCAGATTCTCCAGCATCTGCAGTTCCTACTATCTCTGACCCAGTTTTCCTGTGTTGTTGTGGAGTCACAGGGATCTATCAGCACAGGAAAAGGCCCTTCAGCCCATTGTGGCCAGTCAAAAATTTCCAATTAACTATCCTAATCCTATTTTCCAGCACTTGGCCCACAGCCTTGTAAGCTTTGGTATCGCAAGTGCACATCTAAGTACTTTTTAAATGTTTTGGGGGTTTCTATCACAATCACCTTTACAGAAAATGAGTTCCAGATTCCCACTAGCCCCTGGGTGAAATGTTTTTCCACACAAAGGCACCTAATGGTGCAGGTACATAGTTCCTTGAAAGTGGATTTGCAGGTAGACAGGGTGGTGAAGAAGGTGGTGAGCACACATGCCCTCATTGGTCAGTGCATTAAGTATTGAGTTAAGACGACGTGTTGCAGCTGCACAGGACATTGGTGAGGACACTTTTGGAATCCTGTGTATAATTCTGGTCTCCCTGCTAGAGAAAGATATTGAACTCGAAAGATTGCAGAAAAGATTTACAGGAATGTTGCCAGGGTTGGAGGGTTTGAGCGATATGGAGAGACTGAATAGGTTGGGGGCATATTCCCTGGAGTGTCAGAGGCTGAGGGTTGACCTTGTATAAGTCTACAAAATCATGAGGGGCATGGATAGGGTGAATAACCAAGGTCTTTTCCCCAGGGTAGGGGAGTCCAAAACCAGCGGGCATAGGTTTAAGATGAGAGGGGAAATATTTGAAAAGAACCTGAGGGACGACATATTCATGCAGAAGATGGTGTGTGTATGGAATGACCTGCCAGAGGAAGGGGTAGAAGCACATACAATTGCAACATTTAAAAGGAATTTGGATGGGTACATGAATGGGAAGGGTTCAGAGGGATATGGGTCTAATGCTGGCAAATGGGACTAGATCAGATTAGGGTATCTGATTGGTGCGGATGAGTTCTGTGCTGTATATCTCGATGACTGTATCTCCTCTAAACCTCCTGCCCCTTAGCTTAAATCTATGCCCCCTGGTCATTGATCCCTCCATCAAGTGGAAAGGTTCCTTCCTGTCTCCACATCCTCCCCCCTCTGTAATTTTGTACCTCTGATATTCTGATATTTATGGTGATTGCACACAAGTAGCTTCTGACATGATAATAGCCATGACTCCAAGTGAGAGCAATCAGTCCAGTGTTACTCCTTTGGTGCTCTAGAGATTATTCAGCACTTCCCAGGAGTGGAGTAGTCCTTATTGTCGCTGCAAATTGTGAGTTTAAAATGGGTGCATTCTTTGGGTGGAATGTGATCCATTTTAAAGAAGTAGATAAAAGGAATTGCTGGAGGAAAGCCAAAAATAAACTTCGTGCTTGCAGAAAGTTTTCTTTTTCAGGAAAGTAAAAATACTTAAGAAAGCAGAAGGATTATTTATGAAAGGGCCAAGATTATGATCTTGAAGTGAATGTAATCTTGATCACTAAACACTTGATTTCTGCTGATATGAAACTTGCCTGCTGTTTGCAGGTGTTATTGCAATCACTGTATAAAGTTGGGACTCCCTGATATAAAGTCCTTGTCTGAGATAAGGTTTCAGCAGCAGATTTTGCACTGAGACTATCCCTGAACAGATAATGTCCAGGCATTAACTGCAGGCATGGCATTTACAAGGAGCTGGTACAATGTAGGGGGCAGTGGGGTAACTTGATGTAAGGGCATCAACGTAAAGTGGACAGTATTGTGTGGGCTGTCCCCGGGAGAACCAGTGTCATATGTGACAAAGACATAATGAGGTTGGAATCAAGCAGTTGTCACTGCATTGGCCTGAAATCGTGGGCTAGGTTTTAAAAGGAGACTGACCGCTCACTCCCAAAAATAAAGTGAACCTCAAATTGACCAAGTTTAAGCAAGACTGCCCCTCAGTTAGAACATGCTCCTCGATGAGGTGAGGGTCAGACCGCTAACCGTCAGCGAGGTAAGTCCTGCCCTCGAGATTTGCTGGCCAAAGGATTGACCAGGATTGGCCGCTGCTGGGAACAACAGCTCTTCCCGAGAAAAGGAGAGAATGAATCCCCGGGAGAGAGATAAGTCACGCCTATCTCACAGAGAGGAACGACGGAGCTGAGGAGTGAGGAGAGGAGGAGGATGAGGGGGTGAGTTTTGGAGGCTGGGCAAGAGGAGCAGGAGGGGGTTGGCTCCTTGGGGGTCACCACACTTTCCCCTCCCGCATTGTGCATAAGACAAACCCCACCAAATGACGTGCCCCTCCCTTTCTTCCTGCCTTTCAAGAAGTTCATTCACTAATGTCCTTTTGGGAAGGAAACTGCCATCTATACCTGGTCTGGCCTACATGTGACTCCAAACCCATAGCCATGTGGTTGACTCTTAACTGCTCTCTGGGTAATTTGGGATGGACAATAAATGGCCCAACCCAAACTACCTGGCCAGTGACACCATCATCCTGTGAATGAGTTAAAAAAAACAGAAGTGGCATTCCCACTCTTGCCTGCCTGTCACTAGCTTGTCTATTGTAATAGTGGAGCCAGATTGGACCTGAAATGAGTAATTCTTGATCACTTTGGGCCCTTGGTGGACTTTAGGACAGAGACAGTCTTACCTGCCCCTCCTCTTGATAATGGAGAATGGTTTGGGTTGGATGGGAAAGTGATGGGACAGTCTCCTTGACATCTTTAACACACATGCACAGGCCCGTCCCTGGCCACCTCCCCTTCCACATCTGGTAGAGGACAGTAAAATTTAGCTGGAGTCACTTTCTACATCAGTCAGAAATGCAATGAAATAGTCCCTTTGGATTAAAGCTTTGGATTAAGGCGTTACAATCCCAGCTGATGATATTCGTGGATACGACAGAGTCCAGAGTGAAACTTAACCAGTCAGACCATCCACGCAATCTTACTGGGCAGCAGCGAGTTGACAGTTAGTGGGGGAAGTCCTAAAGCTAGCGGTAAGAACATAAGAACTAGGAGCAGGAGTAGGCCGTCTGGCCCTTCGAGCCTGCTCCGCCATTCAGTAAGATCATGGCTGATCTTTTCGTGGACTCAAATCCACTTAGCCGCATTCTCACCGTATCCCTTAATTCCTTTACTGTTCAAAAAAAATCTACCTTTTTTTTAAAAACATTTACTGAAGTAGCATCAACTACTTCACTGGGCAAGGAATTCCACAGATTAACAACCCTCTGGGTGAAGAAGTTCCTTCTCAATTCAGTCCTAAATCTGCTCCCTCTAATCTTGAGGCTATGCCCTCTTGTCCTAGCTTCACCTGCCAGTGGAAACATCCTCTCTACTTCTATCTTAAAGATGGCAGCAGAGTAGGACATTCCAGCCAGAGGTCCTCTGCTCCTCCCCTTCTTTTTCATTTTATTTCTCCCTCTCTCCTCCCTTCTCTTGGTCTCTGACTCCAAGCCTCCCAAGTGGGGTCAGCGGTCAGTGGAGATGCCAGCGGTTGGCGGAGGGGGATTCCCAGTGACCAGCATCCCAATGTGGAGCTTGGCAGAAGGCAGCTGTCAGACCATCTGGAGGTCCCTGCATGGATAGCCCTTAGCAGAGAGACTGTGATGTTTGTCTTTTTAACTTTACTTCTTGTTGTTTTATCTGACCTATCATACTGTGTATAGCTGTATTGTAACTTTTTAATTCATTTCACTATTTCTGCAACAAAAGATTGTACCTAGGTACTCTGTACCAAAGATGGCGCTGTAAGTGCTGATTTATAAACTTTTCACTGTACTCACTTGTGTACATGTGACAATAAACCTGATTCAATTCAATTTACTACTGAGGGCATCAAGTGATCACTAATTGCCCATTTCAGTTCCAATCGGGCTCCACTGTTACAACATGCTGGGAAATGACAGGAAGCAACCAGTTGACTAGGATAGGGGGCTTAAAGCTTGTTCAACACCTTATTAATGCTGCAACTCGCCTTATTAATTTTCAGCTTCCCATCTTACCAAGTGCACCAAACAAGCGAGACATCAAAAATGCTCAACGTGGAAGTTGGAGCAGATACCTGGTGATCAGCATCAAATGGCATCTCAGGGCACAATCCACAGGGACCAGCCAGAAGCATCATGCCACTGCCATCCCATCCACAGACACATGGCATCTAGCATGTGCCAGTCCATCCCGACCATCATGGCGCCTCTCCAATGCACCAACAGGCTGCTCTGGCAGAGTCCCTCAGCAACTAACATGGAAAGTCCATTTCAAGGACTGTTAAGCAGCTCATGAACTGAACCAAGCTACATTTCAGGTCTGCTCACTTGCTCTCTCAGCACTCATTCACTTCTCATCCATGCCCGGCCTTGCTTTGCCTTGCCGAGCTGTGCCACGCCTACTAGTGTGTTAGCACTTCAGGCAGAACCAAAAGCTATCGGTACTGCCATGTCGACATGCTCTTTGGCACAGACTCACAGGCAGGCTGCTCGTCAGAAGTGATCAGTCCTGAGAGGGCTGTCTGAGGGCATTGCATGGCACGCCAGTCTAACACCTACAGCTTGTGCCAGCTGTCCCTGTGCAGCAAATGCACTGCATGCATATTCAGCTGAGAAATGGCTGGGAGCTAGGTCTCAGTCCAGTCTAGCTGAGGGTTGGGGGTGGGCAAGGGGAGTCTCCATCAACAGGTTCTGGTTACCATCAGTCACAGGAATAGTCCACACACAGAGTCCAGGGTGTTGGCCACATCTTTCATCTGCTCAGGCCATGTGCCATCACAGGATATACCCAACTACATCCCAGGGATTGAGCAACAGTCAGAAGGGCCAGCCAATGCCATCAGATGAAGAGAATATTTGTTGAAGTTTCTTGGTTGTTTTGTAAATTGTCAATCATTAAACATAGATCTTCATCCCATTTCTCACTCCTGCTTTCCTCTTTCTCACCTGGACCCACCAAACGCCAACACACTTTAACAAAGCTGGGGCTTTTCTCCATTCCTTCTCCTCTGTTGAGAACCTTGCAGCAAAACAGCTAATTACATTCTAAAAAGGTACGATTTGACTTTCCTTTGTTGTTTTAACATAGATTAACAAAAAGGAAGCTCTGCAGACTGAAATATTCCTTCCGAAATTAAGTCGTGTTCAGGTGGAAACATACCTGTATCCATAACTGTTCTGGCTCTTGAAATTTTCTTGGGGACAAATGAATGGCTCATGTTACTTGTGCAGCCCAAACTTTGCTTTGAAAATCATGAAAAGAGAAATCCTCTTAAAAATGCTGGCATATTTACATGTGAGGAATGTACCTGAAATAAAAATGTTTATTCAGTGTCTCCACGTCCTTTCACAATGACCTACCTTATCTAAACCTGTCGTAACCTTTATGTCATCACCTCTAACAAATCTCCCTCAAATCTTCTATTTGGAGGATAACATCCCTGTGACCAGCAACACAAAATAATGACAGTGCAATGGAACATACCAACTTTGCCCACAGTGTTAGTCGGTGGTTCAAACCTACAGCTCTTGGCAAATTAGACATATCCCATCTATCAGAGTTAACCTGTTAAACAAGCTTACCTCAGATGACATTGATAACAATGACAGCACCAACTATAATATCATCCACAGGTATTAGAAGTACCACAGATGAATGGTGACATTTGTAAAATGGGTTTCTCCGTTGACAAAGCCTGAGGTGGAAAATGGAATATTGCAACCTTTATTGCAGAATTTTCAATACTTTCCTACCACTGGTCAATCTTCTATGGCTTACATAACGGAAGGCAATACCTCAGTGAAAAGGAACAATTCAAAAACTTTTGACAAGGATTTCTCCACGTAGGGAATTGAACTGTTTCGGCTGCAGGGAAGTTAGTTCAGATAGCATTACCTTCTCGCAGAACTGTGAAGTGTTTGAAGTAGTGGAAAAAATACATGTCGACAACAAGAGTTGTGTTTTAATAAGCCAGTAAATCAGATAGAACCGGAGCAAATTATCACACACTTAAATCTTTAGTAACAGATTGACATAATTACAACATACACCTCCTAACCTAATTAGCACTGTTTCAATATGTGTTTATTTTATATCTTTTTAAATGGTGCACCAATGCCCATGACATTGCACATTGTTAAACACAATCAGTAATCAATTAACTCAGAGCCATGGGATTTGTCTTAAGTGGCTTGGGAGATGCTAGTATGGACATGGTGGGTCAGATGGCCTCTTTCTGTGCTTCGGTGGTTCTGTGTGAAGTGATTTAGGATGTATCTGAGACATGGGATTAGGTGCTATATAAATTTCAGTCTGTCTTTGTTTCATTTTGTTATAAACCAAGAAGATTCTTGGCCTCATGTCCTACTGTTCTTGTCCTCAGCCAGGCCAAAATCTGAAACTGACAATCAGATCAAATCAAAAGAGATTTTAAAAGAATTTATGGTTTGTTGCAAACTTTTGCTTTCAGCACATTAGGTTTCAAAATTGACACTTGTGTTCATCTAACACAGAAAATTTGAGACACATTTAACAGTATTTAGAAAAAGTGAAAGCAGGTGTTACAAAATGACTGCTTAAAGCCTCTCTGCTCCTATGATGCTGCTTGGCCTGCTGTGTTCATCCAGCCCTGCACCTTGTTGTCTCGGATTCTCCAGCATCTGCAGTTCCTACTATCTCTGTTACAAAATGACTGATGTCTATCTCTGAAAATCACTTCACCTCTGAATTAATTACGTAAAACCATGGCACTAATCACATTTCACTCAAAGGAGAAATGAAATTACCTCAATGACTTTAATAAACCACTTTTACGTTGCAAAGAAACTAAACAAAACCTTGCCACAGTGGTAGGGTTTTTGTGATTAAGTTACTTGTTGTTTGCACTTCCTGCTCATAACAGGTGACATTGTCTTGGTGCAAAGAGCTATCATTAATAAGCAATTATACGGGAAAAGTCTAGTTATGACTTCCGATATAATTTGTGCTTGTAAACACTGCTGATCTTTACTCAAATCAAAGTCAAACTTATCGAAGTAATGTAATTCATCTGATGCGTGCTCGATAATGCAGAAACTAACTTGGTTCATTCTCCCACCTAAAGCACAAAGGCCAGGCACATGGTGGAGTGACAAAATAATAACAAGTATTTATCAAAGGCAGAATAACAAACTTGAACTTATCCCTGGTAGAGACGGAGCAGAGAGCCTAGACATTTCCTTTCCCCCTAGCAAAGGTTTAACTTATTTGCAGGGAACATACAGGATACTACAACCCAACAGGACCAGAAGATGCACTTCATGCACAGCAACATAGAGGTAACTGAATTTGAAAGACAAAACTCAAGGAGATTCACTTCAGCAGAGAATTGCATTGGACGTTTCTGAGGAATTGTGGAATGAACTTCAAATCCAGTTGTAATTATATGGCATTTTGGGGAGGCAATGGCCTAATGGTATTATTGCTGGGCTGTAATCTTGAGACCCAGGTAATGTTCTAGGGACCTCGGTTTGAACCCTGCCACAGCAGGTGGTGGAATTTGAATTCAATAATAATCTGGAGTTAAGAATCTAATGATCACTGTGAATCCACTGTTAGTTGTTGGAAAAACCCACCTGATTCACTAATATCCTTCAAGGAAGGAAACTGCCATCCTTACCTGGTCTGGCCTACATGTGACTCCAGACCCACAGTAATGTGGTTGACTCTTAACTGCCCTCTGGGCAATTAAGGATGGGCAATAAATGCTGCCTAGCCAGCGACGTCCTCCTCCTGTAAGTGAAATGTTTTAAAAAATTTATGGTCAGCAGGAAGATCACCAGAACTATTAAATCCTGGGTACAGATTCTTTGCAGTCATGTGGTTGCAATAAAATGAAGGGCTTGAGATGTCAGTGTATATTTTGGAGAAAGGCTTTTTATAGAAAGTAGCTTACCCATATGCGTATGTGCACATCTCCACACATAACCATAACCTGCAGCTTGCAATCATAAAGTCACCATCATCCTGCTCCTTCATCGGAGGGGGAAGTGAATGTTGTTTAACCCAAGGGTTGCCATAGGAGGCAAGAGGAGAGGTCAAGCAGGAGAGCCCTTCATGGTAACATTGGCTGATGCAAAAATTGAACGCATGTGGTTGGTATCACTCACCAGCCATCCAGCCAACTGAGCTAACCAATTGCCATTGGAATTATAAAGGAACTATGAATGTAACCAATGTACATGTAGCACCCAGTGTCCATTTGCAAATTCAAAGTTCATTATGGCTTTAGACAATTTTACTAACTGAGCTTCTTACTTTTCCCCCTTTATTCATTCACAGGATGAGGGCATCGCTAGCCAGGCAGCATTTATTGCTCATCCTTAATTGCCCACAGGGCAGTTAAAAGAGTCAACCACATTGCCCTTGTTCTGGAGTCATGTGTAGGCCAGATTGGGTAAAGATGGCAGATTTCCTTCCCTAAAGGACATTAATGACCTAAATGGGTTTTTCTGAAAATCGGCAATGGATTCATGGTCATCATTAGACTCTTAGGTCCAGATATTTTATTGAATTCAAATTCCACCAACTGCTGTGGTGGGATTCGAGCCTGGGTCTCCGGAACACTACCTGGGTCTCTGGGCAAACAGTCCAGCAATACTGCCATTCACTCATTGCCTCCCTTCTCTGGTGCTCTTTGTGGTGAGTCATGGGACATACTAGAAAGCATGGCAGGAAGTACGGGTGACAGCTGCAGCAAATGCTAATGTTTGTAAATGATTGTTGGTGTTCGAAGATCTAAGGAAAGAGGAAGAATATGCATCATATCATTCATGTCCTGTGGGCATCCCAATGCAGGCATTAATAACTTCTCAAATTCCATTTTGATTATCATACAGCCATACGATATGCAGCAAGATCCCACCACTATAACGAGATGCCAGACCAGAGAAGCTGCTTTTCGTGGTGTCAGAGGTATTTATTGACTGGAACTCTAGGAGAATTCTTTCATGGGAGTTCAAAGAATGCAGACTGTTTAGAAACAGGTCTGCACTTCCTCATTATAACATTGAAGTGGCACCCCAGATTCTGCGCTAACATCTCTGATTGAGGGTACAGAGTGCTTCCTTAAACCAGGACTGATACCTACAAAGGTATTTAGCTGTGTTTGCCTTCTTTCAAACCACGAACCTTTCGTGCACTGGCTCTGCGCTGTCAGTAACAACACTTCACAGATTGCAACAGTTCAATGCATAGTGGGAAAAGGATTTCAGCCGAAGTTTCTGATAATCCAAGCTCACAATCCTCTTCAAATTGGCAGCCATGATCACACGGGAGACATTTGACAAACATCAGTCCTTAACAGCCAGGAACAGCTTTGAACTGAGTGCAGTGGGAAGGCTGGCAGCTGGTGCAACTTGTTTTAATTTCAAACCATCCCTTGTAATTTAGTTTAACCGTTTCTTTATGATCCACCTGGGTGAGTTCAAACTGAATCTTAACTCATATTTCAGTTGTGCAAATATATATCATTTCATCAACTCTGGTTGGGGGTTGACAGTGTATAAATTAAGAATGAAATTCGATAATTTATACATAAACCATCAACAGCAATTTGCATTTACATAGCTCCTTAAACATCGTCAAGCTTCCCAAGGCACTTTGTAAAAACCGAAAGAACTGCGGATGCTGTAAACCGGAAACAGAAACAGAAGTTGCTGGAAAAGCTCAGCAGGTCTGGCAGCACCTGTGAAGAAAAAAATAAGAGTTAATGTTTCGGGTCTGGTGAACCTTCCTCAGAACTTTAAGAAAGGTTCACTGGAGCCAAAATGTTAACTCTGATTTTTTCATCACAGATGCTGCCAAACCTGCTGAGCTTTTCCAGCAACTTCTCTTTTTGTTCCAAGGCACTTTGTAGCTTGGGAACCCTTTGGTTTATGACATTTGCTGAAGCCCAAGATGCGGCTGCAGAGCAGCAGCAAAAATGAAAAGAGTGGGAGAAATCAGAAAGAAATGTTTATGAGATACCAGTCTTGTATACAAGTATTGGTGTATTGCCTGAGGAAGGTAAGGGGTTAAGCATAAAACAGAGGGGCTGGATAGGGGAAGTGGAACGAGTAAAATGAAATCGTTCGGAAAGCACATTGAGCTCAGATTAAACAACATCTCTTAGTTGGTGGTAGAAACCAAATAAATCTGAAAATGGCACGGCCCAAAGGAATCAGTGGTGAGGTTAGCCCTCAGCTACTCAACAGCAGAATGCCAATGTAAAATGAGAATAGCTAACCCTGAATATAAAAGCAGCATTCAAATGAGCAAGGCACCACAAGGGCCTAGCCAAGTGGAGACTGAGTGAGAAATCCTTCAATGATTGACTTCATTCTTCACCTGGGGCTATGTGTGCAGGCCAGAAGCTGAGCACTCATCTTGCCATGTTTCCATGGCCTCTCAAAGCCCCTCCATCAGGAGCAAGCCTCAAACCACACATATCTTGAAATACACTGAATCACTCGGGATGGTTGTCTCTGCAATAATGTTCAAAAACATCAATGCCGTCCTGAACAAAATATTTTACTTGATCATCGTTTCCACCATTGGAATTAATATCCACTCTAATCATGACCGGCACACATTTTATCTGCCACAAATTTCTTTCCTTCTCCATGAAATCCACCATTGAGAAGGACAAATGCGGAATTGTTAAGGTACACCATCACCTCCATGTTTCCCTTTGAATCACACACCATCCTCATTTGAACATTGACTACCACTTCTTCATCAACATCATGCCAATCTCCAGGAATTTCCTCCCTAACACCCATTGTGGGTGCAGTAGGACCATAAAGTGTTCCGAAATTCAAGGAGAAAGCTCACCACTACCTTCTGAGGTCAACTGAGGATGACCAATAAGTGGATTGTGAGAAGCAGTACTATGTAAGCATCCTATCCTACCAATGACTTGTGTGAAACAGGTCAGCCATTTTCTCTGAATTGGCAACATATTGCTTTGGGGCAATGAATGGCCAATTTGTAGGTTACTACTAAACTTTCAAACAATTACTGATTCTATGGCCCAGGTTTTAACGTCTCTGACCATGTTAGAAGGGAGGTAGGGGATGTTTAGAAATTCCAACTCTGGAATTCCTGCACGCATTCCCAGTGCCGCCAGTTTTCAGCAGTGGGGGTAAAGTTACAAGTTGCAAGCTTGTGCCCTTCAATCCCTGCCTGGTTGCCTCCATTGAAGGGGTAAGCATTTCCTAGTGCCATACAAGTGGGCCAACTTCTCAATTAATCACGGGTCACACCTCATCAGAGGAGTCATGATCTATAGTCTGAATTGGGAAATCTTTGAGAGATTTGTTGAAAAGGTTTTATCCGTATGGGGTCACTTAACTCAGTTGGCTGGTTTGCAATGTAAAATGACACAAACAGTGCAGGTTAAATTCCTGTACCAGCTGTGGGAACAATGAAGGTCCAACCTTCTCAACATCACCCATCACCTGATGTGTGGAGACCCTTAGTTTAAACCAGATATCTCTCTCTCTCTCTCCATTGAGACAACAGCCCAATTGTCTCTGGGGCTGTGGTGACTTTACATATCCTTACTCCCATGTCAATGTCATGTTAAATCACACTCCATACCCACTCCAATGCCCCATCAAAATCTCCTTGCCAACTGGTGGCACTTGAATGACCAATCAAACAGTGTATACAATTCATGTGGACTGCGTGTTTAAAAAGTCCACCCCCACATATTTCTCTGTGAAAAGTTCCGTAGTCATAACCTCGAAAAATGTCAATCAGCCAGACTTTTAAACTATCAACAAAATAAGCTGTAAGCACATGACACCTCCTTATGTTGTGAAAATAAACAATAAGCCATTGACGAAAGAGATCACAATGAACTTGTTGATTTTAATACTATAGAGCTGCCAAACAATTTGGCTAAGTTTTACCTTTTTCCATGTTGTGCCAATAAATTTAATGTTTTTTTGAGAATGGTGGATTTGAGCCAAGTCTCATTATACAATGGTCAGTGTTTCTATTTCCAATCTTCTCTAATTATAATTCTGTTACCATTTTTACATTTTATTTCATCATCCCTTCCATCAGTTTCAGTATATTTTACATCTTAGCTAATTCGTATTTAATTCCTATTTCTCCATTTAATAATGACTTTAAATTCTGTAGTCCTACACTTGAAGCTTTCAGTGTTTATTAGGTATGATAAAAATGCAATGACACACAAGTCCTTTTTCTTCAACTCAATTTTTCTTCAAATATTTAAAACACATTTCCCAAGACAAACTTATGGCAAATCAGAAAAAAAAACAAATTTGCATTTATATGGTACCTTTCTTATCCTCAGGGTACTCCAATATACTGCCGAGTAAATTACTTACGTTTCAGTGGTAGGTACAATTGTCTCTCAGATAGATGCTGGCAATCAAATTGTATATTTTATATTGTTGCAGTTAAGACACACAAGAATAATGGTCTGTTTGTTTAGATATAAGAATAATTGTGGTACGTGTAACACTAGCCACAATTTGCTTGTACTGAGATTTTTTTTCTTCTCCATGGGCTCAGCAAGTATGTTGATTTAAATCTGAACGCAAAGTATGATTCTGGGAATGAAAACAGAAAATGCAGGAAATGTTCAGAGGGCCAGGCAACACCAGTGGAGACAGAAACCAAGTTAAAGTTGCTGGTTTTACATAAAGGGCAAAGGTTATGGCAAAGAAATTTGTTTGGGCGGCGATCATTGGTGATGATTCTGTTTTTCCCAGTTTCATCTCCCTCCAGACGCATTTTTGTTTCTTTAATGAATTCAGTAATTTATTTATTCTTTGACAGGATGTCACTGGCAAGGACAGCGATTTTTCCCCATCCATTACTGCCCTTGAACTGAGGGGCTTGCGATGCCATTTCAGAGGACAGTTAAGAGTCAAACACATCGCTGTGGGTCTGGAGTCACATATTGATGATTAAAGGACATGAGTGAGTGAATGAAATAATGATAGTTATTGGTCACCATTACTAAGACTAGCTGTCATATTTAGAGTTTCATTAAATGAATTTTAATTTGACAGGTTCCAATGAATAAGGGAACCATATCGAGCCAGTGCCCCCTACGCTATTATTTTAGGCCTCTGGATTACTTGTGACATGCCCACCCTCCACCATTTTCTCCTCATTGACTCATTTCTAATCTCTTTGATTTTATAGCATCATCCCTTAATAGTCAGTTATTTTCTTCCTGCCTTTCACCTTGTCTTCTTTTTTTTGTTCCACTCCTCCAATTCCACCGTCACAACTGGTTACAATTTTGGTTACTTCTCTAGCTTTTTCTAGTTTTGACATAAAGTCATTGAACTGAAACATTGGCCAAGATTTTCACTAAGGTAGGTGCACAGTGTCAGAAATTTTGGTCAAAACTCTCTCTGGGAAACAGCTGGATTTTTGTTCCAGGGGCTGTGGAAGAGGCTAGGGATGTGCAGGTTGGATTTTGACCTCCTGAAGGCAGTTTGGAAGCAGCTACAGGGGTTAATGCATGCCAAGGCGAGCTGGTTGAGAGGCTTCATCCCAGTAATAACAAAAGCCGTTAGATCCATTAGTCCTTAACTCAAACCCATTGTTTACTCCCGACGACCGATCCATACCACCTCATGTATCTGGCCCCTCCTGCCATGCCAACCTCTAACCCCTACCCATGACCCCTTACATCTCCTATGCTAAGTTAGCGCTGACACATGCTAAACCATGACTGCACTCATCTCGATGGCTCCTTATCACCCCTCTGCCAACTCAATGCCAACTCATGCCATCCGATGAAGTCCTACTCAACTGCATGGCCTATTATAGTGGCTACACCAACTTAGTGCCAAGTCAGACCAAGTAATGACTCCACCCAGCCCCTTTGCCATACATGTTCCATGCCAGCTCACTCAGAAACAACCACGGGCAGAACTGAAGAGCCATGGCAAGATTAAATAAAGATCAAAACATCTATGACAGAGTTGATCATATAAAAAAATCTCCCATTGATAATAGCCCATTCAATACACTTAGATCTCTTCGAGTACTTAATTCCTTATAAAAACAATTACTTTTATTCATACCACCACATCAAAGACAGGTAATCCTCATTAGGAGCTCTGTCAATCAAACTTTGAACATACAGTCCCTCATTGTGAGAATAATAGGTTGTCCAAGTAATCAAACAGTGATAATACAGTAATGATAGGCCTGAGGCTTATGTCAAGAAACAACTAGTGAAATTGCAAGCACAGCATTTTTGTTTTCAACTCAGGGCAGATGTCTTCCAGTATGTAAAGAGAGAGGGAATTTAATTAACTTGTCAGTCACAGATATGATCCACCTCTTCAAAATCCTAAGTTATGCGCTGTTGGAATTGGAACTCTCTCTTGCAAAAATGGGGTCAGCACTGAGTTTAAAAAGCCCTGCTGCATTTAAGTGTCTTCCTCATATGAATCAGAGCAGGACTTCTGGATCTGGGATGTTTGTGCCAGTTTGGATAAGGTGCAGATTTCCAGGCTGTTGACTTTGTTTCTCTGCTCACAAATGCTGCCAGACTGGCTGAGAGTTTCTAGAATTTTTTTTGTTTTTATTTTGCTGTAACTCAGTCTGTAACCACGGATCTGTGGGTTTGCCCCAGCCACAATTTCATCATAACAATTTGAATTCACAATCTCCGGGTTACAATCCCAGTGCTTCAACCACAATATGACATCAGCGAATTAAAACATGCTCAAGTACATTATAGCCTAATTTTCAAGGTTCACGTAAAATCATTGAATTTTATGGTGTATAAGGGTTTTTTTTACTCCATCATGTTAATGCCAGCGCTTTTAAAGAACTATCCAACTAGAATCACAAGTCTTCCCTCAGAGCTCTACATTTCAGAGGCCCATAGGCTGCTACAATGTGACAGAGAGAGATAACTAATGGTACACTTAACCTTAGGACCATCACACCTCAGGCAAAGGGGCAAGGTTGAAAAGAAAAGGCCTTCGCAGTGACCTCAGCCAATTTGGGAATTCAACGCACGCTGTTGACATCACATTGTTTCTCCCAAGTTTTTATCCAATTCTCCATTTAAAAGTAACTATTGAATCTTTTTTCATGACTCTCTCAGGCAATGTAGTCCAAGTCATAATGACATGTTCTATGTCAGAACTTAATCAACCATGTAATAAAAAAAAACCTGTGCCTTTCTAACAGGTCAGATTAGCAATCATTGATAGGGTCTTCTCCATTTATGAAGTACCTTGTATAAAGGAGCATATATTGTGACCAGACAGATAAGAACATAAGAACTATAAGCAGGAGAAGGCAATTTAGCACCTCAAGCCTGTTCTGTCATTTAATACAAACATGACGGATCTCATCACCACCTCAACTCCACTTTTCTGCCAACTCTCAATAACAATTCCATTCAGTTCCCAGTCGGAGCCTCATCAAGGACAGGCTGTGGGATCTCCCAGCAAAAGGAGGGAAAGATCACAGGGACTCGTTATGCCAACCAATCCCTGACATAGTCATCTTATGCATTAATTACTTTTACTTTTAGTGTTCAGTCTGCATCCATCATTTCCAATTCCCTCATTTAAAATGGACACATTTCCAGCTTCAGAAAGCTGTCCTCTCACTGAAATCTTAACTGATCTATATCCCCAACTTCTCTTACTCACCTTTGCCCCACATCCTTCATTACCTAAAGTCATAGAGTCATACAGCATGGAACTCATTGGTCCAACTCATCCATGCCAACCAAGTTTCCCAAACTAAAACATTCCCTTTTACCTGAATTTGGCCCACATCCTTCTAAACCTTTTCTATTCATATACCTGTCCAAATGTCTTTTAAATGTTGTAACTGTACCCACATCTATCATTTCAGGCAGTTCATTCCACAAACAGCTCTGTGTGAAAAAGTTGCCCCTCAAGTCCCTTTTAAATGAGGAGGAGGAGAGGTAGGGGCTACAGATTTTTGCCAAAACTTTGAGTCCTTTTAAATCATTCTCCTTTCATTTCAAAAATATGCCCTCTGGTTTTAAACTCCCCTACACTAGGAAAAAGACCTTGGCCATTCACCCTATCTACGCCCTTCATGATGTTATAAACATGATGTTATAAACCTCCATAAGGTCACCCCTTAAGCTCCTATCCTCCATCAAAATTGTCCCTGCCTTTCCAGCGTCTCCTTATAACCCAAACCCTCCAGTCCTGGCAACATCCTTGTAAATCGTTTCTGAACCATCTGCAACATAATAACATCCTTCCAATAGCAGTGTGGCCAGAACTGGGCACAATACTCCAAAATTGACCTCAACAATGTCTTGTTCAACTGCAACATGACATCCCAACTCCTACACTCAATGGTCTGAGCAATGAAAGTAAGCGTGCTAAATGCTTCCTTCACTACCGTTAAACACCTCCAGTTAGATAAACAACTGATAGAGCATCAGTTGCTATTTGCACAAGATTTCCAAACTGCCACAACTGTGTACCTGCATATGTGTGGTATATGCACATGTAGAAATAGTTCCTGACTGCGCTCCTGAAAGGTTTGGTTCTATTGTGTAAGTGGAGGTCCATTGGCCTACACTCACAGTCAAAGGAAATAGATTCTCACTCTCTGTGCTATTGGTTACCATTAATAGCTTGTAAACTGCAGCTGACAGGTTGTATGACAGACAGCGACCTGTGGTCAGAAAGAAAATGAATTAAAAGATACAAAATAATCTGAAATCTCCTCCCAAAATTGGTGTTATTTTTGTGGCATTGTTCCTTTCTGTACTTGTAAAAACCCAGCTTCTTGGCAAAAAGGAAAAACATTATAAAGTACAGAGCATGCAGTGGTGGAAACCACCTGTCAAGTGGACCACAAAATTCCAAGAAGCAACCCAAGCAGCTCACTGTGTAACCAGCACCTTCTGTAAATAAGACACACATCAAAAGGTAGGGTGCATAGATTTGATGTATCTACAAGCGATAAGGCTGTGCACAGAAGTCATTAACATCTTGGTCAATATGAACCGCTGTAATATTTCAAACCCTGTGCTGTAAAACTCTCTAGAAGCTAACTGAATGAGAAATAAGAATTTCTGGTGGAAATTTCAGAGAAAAGTGCCATTTGGCTGCACAGCTGAATTTGCTTCCATTGTTAAATAACTCCACAGAGGCCAGTATCCTGTCACCAAGTTACCCTTTCATTTACACATGCATGGTACTTGACACTGATCCAGCTCAGTCAGAGCCAGCTCTCAGAGTGAACAGAACCTCTTACACTCCTGTTTATATCTGTCAGCCAGTGCTCCCTGATTGGGCCTGTTAACCTGGTCCAATCAGGGAACTCATGTTCTATGAGGTCCACCTGGCTGACCTTGTTACAATCACTACACATTGCACTTGACATCTTTATTTGTTTGTAATCGCAACAACAACTCCATTTCTTCTGCATTTCAAAACCCCTGTCATAAAAACAGGCCATGCCCCAATGCTTTCACCCTCTTCAATTTATCTTTGGATAGTTTCTGGCTGTGAGCTTTGGACAACACTCAATTGAGGGAATCACATAAGAAAAGCCTCACCACACTGTCTCCAGGACAATGAGGGACGGGCAATATGTACTGTTCTGGCTAACGGCACCTATATCCCATTAAAGAATACAAAAAAGAAAATCTCACTCCATTACATTGACCCTTGTTGGAGGCACATGTGTAAAGGAACTGGATGTGGATGCATTCACTCTGTCATCCATGTTTACAGAGTCTGCCAGCATTCACTGTAAAGGAGCACACATGTATAAAGCCAAACTGTGTGAGGTGCGAAAGGCTGTGCCTGTTAACTGTATTTCAGTGAAGGAGGTAATGCTTTCATGAGAAAGTGGGGAGGGCTGGTCAGACCTTCAAAGAGGCAGAACACAGCAAAAGAACAGATTTCACTGCACTAAACCTAATTCTTCATCCGTCAAATAACGAAGGACACAGAAATTGGCATGAAGAAACAAACTGTCTCCGGTAAAAGGAGAAGGGGCAGGAAGACGTGTGAAGTCAAGACCTGTTTCAAAACCAATTACTACAGTTGCAGTTCAAGAGTATTTTGCTGAGTTAGGTTGGCATGGTGGCTCACTGGTTAGCACTGCTACCTCAAAGCACCAGTGACCCAGGTTCAATTCCGACGTTGGGCGACTGTCTGGGTGAAGTTTACAGGTTCTTCCAGTGTCTGTGTAGGCTTCTGCTGCACAGTCTGGTTTCCCCTCACATTCCAAACATGTGCAAGTTAGGTGGATTGGCCATGCTAAATTGCTCATCGCATTCAAGGACGTGAAGGTCAGGTGCATTAGCCATCGGAAATGCAGGGTTACGGGGAAAGGGCAGAAAACTGGGTGTGGATGGGATGGTCTTCAGAGGGTCTGTGTGGACTTGTGGGGCTTTACTGGCCTGTTTCCACACACTGTGGGGATTGTATGATTTGTGAGGCACTTTGTGAAGTTCTAAGAGATGGTAGAGAAATGAAAATTTTTGCATGGTCACTTCACAAAGGGAACAATCGCTGTTAAAAAGTTATGAGTTGTCACAGCACCGTGGTACCCAGATTTTTGAGCTGTTCTGATATGGTTAATAAAAGGCATCTGCGATTGGCACACGTCCATCCAGCACAGCCATTCATTTAAACAGGTACCTGAAATGTCACTTCCAATTTTCTCTCCACATTTGCTGCTGAGTATCTCCAACCCATGTTGGTTTTATTTCAGATTTGCAGCATCCGCGACATTTGCTAATTATTAGATAATTATTTTAAAATGTAATGCTATGACAATTAGCTGGTTAGGTGTGAGATAAAACAAGCAGGATTATAATTAACATAAGGTGTGGGCTAATAGTAGCAGTAATTTATTGTTACATGTATTCATGAAAGTACAGTAAAATGTGTAAAAGTCACCATAAGCTTGCAGAATTTTAATTACATAAATTATAAAAAGAAGTAAATCATACAAAGTTAAGGTAAGTTACATTTTTTGTTCCATACACAGCTTCTTGATTTCCTAAGTGGCTATTTTTTCCCCTTTATTCATTTACAGGCTATGCAAGCATTTGTTGCCCATCCCAGAGGGCAGTTAAGAGTTGACCACATTGCTGTGGGTCTGGAGTCACATCTCAGCCAGACCAGATAAGGATAGCAGTTTCCTTCCCCAAAGGTCATCAGTGAACCAGATGGGTTTTTCCCCAACAATCGACAATGGATTTAATGTCATCACTAGAGTCTTAATTCCAGATAGTTATTGAATTCAAACTCCGCCATCAGTCATGTCAGGACTTGAACCCGGGTTCCCAGAATGTTGTTTGGTTTCCGGATTAACAGTCTAGCGATAATACCACGAGGCCATCGTCTCCCCTATAGGATGTCACCACATTCCACAGCTACCAAAGTTGTCGCTAAGGCTGCAACACCAAGGAGGAAGCACGCTGAGGGCAGCCCCCACCCACCGCTGACCAGACCCAGAACGCCATCTCTGCCAATGCTGCCTCATCACCGCTGATACTCCAGCCACAGCTATAGCTGGGAAACTGTCGTACCTCTCGAGGACCGGGGCCCATCTCGGCTTCCAAGACCCAATTGACCGTCCAAATTAACTCCCGTGGAGCGAGAGGCCATTCACTCCTCCGCCAAAACATCAGAGGAAAAGAACGGACCCCAATCCATTGAAGCTGGAACAGACGCTCAAGAGGTGACTGCCATGACCACGAGGAATAGACCGGATCTTCTGCTCAACATCTCCCCGCAACCTCTCTCCACCACCGCAGCTGCAGAAGGAATGAAAGATGAATTTGATTCAAAAGCTAAATGAAGAAAAATAAAAAAAAGGAGGATGCGGTCAGTTGTGCGAGACGGAGCGGACGGGCTGGGAGCTCAAACACCCCCTACACTGCCGCCTTCATCATCTTGAAAATATTCATGATATTCCAAGATATTGAAGATATTCCATCTTGAAGGCTATTGAACAACTTACAGTTCTTGTATCTGTTTGCACTGTATATAAGAAATGCTCTTTAGTCCCTAATTATATATCAATTATAAATTAATTAAGTGTGCAGCTTGATGTATTGAACTATATTGCACCTGAAACAAACAAACATAGTACAATTATGACATTTAAAAGGCATCTGGATGGGTCCATGAATAGGAAGGGTTTACAGGGCTATGGGCCAAATGCTGGCAAATGGGATTAGATCAGTTTAGGATATCTGGTCTGCATGGACAAGTTGGACCAAAATGTCTGTTTCTGTGCTGTATATCTCTACAACTCTATGATTTTTAACTGCCCTCTGGGCAATTATGGCAATAAATGTGGGTGTAGGCAGTGACAGCCTCATACAGGAATGAATAAAAAAACTGAATTTCTCAATAATGGGTAAGTTATGAGAAAGAATTCTGAGGACCAGAATATATCTGCACTGGGAGCCTGAGAGAGACCTGGATTAATCAGGGCTAGTCAATATGGATTCATTAAGGGACACTCCTATTTGACAAATTTGATTAAGTTTTTCCAGGAGGTAACCAGGAGTATTGACGAGGGTAATGCATTTAGTGTGAGCTGCATGGACTTTCACAAGGCTTTTGATAAGGTCCCTCATGATACACTGGTCAAGAATGTAAGCGATCCAAAGCAAAGTGGTACGTTGAATCCAAAATGGGCTGAAAGGCAGGAAGCAGAGGCTGATGGTAGATGGATGTTACTGTGACTGGAAGTCTGTTTCCAGTGGGGTTCCTCAGGGCTCGGTTTTTGGGCCCCTGTTGTTTGAAATGTACATTAATAATCTGGACTTAAAAGTAGAGGTATGGTCAAGAAGTTCATGGATGATAGAGAAATTAGCCAAGTGGTGAATAGTGGGGAGGTCAGCTGCAAACTGCAGGAGGATATCAATGGAGTGGTCAGTGCGGGAGAGCAGTGGCAAGTGGAATTTAATGTGGGGAATGTGAGGTAACGCTCTTGAGGAGAGCTGACAAGGCAAGGGATTACATTACGAGTGATAGAACCCCGCTAAGTACTGAAAATCAGAGGGACATTGCTGTGCACATTCACAGATCCCTGAAGCAGCATGGCAGGGAGATAAGGTGGTAAAGTAGGCACATTGGACACTTACCTTTGTTAGCCGTTAATTGGAAAATGAGACCATAGAGATGATGCTGGAATTGTATAAAACACTCGTTAGGCCACAACTGGAGTACTGTGCGCAATTCTGGTCACCACATTGTTGCAAAGATGTGACTACATAACAGATGAGCTGTCATTTGCTCATGACAGCTGAGTTTGTTTTCACTGGAGCAGTGAAGATTGAGAGGGAACCTGTTTGTGATATGTTAGATTATGAGGGGCATAGATAGAGTGGAGAGGAAGGTATTAGGAGCTGGATCAATAACAAGGAGATGTAGATTCTAAGGGGCAGAGGGTAAAAGGAGAGCTGAGGAGATTTCTTTTGTCTCCCAGATTTAGATTTAGATTTTATTGTCACATGTACTGGAGTACGAGAATAGAGAAGTACAGTGAAAAGTGTACAAAGCTGCCATTATCTGACACCATCTTCGTATGCAAAAGACAAGGTTAAAAACAGAAGCAGAAATAAAAGAAACAGCCAAAAGAAAAGGAAACGTCCAGATGACTCCTAGCTTCCGCCATAAGTCCTCACACCAGAAAAACAAAGCCACAAAGTCTATCCCTCAGTCTGCAAACACTCATTTAAAGAGTATGTAGATATTCACTTGCATTGCCATAGCCTCCAGAGCTATGGGTAAAAAGCTGGAGGATGGGATTTGTGTCATCAGATCTTTGTTAACCAGTATGGGTGCAATGTATCAAAATGCTTCCTCCTATGATATAAATGTCCATGAGTCGTGTGATTCACTGTAATCAACATACAAAACACAGAAGCCAATTTCCCTGCAGAAAGTTCCCATAAACTGACCAAAGAATCAGAGAATCTATCTGGGTGTTATTAATTGAGAAAATTGGCTTGGAAATAGCACATGGCTTTTCCTGAAAATAGTGCCATGGGATCTTTCACATCCACCTGAGAGGACAGGTGGTGGCTCGACTTAACATCATATCGGAACCAAGGAGCAGCAGTGGATCAATCAGTTCTTCAACAACATAAACAGAAATTGCTGAAAAAGCTCAACAGGTTTGGCAGCATCTGTGGAGAGAAATCAAAGTTAACGTTTTGCGGCCAGGTCCAGAGTTCTCAGGAAGGGTCACTGGACCCCAAATATTAACTCTGATTTCTCTTCACAGATGCTGCCAGACCTGCTGAGCTTTTCCAGCAACTTCGGTTTTTGTTCCTGATTTGCAGCATCTGTAGTTCTTTCGGTTTTCAATCAGTTCCTCAAGCCTGCTCCATTATCCTGTATGATGTAGGCAAAGGGGATTTGTACATACACCGCACCTTTTCCATGAATTAAAGGGGGTCGTGGAGACTGCCAGGCTCAGCTGCATTTGCAACACCCTGGCCAATCAGAAGCTGGTCTGAGCGTTAAGTTCGACCGTTCTTGTTGCTTCTCCAGGCCAATAATGTCCCAAATAATCAGCAATGGGTGTCCCATTTCTTAGGCTGGTTTCTTGCTTCATTGTCTTGACGCATCCAGGAAGAAAAGCTTCAATATCTTGTCTCCTTTCAGTAGTGTACAAGACTGCACCCATTCACTAGTGATGGCACAGTGGCTCAGTGGTGAGCACTGCTACCTCACAGTATCAGAAAGCCAGGTTCAAGTCCAGACTTGGGTAACTGTCTGTGGGGAGTTTGTATGTTCTCCCTGTGTCTGGGTGCTCTGGTTTCCTCCCTCAGTACAAAAAAGAGGTGTAAGTTAGGTTAAACACACAGCTGTGTTAATTGCCCAGGGATATGCATGGTAGGTGGATTAGCCATGGGAAATGCAGAGTGGGATGCTCTTCAAAGGGTCATTGTGGGCTTGATGAATCAAATGGCCTGCTTCCATACTTTAGGAATTCTATGGTGATCTAACCCATCTCACATTGTCAATATATCCTTCAATTTCTTTCTCCCTCTTGTACTTACCCAGCTTCCACCTTAAAGCATCAGTGAAAGAGAGAATAATTTAATTTAATATAAATCTGTTGAGCATCACACTATAGTGCCGTACCATGTATTTTTCCAAATTTTCCGAAAATTTTACCAAAGAAGCTGAAGTAATGGTTGCATGCATGTTAACATTTGCAAGTTTGTCGATGGGCTGTTTAATCTGCACACGGTCAGCTTCAGCTCTAAGTCTGCTCCCAGACCAGCACGACTCAATACTAAACCAACGAGGACAACCTAAGAAAGAAATATTAATGCCATTTTAGAAATGTGCATTTACTTAATGCATTTATTGCAGTAAATTGTCGCAACAAGTCACTTCACAGAAACATTATCGAGCAGAATTTGGATGGCAAGTCACACACACAGGGAGTAGAGTTCAAGTTGGAGCACATTGTTGGGATATAGACCAGTGAGTATTTTGCCATGTCTATCCCTGGACATTTGAGCAGATGTGTAAAGGTGAGTTTGCAGCTAAGTTGAATGTACATAACGCTGACTCATTAGTCTTTAACATTCCTTTCCTTACAGGTATTGGTTTTCCAACTGTATCTGATGTCTGTTATTTTGAAATTTCCACCTCAGCCTCAATTTGCAATTGTGATGCAAAGTGCTTCCTATTGAGGAAATGCACTGCTGTCAGCTAGTGAGCTCACAAGACACCACATCAACTAACCCACCCCCTTCAGCATGGACAATGCACAAACATACAATACCACATCCTCCGCAAATACGTACAATAGTGGCTCAGCCCAAATCCACTCCTCATGTTTAACAAGGTTTAAACACTAGGGCTTTCTTTGGCAGTTTCAATCTCTTATGAGTATCTCATGACATGAACAATGCTAATAAGACTACTTGGAGACTCCTTCCTTCAGTTCAATTGCATTAATGTCACTAAGCCATCTCAGTTAAGTTTCTGGAGGTTTCTGACAACATAAAACTGTTTATTGGCATCATTTAATAATCAGCAAAGTCATCTGCAACAACCATTAGGATGTTTATCTTAGTGCAATCACTCAGGAAGAAAATATTCAAATTTACCAGCTGCTATCTCCCAAACAAATTTCAGTTTTGTGGATCAGCTGGGGAAGTTGTAGATCTGATTGAGGTGTTTATGATCATGAAGGGCAGAGTGGACAGGGCAAGATTGTTCTCATTAGTGGAAGGTCTGAGAAGCAGTCGGCACTGATACAAATTGACTGGCCAAAGAAACAACAGCATAATGAAGAAAATCTGGGGTGTTTGTGCAGTGCAAGTGGTTAGGAGCTGGATATGTGTGTGTGTGTGCAGGGAGATTTAATCTTGGCTTTCAAAGAGAATAAGATATTTACCTGAAGAGGAAACAATTGCAAGGTTAAGGGAACATGCTAAGTGAGCAAGACTAAGTAAGTTGCTCTTGCAGACAGCTAGCATGGACGCAATGGACTGAATGGTCTGTCTTATGTGTTGCAAACTGTTCAATCATTCTCCAATATGACAGCAGGCCTGGGGTTGCAGTGGTAGGGTCCCTACATCTGGACCAAAAGTTCCAGATTCAAGTCTCACTTCAGGACTCAATAGTCAAGGGAAGGCACATCATAACACAACCAAACAGTTTGATTTTCAATCTGTCAATCCTTCTGGTCCACCAATGGTTCACAGCAAGAATGTATGAGCTTTTTGGACAGCCGAAATGTGTACAGTAGCAGCACCAAAACAGCCTCCCCATTTTGAATTCCTTATAGAAACATACATAACAGGAACAGGAGTAGGCCATTCAGCCCTTTGAGACTGCTCCACCATTCAATATGATCATAGTTGATCATCCAACTCAGTCCCCTGTTCCTACTTCCACCTCATAAGGCCAAATATTTGTAGGTTATGTGGATTGACCATACTAAATTGCCCCGTAGTATTCAAGGATGTGCAGGTTAGGTGGATTGGCCGTGGTAAATGAGAAGTTAAAGGGATAGGGTCAAGGTGTGGTGCTGGGTGGGATGCTCTTCGGAGGGTCAGTGCAGACTCAATGGGCTGAATGGCCTCTATCTGCACTGTTGGGGTTCTATGACTCATACCTTTAGCCCTAAGAACTGTATCTAACTCCTTCTTGAAAACATTCTGTGTTTTGGCTTCAACTGCTTTCTATGGCCAAGAATTCTATATGGCACACCACACTCTCTGGGTGAAGACATTTCTTCTCAGCTCAATACTCAATGGCCTACCCTTAAACTGTGAGTCCAGACTGCATGAGCGGGATCTTGCTATGTCATTCATCTTCCAATATGATGTTCCTTCACCCCTACCGAACCCTCAGCACAAGGACTGCTGTGGTTCAACAAGGCAGTTCACCATCACCTTCTCCAAGTCAATTGAGGATGGACAATAAATGCTGGTTTAACCAGTCACGCCTACAAGCTGGGAAGGAATAAAAAAAACTCCCCTCACACGTGCACTCATGCTCATGCTCATTCTCACATTCCTTTGCCTACACATCCACTAATGTTCATATTCTTATACAGTCACACAACACAGAAACTGTCCAACCAGTCTATGCCGACCATAATCTCAAACTAAACTAGTCCCACCTGCCTGCTCCTGGCCTATATCCCTCCAACCCTTTCCTATTTATGTACTTATCCAAGTGCCTTTTAAACGTTGTAGCTGTGCTTACATCCACCAACTCGCTGGTACACACACAGACATCTACCCATATTCAGTCATTCACTTTACAATCACGTTATTGAGAATCAGACTTCAGGTGAAGGAAGACCATTAAAGGATAGAAAGTGAAGAGACATTTTGTCACACTATCATACTAATCTCGTTATGGTGCCACTTTCATTGGCCATTGTCCGTCAACTCACTGGTATTCATTTCCTTCTTTCTTTGTTTCTCAAATGTGGTCAGCACAGACAAGTTGGACCAAAGGTCTGTTTCCGTGCCGATAACTCTATGACTTGATAAGGGCACTGCCAGCTCTCTTGTGTACCCAGTGGACTGTGAGGCATACAAATAGCACGAACAACGTTGCAGTGAATGGGACAGACATAGAGTTGATTTAAATGGTGTTATTTGAAATGCAAATAAAAGGCACCGTATGAACTAATGTACATTCATTTTGGATGAGTGCATCAGCAAACATGTATTGTCCATTCCTCTGTGAGAACTCAGTCCCAATCTCTTGCGAAGCCTTCAATAAAGATTATTCTATAGCTGGTGGTAATGTCCTTTGATAAATCAGTGTGGCATTGAAGAAATTTATGGTGCATGCATAACACATTTTTAAAAAGAGGAATTTATGACCATACTTAATGACAGGTTCACAATAGCACGTGGATTAGGTTAATAGGGTAGTTAAGAAGACAGGTTAATAGGGTAATTATGAAGGCATATGGGATAGTTGCCTTTATCAGTCATGGCATAGAGTGTAAAAGCAAAGTAGTAATGTTGGAGCTGTATGGAACATTGGTTAGGCCACTGCCAGAGTGCCGTGTGCAGTTCTGGTCACCGCAGTATAAGAAGGATGTGATCATGCTGGAGAGGGTGCAAAGCAGATTCACCAGGATGTTGCCTGGGATGGAACATTTCAGCGCTGAAGAGAGGCTGGATAAGCTCGGATCAAAAACAGAAGTTGCTGGAAAAGCTCAGCAGGTCTGGCAGCACCTGTGAAGAAAAAATCAGAGTTAATGTTTCGGGTCTGGTGACGAACTTAAGCTCGGGTTGTTTTCCTTGGACCAGAGAAGGTTGAGAGGGACCTATTACAGGTCTATAAGATTATGAGGATCATGAACAAGGTGAATAGAAGGCAGCTGTTGCCCTTAGTTGACAGGTCAATAACAAGGGGGCATAATTTTAAAGTGAAAGGCAGGAGGTTTATCAGGGATTTCAGGAAAAACCTTTACACCCAGAGGGGCATGAATGCACTGCCTGGGAGGGTAGTCAATCCACCTAACCTGCACATCTTTGTACTGTGGGAAGAAACCAGAGGCCACACAGAGAATGTGCAAACTCCATGCAGACAACTGCCCAAAGCCAGAATTGAACATGGTGCTGTGAGGTAGCAGTGCTAACCACTGAGCCACCATGTCACAGTGTGTCACAGATCATGGCTGGTCTGATAATCCACAACTCCACTTTCCTATCTCATCTCCATGTCTCCAAAATCAACACACCTGCACTTTGCCCAAAAATGGGAAGATTCCATCCATTGTTCCTCTCTCCAACAACAACAATGACTTGCATTTATGCAGCTCCTTTAATGCAAAAATTCACTGGAGTGTCATCAAACAAAATTAAACACAGAGCTAACTAATAGGGCTTGGTTCACCAAAGCACTGGATATTAAAGAGCATCTTAAAAACAGCAATACTGGTAGAATCGTTTCGGGAGGGATTTCTGAACTTATGGCCTCAGCAACTGAAGCCACAGATACCAAAGTTGGCTTGGTGACTGTCAGTGATGCTCGGGAGGCCAGAACTGAGGAGACACAGCCATCATGAAGGGGTGAAGGGCTGAAGAAGGCTACGGAGAGATGGAGTGATTTGAAAATCAGGCGAGTTTCAAGACTGTGGTGTTGCTTTGGCAAGAGCCAACAGAGACACATCATTGCTGACCAGAGTTTTGTATACAAACAGCGCAACTTTGCGGGAGCTCATGTTTATGAAGATGCAGGTCAACCAGCATCGTATTGGACTAGTCAAGACTAGAGTTAACAAGGACACAGATAAGGGGACCTCACGTGAGCTGAAGGTGAGGTGGTATGTTTTCCAGTATTTCCGATTAGATATTTCCAGCAACTGTAGTATTTCACCTCAGGCATAATGGTGCAAATAACGATTGCTTCCCAGTGAAAGTTCTTGAGTCTTATTCCATTGTATGCTTCTCTCTGTGAGCTGGCCCTGTCATACTTGCTCTGTGGTGATCATCACAAGAGGTCATCAGCTCGATCCTGGGAAAGCAGTGATCTCAGCCTTCAACAGGCAATCATCCCAACTGGCAAAATGGCCCGTATGAATGTGTAAAACTGATTCTCAGTTTAGCATTCGCCAAGCATCGAGTTTACTGAATGCCTTTTCTGCATCTCTTCACCGGGTGATGGAATGCATGACAGCTGCAGTTTTAAAGGCATCAGGAAATATTCACCTTTCACATTGAACTTTGGCCCTCCTTGCTTGTTGGTGCTGACTCACATCAGTGCAGGAATTCAGGGCATCAGCTGACTGCTGGCGTCATGCCGACAACATCATTCAAGCCTCATCAGCCATGACGGGAAACTCCGACAGCTTGTTTGACTGTGGGTGTGAAAATAAAGACTTGCATTCATATAGCGCCTTTCATGTCCTCAAAACAAATCACAGCCAATGAAGTACTTTGGTAGTGTATGTGGTCACTCTTTCAATGTAAACATCATGTGGGATCTTTTCCAAGCACCTGAATTTAAAGTCTCATCTGAAGGAAGCCTTTCTGACAGTGCAGCTCACTCTGAGTAACCAAAATAGTGTGCCATGTTTATGCAATTGGACTTGAACTTGAATTGACTGACTCTTATAATCACAGAATAGGAACAAGACATAAGGAGGCTGTTCAGCCCATCATATCATAATGGCCAGTTAAGCCAGCTCTCCTGTATTTTCCCCACAGCCCTGCAATATGTAATGTCTGATCAATGTGTAACTTCTAACCTTATTTCTTACGTTTTATGCTATACTATAATTACTACTAAGTTTAACTTTTAACTTTGTTCTTTCTTTCTAGTTTATTCGTAAGATTCTGTACCAAGATACTTGCACCTAAGATGGCGCCTTGTATGGTGACATTATACACTTCTCACTGTGCTCCTGTACGTTTGTACTAGAGTACATCTGACAATAAAATCCAAATCAAATGTCTATCTTTAACAGCTTATCCAAACCGGACTGAATTGGTCTCCTTCACACTGCTCAGGCTGTACATTCCAGATTTGAAACACTCACTAATTTAAAAAAACTTTTCTCACGTTGCTATTTGCTCTTTAGCCAAACACCATAAATCAGTGACTTCTGGCTCTCAACACTTGTGCCAATAGCCTATCTCCTCTGTCCAGGACCTTCAGGGGTTTTGAAAATCTCGATCTAATCTCTTGACCTTCTCTTTGCTAAGGAGAACAACACCTGCTTCTCCAAAGTATTCACATAACTGCATCTCTCATCCCTGGAGTCATTCTCATAAACCTTTTCAACACCCTCTTCAAAACCTTCCCATCTTCCCTAGAGTGTAATGCCTAGAATTATACACAATGCTCTAGAATCATTGACTCCCTACAGTGTGGAAGCAGGCCATTCAGCCTGTCAAGTCCACTCCGGACAGCATCCCTCCCACACCCAAACCCATCCCTGTAACCCTGTATTTCCAATGGCTAATCCATCCAGCCTGTACATTCCTGGACATTATGGCCATTTATCATGGCCAATCTACCTAACCTGCACATCTTTGGTCTGTGGGAGGAAACTGGAGTGGAATAACTGCACAGAGGCTGGTATCCCATCACCAAATCACCCTTTATTTACCTGTACTATAGCCAGCCAGCTCAGAGTTAGTCCCCTGAACTGAAGAGATTCTAAATCTCCTGGTTATATATATTTATTATTCTATTTTTTCTTTTTTCTAGTGCACATTACCGCTGGCTGTAGCCAGCCAGCTTGGAGTCAATTCTCAACTGAGGAGATCTCCTGGTGATATTAGTCAGCCAGGGCTTTCCTGATTGGTCAGGTTAACAACCCCAATCAATGACCTCTTTGTCAATGAGGTCAACCTGGTTCCAATCACTACACAGAGCAAGCACATGCAGACACAGGAAAGATGTGCAAATTCCACACAGACAGCTATCCGAGGGTGGAATTGAACCCAGTTCCCTGGCGCTGTGAGGCAGCATGCTAACCACTGAGCCACCATGCCGCTCTACTTGAAAGCATTTTACACAGACTCATAATGACGTCTTGCTTTTGTTCTCAATGCCCCTGTTTATAAAGCCAGGGATCCCATTCACTTGATTGACCATATTCTCATCCTGCCCTCTCACTGTCAATGACTTGTCAGAGCTGAAAGTGCAATTGGCTGAGCGACAGCTGACACCACTGCATTACCTGTATGACTGGTCACATCCTTTTCCCTCTCTTTAGCATTGGTTGCAAAGGCCACATTCTATCCTTCTACAGATGAGCCTGCTCAGGCCAGCCAAATCAGTAGAGGAGGGGCATCATAAATGGGATCTTCCTGTTGTGGACAGCCAAGGGCTACAGCAGGTGGTGTAGTTATGTGTTAAGTCATGGGGTTTGTGGAATTGTCAGCACTTCAGTCTTTTTCAGGGGATAAGTGCTATGTAACTGATATAACACATTTTAGCTTGCAATCTTCTAACCACCGTGACAAAAATGAAAGAGATTTTATCAACATTGATGTACTTTTCAAACTAACAAAGCTTTAGTGCACATAAAGCTACTTACAATGGGCCATTTGATGGTTAGATTAAGTCCGCTAACAATAGCAGGCACTCTGCCTGATTGAGCCATGCATGGACACATAACATCTGCAATATCTGAATGTGGTTACCCACACTCCAGATGTTGCTGTAAATATTTGACGCCCTCTGATCTTCTGGGGTTTTGCAAAACATTTTCTGTGATGTGTTTACAAGAGCTAAAAATCTGTGTTGATGTAAGGCTTACGTCAGTGTAACCTACACATGTCTTCCTGGCTGACGGTAAGTAACTTTTAGCTACCTTTTCATGATCAGGATTGAGTTATCTGGTTAAACTGTTTCAATGTTCACTGAGTGAAATGTGTACACTTTACAGAGACAACATTGACTAAACTAGGAAGTTATATCATCTCCGATATCCCAGCATGCAGAGGTGTATTAAATGATAGACAGCAGATGGCTGCAACGTCAAGCGGGGACATCAATTGAACCTAGGATAAAGACGAGCAAAGCTCCTGAATGGTACATGGAAGACTTCTGTTGGAAAGTGCAGAGGTTAGGCAGCATGGTGGCTCAGTGGTTAGCACTGCTGCCTCACAACACCAGGGCCATAGGTTCAATTCCAGTCTCAAGTAACTGTCTGTGTGGAGTTTGCACATTCTCCTCATGTCTGTGTGGTTTTCCACCAGGTGCTCTGATTTCCTCCCACAATCCAAAGATGTGCAAGTCAGGTGGATTGACCACACTAAATTGCCTGTAGTACTCAGGGATGTGTAGATTAGCCATGGGAAATGTTTGGTTATAGAGTAATGGGATAGGTCTGGGTGGGATGTCCTTCAGCAGGTCGCTGTGGACTTATTGGGCCAAATGGCCTGTTTCTACACTGTAGAGATTCTCTGAAATAAATCTATTCAAGGTGTGGGTATCAGTTACAACTTTAGCCCATAAGTCCAACATTGAAACTCTTGGTTATTCATTCTGACAGTGGACAGGCTCATGTGCTCTATTTGACCCTGAGATGAGCTTCAAGTCATCAATAAGCCCAGCTTTTTCCATCTTGGCTTCATCTCACTGCCACTGCTGCCTTTATCCTCATCTTTTCCAGCTTTGGCTTGATTAATCTCATTCTCTTTTTGATGTCTTGACTCCTTTCCAAAAACTCAGTTAAAAATTTGCAGTGCACATTTTATTTGTGTTTATGACCTACTGCTCTATTAATACCGTCGTCCCTCATCTTCATGGGACCTCGATGTGTTGAGTTCGAAATCCTTGTTCTTAACTACAATTCCTTCTGATTTCCAAATGCATACCTACTACAAACTGTGATTTCCAAACAATAGGTAACTGAATATGACCTCTGCTCTTTCGAACCAGGCTGTCTTTGTACCCTCACTGCTATCCCACTGAGATCAGCCTCTTCAAAAATTTAAAAAGACACAAGGGGCAACATTTTTGACATGGTTAGTGCATGGAATACAAGGCAAGAGGAAGTGGTATATGCAGGTACATTGCAATGTTTAAAAGTCATTTGGATTAGTGCATGAATAGGCAAGGCTTGGGAGTTTAGTTTGGGAACATGGTTGGCATGGACTAGTAGGACTGAAGGGTCTGTTTTGTTCTGTATGACTCAATGGCTCTCTAACACAGTATCCAATTATCTGTAATACGTTTTGGATACTCTATTACATGCCACATTCTCTGTAAAAACACAAGTTGCTACTTATGATGTGAACTAGATTGGGTATCTGTGCTAGTTCATGGTCGAAAGCCTGTCACTGCTCCCTGTAATGGTTCAAATTGAAAGTATTACCAGTTGGATTGTGCAAGGGCTGATATCTTCAGCGATGATGGCTGGATGAAGGTAACAGTGGCTGTGTGTGCTGGTGAGAGAAGGAGAGATACCTTGGAGTAAAACGAAATGCTGTCAAGCTATGAATTCTCTGTTGTGCCATTTCACTGTTCTTACAAGGTGAAAGAGCATCAAAATCAGCTTTAGATTGCTGGCAGCTAAAAATGAGCGACATGGCATCAGATGTTAATTGAAGTGGTTTTGTTAATGGACTGTACAGGAAACAAAACACATTCAACATTTGTTAGCTATGAAATGTTGCATACATCACCAAATTAACATGGTAAAGCAACATTAATCGTTTATCTGTTTTAGTTTTGAGACAGAAAAGGAATTCATTTCTGCAAAGCAACAGGTAATACAACACAACATGACACTGTAGCATCATAATGTATGGTGTCTATATACTAACTGTACAGTTACTGTTCACCTCCTTTTTAATAATGCCGAACAGAGGCCTAGTGGGTGCAAGTACATAGGTCCTTGGACATGGAGTCACAAGTTGACAGAGAGATGAAGAAGGCATTGGGAATGTTTGCTTTCATTGATCGGTGCATTGAGTATAGGAGTTAGGATGCCCTGTTGCAGCTGTACAGGACATTGATGAGGCCACTTCTAAAATATTGCATTCAATTCTGTTTGCCCTTCTAAAGGAAAGATGTTGTTTAACTTGAAAGGGTTCAGAAAAGAATTACAACAATGTTACTGGGATTAGAGAGTTTGAGCTGTAGGGGGAGGCTGAATAGACTGGGACTGTTTTCCCCGGAGCATCAGAGGCTGAGAGGGTGACCTTACAGAGGTTTATAAAATCGTTAGGGACATGGATAGGATGAACGGCCAAGGTCTTTTTCTCAGGGTAGGAGAGTCCAAAACTAGACGGCATTGGTTTAAAGTGAGAGGGGAAAGATTTAAAAGGGACTTAAGGGGCAATGTTTTCATGCAGAGGGTGGTGCGTGTATGGAATAAGCTGCCAGAGGAGGTGGTGGAGGCTGGTTCAGTTATAACATAGTATGGCAACTGCTCTGCCCAGGACCATGAGAAACTACAGAAGGTGGCGTGCACAGTCCAGACCATTGTGGAAGCCAACCTTCCATCCATGGACTCTATTTACATGGCCGTCTGCCGCTGAAAGGCAGACAACATCATCAAAGATCCATTGCAGCCTGGTAATGATCTCTTACAACCTCTTCTCTCAGGTAGAATATACAGAAGCCAGAACACACACAAAAGCAGGTTCAGGACAGCTTCTTTCTGGCTGTTATCAGACTGTTGAATGGACTCGAGCCTCAAGTAATGTAACCTGCAACATAACCTGTATGTCTCTATGTCTTTTTGATTTGTACATCCTTTGCTTGCTGTGATCTACCTGTGCCGCTCGTAAACAAAGCTTTTCACTGTGTTTTGGTACATGTGACAATAAAACCAAAATCAAATAAAAATCAAAATCAAAGCATCTGGATGGGTATATGAATAGAAAGGGTTTAGAGGGATATGGGCCAAATGCTGGCAAACCGGACTTGATCATTTTAGAGTACCTGGTTCATGTGGACAAGTCAGATTGAAGAGTGTGTTTCTATGCTGTACAACTGTATGATTCTGTGATTCTATATTGGATTCAAACATATTGCACCATTACATTGACAAAGAATCTGCCTCGTGCTATTCACAAGTGAATTAAGAATGTGGAAGTTCATGTATCCAAAACAAGTCTTTGGTCACCCGCAATTCTGTTACTGCACTCGTTCACCTATCAATCAGAACTTTTTGGATTCAAATCCCAGTTGAGCTTAAAAATTAAAGTTGTTACTCCATTATGATACTGAGGGATTTCTGTACTGTTCGAGGTGCTGTCTTTTGGATGAGAGGTTAACTGAGGTTTTGTCTGTCCTCTCAGGTGGTATATTTAATCCCATGGCACTATTTTGAAGAAGACCTTGTGTTCTGGCCAATCTTTATTCCTCAGTAAAAAATCATAAAAACAGATTTCATGGTCATTATCACATTGGTGTTTGTGGGAGTTTGCTTTGTGTAAATTGGTTGTTGTGTTTTTAACAGGAAAAACACTTCAAAAAGAAATTAATGGACTGTAAATTTCTGAGAGATGTCCTGCGTAAGTGAGTGGCTCTATATAAATGTAAATTGCCTCTTTCTTTGAAGCTGATAAGTAGTCCTCCAATGGTTCCAAACTTTCATCTGTACTCTACCAATTCCTTGTGCTAATCTTTTATTATGTATACTCAAACTTTCTGAAACAATTCCAGAAAAAATGGGTAGAGTCCATTGGGATGGATTCCCACCGTTGCAATGAAACGAAGTATTTGCCCCCATGTGTCAGCTTTCTGCATTGCTATTTAACTGGATAAATAATCTCAAATCAAAGTCTTCAATAGAAAATAAGGAAGGATATCTGACATTGATTCAGGAACAAAATTTCTACTGCTTGCCCTGACAAATAATTCCTGTTTACTAATCCCGCCTAACCAGAAATCTATATCTGATTTCAACACCATATGTCAAGGAAAATCAGAAGTGCAATAAAAATCTTGTGTGTGAATTCATTTTGTTTGCAGTGTACTGATTTCTCAGTCATACTTTATGTGTCAACATTTAGAAGCTGTAATGATAGTTGGTTGGAGTTAAAGTACAGATCAATCATGCTATTATTAAATAGTCTAACAGGGTTGTGAGGCTAAATGGCAAATATTCCTATCTGTGTTATGCTGAAAATGTGAATTCATATTTGACTGCATCATATCTTATGTTTTCCACAATTATACATTTTGACCAGAGAGATAAAACAATCAAATCACTGGATAAAATCTATTCATTTTTCAGTAGGTGAAATTTCCAAAGTCCAATATCATTTGTCATGTGTCTGAAACAATAAAATATTGTACTTTTCACAAAAACTGTCTCTTCCGTCTTTTAATGCCTTCCTTAACGTTTCTTCATAGACTTCAGTGTCTCAAAAGCCTGGCCATAAGCTCCATACTTTTTATTTCCCAGAACAAAGAGAGTTCCTTACCATATTTGAGGGTTGGGCTGCCACTAAAATCACCAAGTTTACATTAATGCACACCATCAAATGTATCCCCTGACAAACAGAATGTAGTTACTGTCATGTAATTTCAATATCTAAGAGGCCAATTTTTTTGAAAAATTGCAAGTTTGCTTAAGTGATTTATCAAAATGACTTGCACTATGTTTTAGATATAGAATGATCAAATAAAGAACCATCCTTTGATTATGTAATTCCTGCTTCAATTCCAGAAAGTGATTATGAACGAAATGATTTTATCCAAATTTAATACTGTAGAAATAAGAATGTCCTGAAAGTATGTGTATGAGTGTGGATACTGGGTTGGCACAAAACTGTGTCGCTCAGTCTACAACGTATGCATTGAGTTACACAGAGTTACAAATAGCATTGACAGTGCATTGACCTGAGAATTATGCAGTTATCAAAATACACACAACGTTATTGATGGTATATCATTGTAAATGTGAAATTCTCCTTTGGGATAAGTCTGCTTTTCCCTTATCCTTTTCCTTTTCCACTTCAGAATGTGATGGTATGAAGATGTTTATTATGTGGTCAGTGGTGAGCATTAGCACTTCGCACTGGCCACAGTGTCTAACCTGTTCCCTTCACAACATGGCTCCCAATTAATTGTAAGGTGAACTTCCAACTCCATATCCTGTCTATAATAATACCATTTACGTCTGCCTCTGTGACATTACCTGTCTCCAGTCCTGCCTCTTGTTCACTTGCTTTTAAAACTCTTCACCCATAACTTTTTCACTTCCTCAACAAAAAATGGCCAGTGAATCTGTATTACTGATATTGGTTGTGGGATAAGTACTGGATGGGATGCTACAGGAAATTCCTGTTCTTTGAAGTTCGCCTGGGAGAGCAGGTAAAGCCTTTGCTTGATGTGCTGTCTGCAAACCAGCAATATTACAGCCATTTGGATTATTGTTTGAAATGTGACCGCTATCATTAATTAAGCAAATGTGGCAGCCAATTTCGCTACAAGTGAGGTCACACAAACAGCAAATAAATGAATGACAAGATCATACGGATTTTTTTATTTGTCTTTTTTGAAGGGGGCACATACTTGGAACAGTGCCATGAAATCTTTTACACCTGCTCAATTAGACAGTCTACAGAGTTTAACATACAATTTTTATATAGTATCTTGAGCAAAGTTTTTTTTTTCTCAGCACCACATGAAAGTATTTGTTTAAGTTACACCCTGAAGTCTATATTGAGACCTGAACCACTGACTGCACAAAGAACAAAAAAGCACTGTTAGTTAACATTGATAACTTCACTTTCGAGGAACAAAATAGGAATATCAGTGAGATTTTATCAACTTGTTAGAATTTCACATAAATGAAATTGCTCAATACAAAGCCTGAATTGAATCTTTAACTATTTAGAAAGCACTCTGTGTGCACAACCAATACTGAGATACTTCCAACTTTTAAAGGTTCTGCATGACATAACAAAGAACTCTTTCTCTTCACATGCATTTATATCTTGTTAAAGCTTAATTGAAATGTCCTATAAATGACATGGATTAGAAATGGGAAGTTAAAAGAATATTTTATATTCTTGTTCGTTCCATGTTCAGAGTAGAAAGGACCAGTTTGTTGATTTCCTTTGAAGCAATGCTCACTGCCATTCTCACTGCCCAATTCTACAGCCAAATAAAGCTAACTGTGCTTTTGAACATTTCCATTGTGTAGCAGCTCAATGCTGTGGATAGGGCTATTGTTATCCTTCTAATTGGAAGATCAACTTGCCATATCTGTCTAAAACAAAGCAACATAAACCTCTGCTTGCAGAACAATCATCAACTGAACAAGGAGATGGGGGAATATTCTCTTAAAGAGAAGGCAAGTTTAAAATTTAGAGGCCGAGGGAGAAGCCAAATGCTGACGAAAGTTAAGAGCAAGCAATCTGCAATTGAAATCTCGTCTCAATGATGGTGACCATGAAATTATCATTGATTGTTGCAAAAACCCATCTGGTTCACTCATGTCCTTTCGGTAAGGGAAACTGTCATCCTTACCTGGTCGGCCTTACAAGTAACTCAAGATCTACATCAATTTAATCGCCAATTCATTGCCCACTGAAATAGCTAAGCAAGCCTCTCAGTTCAATGGCAATTAGGGATAGGCATTCCAATGCTGGACGTTCCAGTGAAATCCACAATCCTGGGCAAAAATTAAAAAGTATCCAAGCATATATAACACAAAAGAGGAGTCAATGGTGACCTTTATGTTATTCATTCTTGGATGTGGGCAGCACTGGCTAAGCCAGCATTTATTGCCCATCCCTAATTGCCCCAGAGAACAGTTAAGAGTCAACCACATTGCTGTGGGTCTGGAGTCACATGTAGACCAGACAAGATAAGGATGGCAGTTTCCTTCCCTAAAGGGCATTAGTGAACCAGATGGGTTTTACCCAACAATCATTAGACTCTTCATTCCAGATATTTATTGAAATAAATTCCTCCATCTTCCACAGTGGGATTTGATCCCAGGTCCCCAGAACATTAACTGGGTCTCTGAATTAATAATCTAGCAATAACACCAGCTGGCCATTGCAGACAACAGAAACAGGTAAATGCACAGCCATGAGCAGATAAGTGAAAATGGTGATTCAAGCAGTGAAAACCTAAAAGAAAAGAATGAGTTTATTCTAATCATCAAAATCTATTCGGAATGCAGAACCTCCATCACTGATCTAAGTGATGAATAAATCAAACTGATTGCCATTTTTATATACGGCAGCAAATATTTCTCAGGTCACTTCTGTACTTCTGGTACAGTTACGATACATTCCTCATACTGTCACCTGGAGATCCATAATGGGATTGACTTTGGTAAATTTGGTAGCAAGTGTTGCAGTTCTATTATTTATTCCGTATTGAAGGTAAGTGGGGGCCAAAAGGTAATTTCTGCCAATCCACAGTCTCAATGGCAACTTCTGCTGAAAAAAACAATTATCCAATCTCCAACCTGCATTCCTGAGAGTGTGGCTGCCCCATTGTGAGTGTGAGATCGCAGCACTTAGTCAATAAAATGTTCACCAAGTGAAGTTATTGATAACTATCTATCAGACTGTGTCTTGTCCTTGAAGTCATTCATTTGGCCAAAAGATGGAACAAGGCAGACACAATGACTCTGATTATTGATTCCAATTGGGTTTTGGGATGAATAGCTAACAGCGTGCAGTGTAAAATCATCCACTGCTGACCTAAATGGCTATTTCAAATTGTAGACTTCAGTATTATGCTGCTGGGTCACTGCCCACCCAGAATGGGCAGAGGATCTGTTGCAAAAACAGAAATTGCTGGAGAAGTTCAGTAGGTCTGGCAGTGTCTGAAGAACAAAAAGAACAAAGATCAGTACAGCACAGGAACAGGCCCTATGGCCCACCAAGCCTATGTTGACACATGACACCTTTCTGAGCTAAAAACCTTTCGCTTCTCTGTGATCCGTATCTCTCTATTTCCTGCTTATTCATATATCTGTCAAAATGCCTCTTAAACATTGCTATTGTATCTGCCTCCACCAGCTTCTTCGATAGCTCATACCAGGCACTTACCACCCTCTTGTATAAAAATCTTGTCCCTCACATCTCCTTTAAACTTTCCCCCTTTTACCTTAAACCTATGTCCCCTAGTAACACACATTTCTACCCTGGAAAAAAGAACTACCCGTTCTATCCATGCTACACACAATTTTGCAAACCTCTATCAGGTTGCCCTTAAACCTCTGACATTCAAGTGAAAACAAACCAAATGTGTCTAATCTCTCCTCATGGCTAATACCCTCCAAACCAGGAACATCCTTCTGGTAGTGTGGTGATAATGCCACAATGTGCATGCAATGACCCAAACGTGACCGAACCAAAGTTCTATACAGCTGCAACAAGACTTGCCAATTTTTGTACTCTATGCCCTGACCATTGGAGGCAAGGATACCATATGCCTTCTTGACCACCTTATCCACTTGTGTTGCCACTTTCAGGGAACTGTGGATCTGTACACTTATAACCCTTTGTATGTTGATGCTGCTAAGGGTTCTGCCATTTACTGTATACTTCCCTCCTGCATTAGACTTTCCAAAATGCATCACCTCACATTTGTCCAGATTAAATTCCATCTGTCATTTCAAGTCTCCTTTGGCAATCTTGCTCATGATCGCAACTCCCTCAACATTTGTGTTGTCCTCAAACTGACTAATCAGCCCACCTACATCCTACCTCATATATTACAAACGGAAATCTGTGGAGAGAAAACAGGATCAACATTTTGGATCCAGTGACCCTTCTTCAAAAGTCTTTAGCACACTTTTTTGCACATGATTGAGATTGGAGGTATTAATCCCATCAGCCTACGCTGAATATTAAATAACTTTCAGGTGACAAAAGAACAATGCCCTAGCCAGGCTGTTTCTGACAGACTTTGTGTTGATTCATGTGCCTGTGCTTGTGAATGATACAATCTATACTCTGTCATTTGAAATGGCAATACCTTGTACTGAACATAAGCACTGCCTCACTTGAAGGATTGATTGATATCATTGAATGAGTGGGATTTGGTAAATTTATCATATACAATGAGTACAGTTCCTGTGGAGAATGTAAGTAACAGTTCCTGATATTCAGTTGCTTCTATCATCTCTTGGATGGCAGCAAATGGGTCTCATGGGAGTCTGTTACAGCTATTGGTATTGTGACCTGGTTTTAAACTGACAGCTTAGTGTAGATTATTACTAAAACTCGATGTTAAGGAATTGCTGAAGGCTGAAGAGGGAAGGAGATATGCAGATAGCAATTTGGCAGGAAATGCTTGTGCTAGAGCCAGGGAAAGAGCATCAAGAGAGGAAAAAAACCTGCTGCCGCTCTAATACAAAGCACGAAAAATAGCAATGAAACTTCAGAGATAGTAAGAACTGCAGATTCTGGATCAGAGATAACACAGTGTAGAGCTGGAGGAGCACAGCAGGCCAGGCAGCATCAGAGGAGCAGGAAAGTTGACGTTTCAGGTCGGGACCCTTCTTCCCAACCTGAAACGTTAGCTTTCCTGCTTCTCTGATGCGGCCTGGCCTGCTGTGCTCCTCCAGCTCCACACTGTGTTATCAATGAAACTTCAGAAACCTGTCCTGAAAAAGTAGCACGTTGGCCCCTGGCACAAGCCGACATGGAGAGAAATGATTCTGTAAGTTAAATTCTTCACAGCATTTTGAAAAATCTCATCGTTGTTTTGTTCAAGGAAGTTTAAAAAGGCATGGTTTGTAGAAATGAACCTATCATAACATGACAATACTGTCAACGAAGGTAAAGGGGTCACTTCACATTATTTCAGGAACAGCCTTGACGTTGTTGAAGACACAGCAGCAGCAAGGCACCAAATGGCTTACTCCTGATCCGATAATTGGCCAAATATGGAATGGCATAGGCAGCAGGACTTCAACTGGGATCAGAACCAGGGCTATGTTTGCTTCGTGACTCATGTCTTTAATTCATTAAGATATATCTGCTGTATATGGGACTGAAAGGGTTAATACAGATCAAGTATAAGCATTACTCAATGGGATGATGTCATGAGGTTTGATGGGAAGAATAACAAAGGATCTTGAAGAAGTCAGACCTAAGGTCAGGATTCCAACAGTCTCTGTAATAATGTTTCTTTGTACAATGTCAATATTTGCAGAGATGAAATAATCCACAAAAGTTTCTTCTAGATGGCAGCTATCCTCATTCACACGAGACTAGGCGGACTGTGGAAAAACATAACCTGAGAAGGTAGTGGTGCCTATAAAATTATCAGTGATAGTGATCTGGAGGTTTGCATGAAACACAGAAACATAGAACATAAAAGCAGGAGTATGTCATTCAGCCCTTCAAGCCTGCTCTACCATTCATTGTGATTATCGCTGATTATCCAACTCACTCCCCTGTTCCCACTTTCACTCCATAGCCTTTAACCCTAAGAACTGTATCCATCTCTTTCTTGAAAACATTTAATGCTTTGGCCGTAATCGCTTTGCGTGTAAGACAATTCCACAGGCTCACCACTCTGCGGGCAAAGAAACTTCTCCTCATCTCAGTCCTAATTGGCTTACCCTGTATTTGCAGAAGCTGCATCCTTGTGAGCTTCACCAAATACCATGGTGAGCAACAATATCGGTCTGAATGGGATCTGCACACTATATAATGTGGTGAGCAGAGCTGTGAAGATCATCAGTAGAGATCTGACGATCTGATGAACTCTAGGAGAAGAATGCAAAAGAGCACACCCTGGAGAAGATGCTTCTCAAAGTATGGAATGGCTTCGAAACCGAATACTAAGATGAACAAGTGAATACACTTCTGTAAACAATTGGGACTACAATGGATGATACTGTTGCTCATACAAGAAGCAACAGACACATTTGCAGAGGAAGTCTCTGACAATTATTTAAAACATTTGTTAGGGAGCAAAGATTTACAGGAGACACCAACATCCAGAAAAATATAGATGTATTCATTAAGGATATCTACAAATTACAACACTTCTGTGACTATAGCTCTACTAGTTCAAATTCAAACACCCTTATAAACCTTGCCTCTACACACACACACACACACACACACACACCAGGAAATGTGAGACTACTGAGAAAATATTAGAATTCTTGAAGGACTCAATTTTTGTTGGCATTACTGATGACTCTTTGTCAGATTTATTATAGCCCAAAGAAAACCTGACTCGAGAGAACATGATCAGCTATTAAGTAGATGATCAAATTTGGCACAGGAGAATGTCAGAATCTCATCAATTCTTGAAGTACAGAATCACAAAAGATACAAGGGATAAGCCAATGCTGTGAGTAGGACAGACAGCAAGCATTAAAAGTCATTGTCAAAACTTGGAGCAAAGAAACCTCAGTGCTGAATACAGCCATTAAAGCCAAATTTTCTTTTGATGAATCAATGGGTCACTTTCACAAAATTGATAAAGCAGAAAGCAAAAGGACAAAGAACAATTCAGGCAATGAGGTGAATGAGGTAGACAATCTTCAGTGGAAGACAAACCCAAAATTTCCCTCAGAAAAATGGGTAATCCAGAGCTGGCATTTTGGTAATCTGATACTTACATCAATTGGCATCTTATAAATTTCAAATTAGAAACCGTAACAAGTGTCACAATACGGTGAAAGAGCAACGTTGGTTGAGAAAACGCTGTACACATTTGACAGAAATGCAACCATGCAGTCCAACCCTGAATGTTAAAGTATGTTGGAGACAACTGTCCAACATAGGGGATACCAAATAGTAGAAATCCTATACTGTTACACCTCACTGCAGTATCACACTGAAAATCAAGCCTGGCTATTTCCAGAGTCATCATATAGGTTAAAGATTTTAAAAAAGTATACCCAATCCTCAATTTAACTGTATTTTATACATAGGGTGACAGAAAGCATGGACTGGGTTTCTGCAATTAATAAGAATAACTAATTATTCCAAGCAAATAGATTCCAGCTACAGATAAATAATCATGAAACATCAATATTGTGATTTACAAAAACAGTAAATGTGATGATAGAAAAACTTTCTTCACTCCATGAGTAGTTTGCGTATCGAACAAGCTGCCTCAAGCATGGAGGAGGCGCATTTAATTGAGGCATTCAAAAGAGCATTGGTTGATTATTTGGATGGCAATAATGTGCAAAAGGTGTGGTGATAAAGCAGAAAATTTGCACTAGGTAGTGATACTCATTTCATGCAGGTATGATGGGCCGAATGGCCTCCTTCTGCACCACAACACTTCTGTGACTATAGCTCTAGTGGTTCAAATTCAAATACCCTTATAAACCTTGCCTCTACACATACGCGAAGGCAGACAACAGGAAATAAAAACATGGGTGTACTGGACAGTGGGAAAGACTAGGAAGGCTATTGAGTTGTCCTTGTCCAGAGAGTTTGCTGAGATGATTCTTGTGCTTATCAGAGTGCTGTTTCTCAATATTTCTTAATTTTCTTGTAGGAGGCACAGAGTGACAGGTTCACACTTATAAATATTCTTGACTTACCGAGTAAAATACATAGCATACAGCCAATGGAAAATGGAAATAAACTGGCTATTTTCTTGCTTAAGATTTTTTTTAAACATCAGAGCCAAAAACATATCCTTCTCCTGCATGGTGCAATGGTTGTGCAAAAAGATTTATATTCCCAAGTTATTCAACTACCTGGGAGCCAATCACATATTGTTGACAGACTGAAGGCCTTTGTCATCAACAACTGGTCACTAGTCCAAAGACCACTCAGCTACTTGATGCTAGCCAACGCTCCATTCATATACATCCCTTAGCTCTGGCTTGTCTACAAACTAGGTTTCCACTAGTGCTTGAACAAGCAGCCATGTCAACAACACTTACAATGACAGCAAGGTAGCAATCCTGAAACAATCCTTGGCTTTTTAAAAACAGTTCTATTCCCATTTCAGCCCAGAATTAAACACACAGAAATAGAAAAGATACAATATTTACTTCACAAGCAGTAATTCTCACTCCTGGGTAGAAAGACACATACTGAACTCAAACAATAAAAAGTATTTCTTTGTAAAGAAATATTCCAATTTGTTCAAAGGGTTAGGATGATTAAAAACTAAGAGGCTGTGCCTATTGACACCATACCTATGTGCACTGGGCATTGTTTCAAAATTCACATATGCATATGTGCATTTAAATTGGTTCATCACCAATATGAAATATGGCAGTGGTCAAATAGACACAATAACTAATTAATAGAAAGGTAGAAGGCTGAAGGCTTGGCATAGTTATGTATGAGGTGCAGTCAAGAATTGGGGGGAGAGGGTATGGTGATGGGAGAGGGTATGGTGACGGGAGACGGTACGGTGACGGGAAAGGGTGCGGTGACGGGAGGGAGTATGGTGATGGGAGAGATAGGGGGCTGTGAAGGGGATGGGAGAAGGAGGTTTCCCCATACCCTTCCACATTACCCCCTCACTCTCCTTCGCTCCCTCACTCCCTCCTTCATACTTTTTTGTTCATGGCAGTTCCTTAGTGTATAGCTTCATCGGAATTCGACTTGATGATATCAGCCCTGACCACAGATTCGATACTGGCAAAATCATTGTGTATGTATGTAGCTGCAATTCTGCAAAGTTGCATTTCCAGATTTGAGCACATGTGCAGATACAAGTCACATCGAGTGTAGCAGACACTGGCAAACTAAACATTACACTGAAGAAAGATGAAAAACCCTTATGCACTTACACACAGGAAGTTGTTGTATCCCTTAATAAATCAAACTGAGAACCAAGTTGGGTAAATGATCAGACTTGGCAAAATTTTCCTCGACAAAATACCCACACAGTGGCATTTGGGCACAGTAACCGAACCCAAGCCTAATGGTACTCTTTGAAGTTGTATTGATCTTCAAGAGAAACTCACCTTATTTCCATGGTTCTGAGAGTCTAACTAAACTATCCAGATGCAGAGTTTTCATAAAACTCAATGCAAAGATCAAATTCCATTGGACTAGCAATTCAAATTGTTTACCACTAAATTAAAACTCCCTTTAGGATACTCTGTTTTAATGGATTACTGCTTTGAACTGTATCTGCCCCAGAGATATTCCAACAAGCTGACAGTCAAACATTTGCACAGTCTATGTGGAGGTCTTTATGTGCTACATGGATGACATACTAATCCTTCGGGTAACATTTGAAGAGCATGATGAGAGTGCATGCAATATTAAAAGCACTTACAAGAAAAACTCCTGATGCTTAATAACAAGTGTAAATTCTCCAAAGAATCCATTAATTTTTTTTTCCCCAAACACGTCTACAGTGAAGACTGTTCGTTGGAAGGTGAAAACTTGCTACAGTCCAGGGTGTTCAAAGATTCTTGGGTATGGTGGATCAGTTGACAAAATCTTTTGCCTTAACACTGCAACTATTGCAGAACCCTTGAAACAACTCTTGAAGAATCCTCAAAGATAATGTTACATTACAATAGTGGTAAATATAGTTTATTGAGTTTTAAATTCCATCATCTGAATGTTATACCGGAAAATCTTTAGGACTAAAAATAATCCTGAAACAAGGAATACACACTGACTTAGAATGGCTGCCATGATCATCTGACCACACATTGAGGCAAGCCAGGAGACTAAATTGGAATTAACAAAACTTCCTGCTTAGAAATTACCGTTTTAACTAAATACATTAAAACCAGGAACTGAATCAGCATCAAGAATGCATGTCTCCTGTTTCAATTCACATGTGTGCGATAATTGCACATGTTGAGAATTGAATGCCTTGTTTGGAAGTTAGCCAGCTTGGAAAGACAATGGAGCCAAACTTGGGAATACACAGAATAATCATATTTCATTAATTGTTTGGGAGAGTAGAGCAGAGAGAAAAAAAGGAATCTATAATAAGAAGAGCTGGAATTCTTGTTCTTTTCTCTCTTGTTCTCTTATTATCTCAGAAAACAGTGCCCAGTGAAAAAGCGAGTTAGGGAAATAACCATTTAATGAGAAGTCAAAGATATCTCCAAACCGTTTCCCCTGAAGCAGATGTAATTACATGACTGTAGTCTCAGGTTGAAAATTTAACATCCCAAGGTCTCTGAGGCCTTTATCCTTCCTGTCTGTACAAATCTGTTTTTTGAGATTTGTTCTGTGCGCATATGTCATTGCACTTTTATGCTTTTTCTCATGGGATTAGTAAATAACAGAATTGCTCTTATTTTTTCCTCAAGAAATGTTTGTAATTGATATTTTCATTTCGATCTTAATAACTACATTTCTAATTGTTGTATGGCATAGCTGTGTGCTAAAAAAGCAAAGTATTTGTTACCAATGACCAAAAGGGTGTTAGAAAGAAGAAAGCTGTTTCACCCTTCTTCAGCTGGCCGTAACACTTGGAATCCTCACCAAAAGCATACTTTTCAGAAAATTAAGGAACTGTTGATATTGTATATACCTCAGTGTAGTTGCTTCAGTTGCAGGTTTTGGCACAACCTGGAGCAGCTGGATAAGAGTCACAAGCCAGTGAATTGCATATGATGAGTATCAGTTGCTCGAGAAAGCATAATATGCATATATCGACAAGGAGGCTCTCTTAGCTCCATGCGCTTGTGAGAGACTTTCAGAGCACATCCTTGGTCTGAAAGTGGTCATCGCAACAGAGTGCAAATGTTTAGTCTCTCTACTGAATGATAAGAAATTTGGGAAAATGCCTCTAAGAATGTAAAGATAGCAATTTTATCTCATTAGGTTTGTTTACAAAACAGTTGACATCCAGGGGAAACTGCAGACGATTATAGATGCGAGCTCCAGAACAACAGTTGACTGCCCTACCAGTCCTGATGTCAATCTCATCCAAGAAATCAAGCCATAAGTCCTCACCAAAGTAGCACAAATGATCAACAAGAAACTCAATAACCAGCCTCAACAGTTCTCTTGGGAAAGATGCACAACTCTTTGAGAGAAGAAAATCCTCCTCACCTTTGCCTTAAATAAGGAACATTTTATTGAGATTACGCTCCTAGACTCTCCCACAAAGGGAAACATCTTTTCTGCAGGTACCCTGTCAAGTACCCTTGTATGTTTCAATAAGGGCACCTCTTATTCTTCTAAACGCCAATCAGCACAGATCCAACCTGCTCAACGTTTCCTCATAAGACAGTCCTTCCATAACTGGTATCAGCCTGGTGAACGTTCTCTGAACTGCCTCCAATGCCAGTGTATATTTCCTTCGGTATGGGGCCCAAAACTGTTCACATCATTCCAGCTGTGCTCTGACTAGTGCCCTGTCTCGTTTTAGTAAAACCTCCTGAATTTCGTATTCCATTCCCTTTGGAATTAAGGCCAATATTCCATTTGCCTTCCTACTACCTGCTGAACTTGAATTTTGGGTGATCACAGATGAGGATTCAAAAACCCCTCTGCTGCAAGCTTTCTGCAGTCTTTCTCTATTTTAATAATATTCAGCTCCTCTACTCTTCATGCCAAAATACATAACCTAACATTGTCCCACATTATACTCCAGTTGCCAAGATTTTGCCCACTTGCTTAACCTGTCTATATCCCTCTGCAGACTCATTATGTTATCCTTACTACTTACCTTCCCAACAATTTTTGTGTCATGCGCAGACTCGGCTGTAGTACATTCATCTTCCTCATTCAAGTTATTAACATATAATGAAAATAATTGTTGCCCCAATACTGATCCCTGAGGCACTCTACTAGTTAAAGGTTGCCACCGTGAAAATGCCTCCCCCTTATCCCAACTCTCCGTCTTCTATTAGTTAAACAATCCTGTAGCCACGTGAATATACTATCTCCAACACCATGAGCTCTTCTCTTTTTAAGTAACCTAATGTGTGATACCTTATCAAACAGCTTCTGTAAATCCAAATATATTGCATCCACTGCTTCTCTTTTATCTATCCTGCTTGTTGTTACCTCCTCAAAAAATTCTAATAAATTATTCCAGAATAATTTCCCCTTCATGAAGTCATGTTGACACTGCTTGATCGTGCATGCATTTCTAAATGACTTGTTCTTCCATCTTTTATCATAGACCTGTAACATTTTCCCAAAAACATACTTAAAGCTAACTGGCCTGTAGTTACCTTTTTTACCTCCTTTCTTTTCAAATGGGGCTGTTATATTGAGAGTTTTCCAATCCTCTGGACTTATTGGTCTTTAAACTAATTTTTTTCACAAGTTACAGTTATTGTATTTGTGTCCTCTCCTCCTTTAGGCACTTGATTAATGAGTATTTTTTGGAACGCTATTAGTGTCTTCCACTGTGAAGACTGATGCTAAGTATTTATTCCATATTTGTTTTCCTATTATTATTTCCCCAGCCTCATTCTCTAAGGGGCTCATGTTCACTTTGGCCACTCTCTTCTTTCTTTATGTTTAACGAAGCTCTTGCTGTCCATCTTGCTATTATTTGCAAGTTTACCCTCAAGGTTTATCTTCTCCACCATCATTATATTTTTGATCATCTTTTAGTGTCATAGAATCACAGAGTCATACAGCAAGGAAACAGACCCTTTGATCCAACTCATTCATGTAACCAAGTCTCCCAAAACTAAAACTAGTCCCAGTTGCCTGCATTTGGCTCATATCCTTCCAAACCTTTCCTATTCATATACATGTCCAAGTGTCTTTTAAACGGTATAATTGTACCTGCATCTACCACTTCCTCTGGAAGTTCATTCTACATACAAACCACCAACTGTGTGAAAAAGTTGCCCCTCAGGCCCATTTTAAATCTTTGTCCTCTCACCTTAAAATTATGCCCTCTAGTTTTGAACTCCCCAACCTGATGGAAACAACTTTTGCTATTGACCTTATCTATGTCCCTCAAGATTTTATACACCTCTGTAAAGTGACCCCTCAACCTCGTATGCTCCGGTTAAAAAAAAGACCCAGCTTATTCAACCTCTTCTTATAACTCAAACCCTCCAGTCACGGCCACATCCTTGTATGTCTTTTTGAACTCTCTCCAACTTAATAATATCCTAATGTGGCCTCACAGTCCTCTTACTTACCATTAAAGTTTGCAACATTGTATTTTTTTTCTTTCAATTTGTTGTTATCCTTAACTTCTCCAGTCTAAGAGATAATCTTCTGCAAACAAACTACCTTTCAAATGCAAAGAGAACACATTCAGGAAGAAGAGTGAAACCTCCAGATCATCTGAATTTGTAAAGTCTAAAAGCTGGAGGTGGAGTTATCTCACGGTAAATCTAGGGATATATACACAAATGTATGATGATAATGTAATGAGAGAGAAAAAACTGGGGCAGATGTTGTACGTGGGTCTTAAAGGGTTAATACCGACAGCTATGAGCATCATCAAATATCAGGAGGACTGCTGGGGAAAGTACTGAAGGATCTTAAGGAAGTCAGACCTAAGGCAAGCTCCACCTAACAACATCTGTAGTAATGTGTATCATGCCCTTGAAATATGTGAATGGTTCCAGACAACTATGTCTTGTTAACCACAAAAGGCTATTTTAATGAGAGCAGAAGGTGGCTTTCCTCATCCACACTGGCGTCTGGAGAAAAAGTTTTGGTGGCAGCTGATACAACCGTATACAGCACAAACACAACATGGTCCTGTTTAGCACTGTTCCGGTTCTGCAAATACAATATTGATCTGTATCAGATTGACAGTTAAATTGGAAAAAAAGAACAAGAGTGCAGTTTAAAAGCCAAACTTGGATGTACAATTAATGGGTTTTTATGATTTCCAAACAATCCATTTAAAAAACTGCTCACCCTGATCCAACTGCAGACAGCTTGTTAAACTGCATACGATGGAGCATAGCCATAGCAAAGCATGTTGTATAAAAAAAAAGTTGCATGGGATTAGAATAGAGGAATTCAATATGGGAAGTGGGATGCAGCAAATATCACAGCACAGAGGATATAATGAAGAATTTTAATGCAATGAACTGAACCAGTTCTGCGATTCTGCGATGGCAAATCTTCTGGGGTCATGATACGAGTTGAAGAAATAGGCGTTGTGTGCAGGCCCTTCAGGAGTAAAAGTCAGATTTTCAATTAGCTGCAAGTAATAAAATAGAACAACAAAAATACAGGCACTGAGTCACAGGTTCATCAATATCAGAAAAGAGAAATTAAAGTTTCAAGTGGAGATTAATCAAATTAACTAAAAGAAATGTATGCACCCACCCCAGTTATTTATCTTTTCCTTTTTACTTGTAAAGAAGGCAATGGCCTAGTGGTACTGTCACTGGACTGGTAATCCAGTAACTCATTCTGAGATTACATGGTGGAATTTGAAGTCCTTCACATTCTTAACACCCTCCATTGTGTTATGTACCACTACTAACATGCTGAATGGCATAGACTTTGAATAGAACTCAAAACTGGCATCCATGAGGTGCTACGGGCTAACAGCAGCAGTACTATAGTATTCAAATACAATCTGCAACTCCCTGGTCCAGTATGTCCCCCACTCTACCATTACTATTAAGCCACAGGATCAAACCTGGTGTAATGAAATACAGAAAAACATGCCAGGAGCAGCACCTGTCATACCTAAAGTTGAGGAGTCAGTTCGGTGAAGCTACAAAAGAGGACTATGTGCAAACCAAAGAGCAGAAACAACAGAAGTAAGTGTCTCCACGACCAATGGATCAGATCTAAGCATTGCAGTATTGCTACATCCAGTCCTCAATGTTGGTGGACAATTAAACAACTCACTGGAGGAGGAGTCTTTGTAAACATTCTCATCATCAATGATAGAAGAGCCAGCACATCCGTACAAATGCTAAGGCTGAAGTATTTGCAACAATATTCAGCCAGAAGTGCCAAGTGGACAATCCACCTTGGCCTTTTCCAGGGTCTCCGGTATCAGAGATACCAGTTTTCAGTTAATTTAATTCACACCATGTGGTAACAAGAAACAGCTGAAGGCACTGGATAGTAAAAAGGCTATGGGCCCTGACAGCGTTCCAACAATAATACTTAAGCTATGTCTCTAGAATTTGCTACACCCATAGTCAAGCTGATCCAATACAGCTACAACATTGACATCTACCCAACAATGTGGAAAATTAGTCAGGTATATCTTTCACACAAAAAATAGGAAAAAGCTAACTCAACCAATTTCTGGCTCATCAGTCTGCTCTTGGTCATAAGTAAAGTGATGGAAGGATCATTAACAGTACTATCAAGCAGCATTCACAAAGGAATTACCTGTTTACTGATGCCCAGTTTGGGTGGTGCCAGGGCAACTCATCTTCTGACCACATTCTAACCATAGTTCAAATTCCCATCCCCAACTGGTGTCTCATAATCCACAAGAGAATCAGAGTCAGAATGAAGATGACAATCTGGCATGTAGGCCAACTTCATTTTATTCGTCAACTTGCTTCTATCCAGTCCCGCCAGTCTTTTCCTGGTATGAATACTGCCACATTTCTGGTATCTTCCCTGTATATCTTGTCTGTGCTCTCTTCTATACTTTTATAACATTTTCATAAAACAGACAGCAGAAATACACACACCAATCTATGTGTGGTACAACCAAGCTTCATACAGATTTAACCAAAACTTCCCAATAATAAATTTAATCCTTTTCTCCTTCTTCCCAAACCTCCAAGGAACCAACCCTAACTATATTCCTTCAATGGTCCTTCCTGTTCTTTGTACTGTGAACGTTTTCTATGACCTAAAATCAAGCATGAATACAGTACCTCTGTCAGCAGAAACAGATAGTGGTGAAATATTGACAAATTCTATGAAAACAGGAGATTATAATCACCTGGGTTGGAGGGCCATAAGAAGACAGACAAACATTTCTGATTCCTGCTGTAATGGAATATAGACGAATCAGGTGTGGTGTGAATTACCAGCTGAAAACAGTACCACAGTGTCCTAACTGGCTTGAATTTGTCAATTACATTCCAAGCATGATGGTTCAATGAATGGGCTGTTCTCAGCTTGTAGCTCGCACTGTACTCAATCAGTCCATGTTCCCATTAGAACAGGATCCATCATGTATGTGTCTCTGTTCCTCCTCATTACACGGTGACACTGGACAAAAGAGATTTTCATCCCACTGGATTTGAAAAGAAAAATGCAACATCTGAAAATAGTAAGTATCTTCTGTCAACAGTTTCTTAAAAAGAATCATTCACAGCATTTGGCTGGGCCAATATTTATTTCTGATTCCTAATTGCCTCTGAGAAGCTGATGGTGAGCTGTCTTTGTAAACCATGTCAGAAATCACACAACACCAGGTTATGGTCCAACAGGCTTATTTGAAAACGCAAGCTTTCGGAGCTTTGCTCCTTCCTCAACTGAGTGTTGGTAGTGGAGAGAGTGAATGTTTGAAGACCCAGTATATGGGGGTCCAAAAGTCGACGGCATAATTTTAAGGACAGAAGGGAAACATTTAAAAGGGGCAACTTTTTCACTCAGAGGGTGGTTGAGATGTGGGAAGGGCTGCCAGAGGAAGTGATACTTGCAGGTACAGGTTCATTTAAAAGACATTTGGACAGGTGCATGAATAGGAAAGGTTTAGAGGGATATGGACCAAACACAGGAAAATGGGACTAGGTTTAGTTTGAGAAACTAGGTTGGCACGGATGAGTTGGACCAAAGGGTCTGTTTCTGTGTTGTATGACTATGACTGTATGTGGTCCTGCTTTGTCCTGGATGGTGTCAAGTTTCTTGAGAGTTGTTGGAGCTGCACTCATGCAGGCAACTGGGGAGTATTCCATCACTGTCCTGACTAGTGCCTTGTACACAGTGGACAGGCTTTTGGGGAGTCAGGAGGTGAGTTACTCACTGCAAAATTCGCAGTCTCTGACCTGCTCTTGTAGCTACTGTATTTATGTAACTAGTCCAGTTCAATTTCTGATCAATGGTAACCCTCCCAGGATATTACCACCACTGAATCCCCCACCTAATATCCTGGGGGTTACTGGCTCTGATCTAGAGTCCATGTACTACAGGCAACGCTCACAAATTTTCAATTGTCATCCCCGAGTTTGACAAATGAACTCTATGCACGTCTAACCATTTTGAATGGGCATCACAATGACTAAGAACATTGAGCCCAGAATGTCTTAGAAGAAATTCCTCTCGTATTCAGGCCAGATCATGGCCCACTGCCCTGTTGTTCCACCTCCATTCCTGGCCCCAGCTACTTATTAGGTGGCAAACCCAACTCCAGGTTAAAAAGGCCCTGAGCCCATGTTAATCATGCTACACAGCATGCTGGCTTCGTGAGCAGGTACCTGACCCAAAATCAAACCTTTCTCCCAATTCCCTCTACTGACAGAAAAATCCAGCCTCTGGATTTCCTCCCATAATTAAAAAGAGCGGAGGGATGCCCTTGCAGAATGGTTAGAAGTATCACCCTTAATTATTTTGCTCAAACCCTGAAAAAGGCTTGAGCCCACAAACCTGACTCAAAAGTGGCAAAAATATTGAGTTAAAATAGCACAATCTGTATCACGCCCCACCTTTTTCTGTTGTTTATGTTTCAGGGCCACAGATGTAAACCTCAAAGAAACATCCAAAAGACAGATTTAACACATTCATCAATTACTCTTATTTTTAGATAGAAAAGGCTATTCAAAATCATGTTAAGGTCTTCTGCCATTTAATGTGATATTTAATAAGTATTTCAGCTTCAGTATGCAGTGATTATTAGATTTGAATATTAGCTATGCTGTGGTTATTTTTAGTAATGTTAAGCTAAAAACAACTATGTAAACTTCTGCTGTAAACATAATCACAGTGAACTGTCGTAAAAATGTCTGCCATAGACACTCATAACAACAGCAGCGTCTCACTGACACGAAAACACATCGGTGGAACGTTGGTTCAAAACCAAACAAGAAAACCACTTTGTCGAAAGCACACCTGTGTCATCATCGTCAACTTGATCCTATATTTTGCTTGAAAACATTTTAAAAGATTTTGAAACAATGTGCCACAGAACAATTGTTATACCAGAAGATAAGGCCAGTCAGTCCATCAGGCCTGATCCATCATTCAATAAGATCACGGCTGAACAAATCTCCCTTTGCTGCATATCCCTTGATGCTCTTACTCAAGAAAAATCTATCAGTCTCAATGTTGAAAATTTCCATTGGCTCAGCATTTCGCAGACAAGAGTTTTGGATTTCCACCATGTCTGCGAGAAAATGCTTTCTCATTTCACCCCTGCATGGCCTTACCTCCAATTTTAAGACTTCAATGTTTCATTAGCATTTAAATATGTTTAGTTTACATACAGTACAGGGAAAATAGTTTCTCAGCATTTTGCTGCTGCAACTTTAGTATTCATTAGACAGGCTGGGCTGAGGAAATTCTGCCTCAGTCTGTCTATGAAAAATGCTGCATTGTTCTAGCATCACAGTATCAGCTTCGTAAACAACTGCAGCACTTTTTGCTACATTGCCCTTTTCCAAAAATCCTTGCTGGTTTTGACCACTGTTTGAGTGCAGATTTTCTTAATATCAGTTTAAATTTGATCTTTACCAGTCTAACTCTGTGTTCACTAACTCACGCTCTACAGTTACTATCAACCATTGTATGGATGACTCTCTGCTGTTGAGTCAAAAGACACAATGTTTGACAGTGGCTACATGATCACAGTAGTCTCTGGCAAAATGGAATCTCAAAGTGTTGCAAGAAAAAAAACTGTCATTCTTAAGAAATTGCACACTACACAAAAGACACATATAAATTCACAGCAACTTATATTTACAAGTTCTGGGGAAGGGTCATCGGACATAGAACATAGAACATTACAGCGCAGCACAGGCCCTTCGGCCCTCGATGTTGCGCCGACCTGTGAAACCAATCTGAAGCCCATCTAACCTAAACTATTCCATTATCATCCATATGTTTATCCAATGACCATTTAAATGCCCTTAAAGTGGGCGAGTCTACTATTTTTGCAGGCAGGGCATTCCACGCCCTTACTACTCTCTGAGTAAAGAACCCCGAAACAGTAACGCTGTTTTCTTTTTCACAGATGCTACCAGACCTGCTGAGCTTTTCCAGCAACTTTGCTTCTGTTGTTGTATATTTACATAGCATTTTAACAGAACAAATATTATGAGGCACTTCACATAGACATTATAAGGCAAAATTGGACAAAGGGAGATATTAGGAGATATTGCCAAAAAGTTAAGAGATAAGTTTTGAAAAGAGGAAAGGGAACTAGAGTGGCAGAGAGGTTATAGAGAGGGAATGGAAGAGTGTATAGCCTTGACAAGTGAAGAACAACCATCAATTTTGGAGCAATTAACATTAGAAATGTTTAAGAGGTCAGAATCAGATGATCAGATTGGGCGGTGGGGTGGGTGGGGGGTGCGGCGGGGGTAGTGGATTTCAATGTCCACCAGCAAGATTGACTTAGCAGCAGCACTACAGTTTGAGCTGGTCAGGTCCTAAACGATATCATTGCTAGACTGGGTTTGCAGCAGCTGGTGAGGTAACCAATAAGAGGGAAAAACATATTTGACCTCATTCTTATCAATCTGCCAGCTGCAGATGCATCTGTCCATGTCAATATTGGTAGGAGTGACCACCACACAGTCCTGTGGAGACGAAGTCCCGCCTTCACATTGAGAATACCCTCCATCGTGCTGTGTGACACTATGACCGTGCTAAGTAGAACAGACTTTGAACAAATCTATCAACTCAAGTATGGGCATCCATGACAATTTGTAAGCCATCACAGCAACACAATTGTACTCTAGCACAATCTGCAACCTCGTAGCGTGGCAACTCCCCCACTCAACCATTACCACCAAGTCAGGGGATCAACCCTGGTTCAATGGGGAATGCACAAGGGCATGCTAAGAGCAGCACCAGGTATACCTAAAAATGAGGTGCCAACCATGGGGAAGCTACGAAACAGGACTACTCGCATGCCAAACAGCATAAACGTCAAGTGATAGACAACGCTAAGCCATCCCATGACCAACAGATCAGAACAATGCCATCCCACCATCAATGGATCAGATCTAAGCTTGGCAGTCCTGCCAAATCCAGCGGTGAATGGTGGTAGAAAATTAAACAACGCAATGGAGAAGGAGGATCTACGAATATCCCCATCCTCAATGATGGAACACCAGTGTCAGTGAAAAAGATAAAGCTAAAGCACTTGCAGCAAATTCCAACTAGAAGTGCCAAGTGGATGATCCATCTTAGCTGCCTCCATGGTCCCCAGCATTACAGATGCCAGTGTCCAGCCAACTTGATTCACTCCACATGATATCACAAAATGATAGGAGGCAGTGGATACTGTAAAGGTAATGGGGTCTGACAACATTCTGGCATTAGTACTGAAGACTTGTGCAACAGAACCTGCTGCTCCCCGGTCAAGATGTTCCAATACAATTATAATCCTGGTATCTAGCCAACAATGTGGAAAATTCCCCATTACATAACATTACATAACGTAAGAACTAGGAGCAGGAGTAGGCCGTCCGGCCCTTCGAGCCTGCTCCGCCATTCAATAAGATCATGGCTGATCTTTTCGTGGACTCAGATCCACTTACCCGCGTTCTCACCGTATCCCTTAATTCCTTTATTGTTCAAAAAAAATCTACCTTATCTTTAAAAACGTTTACTGAAGTAGTGTCAACTACTTCACTGGGCAAGGAATTCCATAGATTAACAACCCTCTGGGTGAAGAAGTTCCTTCTCAATTCAGTCCTAAATCTGCTCCCTGTAATCTTGAGGCTCTGCCCTCTAGTCCTAGCTTCACCTGCCAGTGGAAACATCCTCTCTACTTCTATCTTATCTATTCCCTTCATAATTTTATATGTTTCTATAGGATCTCCCCTCAATCTTCTGAATTCCAATGAATATAATCCCAATCTACTCAATCTCTCCTCATAAAACACCCCCTCAAACTCCGGAATCAACCTAGTTAAACTCCTTTGCACCCCCTCCAGTGCCAGTACATCCTTTCTCAAGTAAGGAGACCAAAACTGCACACAGTACTCCAGGTGTGGCCTCACCAACACCTTGTACAGCTGCAACATAACCTCTCTGCTTTTAATCTCAATCCCTTTAGCAATGAAGGACAAAATTCCATTTGCCTTCCTAATTACTTGTTGTACCTGCAGACCTACCTTCTGTGATTCATGCACAAGGACACCCAGGTCCCTCTGCATAGCAGCATGCTGCAACTTTTTACCATTCAAGTAATAATCCTTTTTACTATTACTCCTACCAAAATGTATGACTTCACATTTATTTACATTGTATTCCATCTGCCAGACCTTTGCCCACTCACTCAATGTATCTATGTTCCTCTGCAAAGTTTCACAGTCCTCTGCACACTTTGCTCTGCCACTCATCTTAGTGTCATCTGCAAACTTTGACAGCCGACATGTGGTCCCCAACTCCAAATCATCTATATAAATTGTAAATAATTGCGGTCCCAACACCAATCCCTGAGGCACACCACTGGTCACTGGCTGCCAGCTAGAACAGCACTCATTTATCCCCACTCTTTGCTTCCTGTTAGTCAACCAATGCTCTATCCATGCTAATACTTTACCCTTAACCCCATGCATTCTTATCTTATGCAATAGCCTCTTGTGCGGCACCTCGTCGAAGGCCTTTTGGAAATCTAGGTACACCACATCCACTGGGTCCCCATTGTCCACCTTGCTCGTAATGTCTTCATAGAATTCCAAAAGATTTGTCAAGCATGACCATCATTCAGGCTTGGGCTGACAAGTGGCAATATCATTTGCATCACACAAATGCCAGGCAATGACCGTCTCTGGCAAGAGACAATCTAACCATCATCTCTGGACATTCAATAGTCATATCATCATCACTTCAAAATCATTGGGGTTATCATTGACCAGAAACTGAACTGGACTCACCAGGCACACACCTTTGTCACATTTTTGTGTCAACTTTTCCATTACAAATTTCAATGTTTGTTTTTACGATGGGAACTTCCTGTAAAAGCTGCTGTGCTCTCACTGGATTCCCTTTCCATTCTATACAGGTCAGTCTTTTCACTCTAACCTATTCACGTCTCTGCTTCCCATATTGCTGTGAATCTTGTGATTCAGCAATCACCAAATTAATTATAATCAATATTATAATAAATAATATATTGATATAAGCACAGGAATGTCTGTGTGCTTCAGTCCATCCTCTGTCTTTCACCCCCAGTTGGTGATGCCACAAGGCTATGGGCCCAGTGCTGGAAAATTAAATTTAGAATAGTCGGGTTCTTTTTTATGACCAGCATAGACTCGAATGGGCTGAATGGTTTTTTTGTGCGCGTGTGCTGGAGACCTTTATCACTTCTTCCTGTATGCAAAGTAGCAACTCGCTAAGTATTACAGATAAAAAAAAAGTGAAAAGTCACACAACTATTGTTTTTTTTAATCTTCCCTCTATGATCTCTTGAGATATCGTACAGGAGATCCAAAAAATTACTTGAAAGTCCTTAATTTCTATGATGGTCAGTTTTATTAGAACAGTTAGTAACTTAAAAGGCACATTGAAACACATGTGATCTTCTTTCCTGGACAACAAGTCAGTTGACGCATTATTGGCGCATTTTTTTCATGACTCACTGGAGTTTAATGCCTCTTTGTTTTGATCTGTGCAATAATATTACATCTGACACCATGTGGCATTTAAATAACATCCGGTCCCGTTTTTATTTGTCCATCTCTGCAGAGACCTTTAAAGAAAATGATCAATTAGTTTCAGCTTAGAACTGACAGTAAACAAACCTGTTGTTGGTTCCCTGCTGTTGCGACGGGATAATTGTTATTCGATTTCAACGCTGGGTGAGGTCTCATTTCACAGTGTTTGAACTATCTTGGCAAGACAAAGTTAAGAACAGCGACCACAGCGCAACTTGTCAACAGACCTGACAATGGCGCTGTAATTAACATTTTGTCAATGTAAAAATGCAACGTATGTCCGGCTCCCTTTAAGGAAAGTGCTAGGGGCTTTCAGCCGCAGCACTTTATATAAAAAAAAACGACGGCGAACACTTTAAGAAAAATACATAAACTTCCTCCATGGTGACATGCTCAGAACGCGAGCATAACAGCGTTGGAAGGGATTGGGTCCATTTGCTTGAATGATTTCGCTGGCCCTGGTGAAAACGAAACGTTGCAATGTAGAGATAGTTTTATTTTTGCAGCCGGGTTAGGAAGATGGGGCTGCAAATCTCTTAAACACGCGGCTCCTTCCCACCCCGCAAGTTTCCATCCAGGCCTCACTATGTCACATGATGATGGACATGATATAATCTAGTTACGAAACACAACAGCAGTGGGATAGAAACACGTTGAAGCGACGCAATCTACTGCAAACAGTCCAGATGAAAAGCTGGAAGTCTCAGTTACTTTAATAGTAGGTTTATGCAGCAGCAGGTCTACCTTCTCCTTCTTGTTTATCTTCACTTTTACAGTCTATGTGTGTGGGATGGATGTTTCCCAAACTCCTCAGCAGCAACACTTCACCTGATGTCAGTATCCGTTTCCAAAAGAGAACCCGCCACCAAATATGGCTTGAGAAGAATGAGGTTTTTTTTTAAAAAAGAAACAATCAAAACTTGCATTTGCGGGGGTTGAGAATTCTCGCAGAACCTGATTCCTCGAAACGTAAGTCATTCCAGCTTTCCTAGAAACTAAATAGCGGTTTTAAACCTTGCCTTTAAAAACTAAATGCCAATAAAATGTATCCTGATTGGGCATAAGGTAGGGGAGGTGTTGCAATTTTTAAAATGCCGGGTCATTTCTTTTGACACAGCACCATAATGAAGGGCAGCATGATGTGAATTAATTACAACTTTTTCCTTGCATCTTCCTGTACAGTTCTTATAATGGGGAGGCAGGGAGTCTGTTTAAAATCTCTATTCTTTTGCTTCTGTGTTGTTTAAAAATTGGTTAATTGCCACATGGATTGCTGCTAATGTGCGCGTGTGTGTTATATATTTCACGTCCGCATTCCAACTAATGTTGCGCAGATAAAATTCAGACTGGGGGTAAACATGGGTGCTGACGCTGTGTTGACATAGTCGAATATCAAAACACAGTGCAACTCCCCACTGTTATATTCTGTTTTGTTTGTTTCAACGCTGCGCTTATGCATTCGTTTAAGAAGCGAGAAGTTTGTTACTAAGTTGCATTAAATATATATTCTTCCTCCACCCTTTCTTTCTCTCTCTCTCTCTTTCTGACATCCCGAGAACAGGATGTAAACAAATTAGAAAAACGTCACGCTGGTCAGGCAAGGTACATGGAGCAGCACCTGACGCGCGCTGGAGGGCGGCGGGAGCGCGCGTTGCGGGGCCGCGCATGTGACGATGTTTAAATTATGTTAGCCAAGCTCCGCTGCAAAAATGCAGCTTTCTTTTGCTTCCCGTTTTATTTTGTTCGAAGCCAACGCAACGCCCACTTGTATATCAGCGTGTGTAAACATGCAGCAGCTGATGTGAGGAATGAAGTGAGTTGGGGGGGGGGAGAGAGAAGAGGTCGGCGGGGGCGCGCTTGCGAATGATGCGCAACTTGCACCTCAGGCGCGTCCCCTGTGTTTTTAATAAAAAAACTCCGGGCGGGCACGCGCACAGTGGGATGCTGCGCCTGCGAGAGCTCCCTGTTTTGCAGGAAGGAGACTGACTTATGCCTACACACTGGGAATTTCTGATCTTCTCCCCTCTAGTACATTGCACTGCAATTTATCCGCACAGTAACCAACAACTTGAGCTGTCCCAGCCCCCTTGATCAGCTCCTGACGGATGTGACTTGTGCTTCCAGCTCTTGTGTGACGCAGCAACGTATTAGTACTTGTCTTTTAGTCCATCCTATTGCGTTTCTTTCCACCCCCATTTCTTCTTTGGGAAGTCCACTTCAGTAAAAGACCAGCCTGAGGTCAAGGAATACAACCCAAGCACAGGTTAGGCAATTTACATTCAAATATGCGAACAAGTTGCTTTTACAAACTGTATGCACGCTGCACTGCTGTCAATGTTGCACTGATGTTTTGGAACTTAGTTTTTAATGTTGCAACATGTAGCAGCTGTTAACTTGACTTTGTAAAGGGGCTGTTTTATTCCTCTACGTCTCCCTGCTATTGGATGTGTATTTCAAAAGAAAGGTATGTTCCATGCCCCTTTAATCCTCCGTGGGTTTCTCCTTACCTTTTGTAAAACCTTTAACGGTCCCCAGTATTCCCAAAAGCACTTGCTCGTGGGATTTGTTTACAACTAGACTCGCACCCGAGGGTAGGGAATGGGGGCGCGCCGGTGATGCGCGTCCACGACTGTTCCCTTGCCTTGAATATGGAACTACAAGGCAGTCAGATGTGATCAAATGTGTGTTCTTTTGCACACTGCAAGTTTGTCATTGCTCAGAACCCCTTCCCTGGGCGGGGGAAAAGAGTGCTTTCTAGTTAGTTGCCCCTTTTTTTCCTGGGGGTGGATAGCGGTAATTTTGTTTATTCACTCATCCTCACTGTTTCCCGTTAGGTTCCTGGGGTGTTCTCGACATTTCTTGAGTGAGCTCACGGGGGAATGAGAGACAAGGGCGGTACCTGGGGATTTCCAGTGAAATGACCTAACTTCCCAGAGCGAGAGCCTGAATCAATCCAGAACAGGAGACCGGGGGCGATTGAATGGGTCAGCAAAACACCAAGAATTAAACCCACTTAGAAATGGGCTGTTACGTGTTGTGACAATGATGACTGGGTTTCTTTATCGGAGGGGTGGGGGGTGGTGTGGATTTCACTATTTTCAGCTGCGTGTGAGTTATGACTCGAAAGTGTGTGTGTGTGTGTGTGTGTGTGTTTGGTTACTTTCTGCGGCTATATGCATCGGTCTGCGGAACAAACTGTGAGATTTCAGTGGCTCTGTCCAGGGCAATTGACGTTTCACTTCAGCTATATGTCTGTCTCTAAAGGATGAAGATATGCCCGTTCCATAAGGCGAGCCATCTAATGTAAGCTATCACTCCAGGGTCCAGGCTAGTGCATAGCAATAACGGGGGGGGCGGGGGGAACCTGACGGGCTTTTAGCGGCGCGACCCGTGGATCTGCCTCTTCCGCAGAAAATATCCCAATTCTAAACTGCGTAGCGAGGTGTAAGGAGAGGAGGCCACTATGCAGAATGTGAGTTCATGTTATGTTAATGCGTATGTAAGCAGTTAGCAACATCGCTTGTTTTATTTTTAAATAAATTTTAGATCATTTTAATAAGATACATTAAGTTAACTAGAAGAGTATTATTAGCAATCCATTATTAACTGAGTTTTTTTAACTGACTTGCTTTCTTCCTAGATCTCAATCTAAATTCCTTTACTTTTAAAGACCGCCTCTTCAGCCAGCTCAATTAACAGCAGTAAATTAGTGATTTGCTTTTATGAGCATTATATTTTAGAAAAAATCTTAATTGTTTGTTGAAGATGCAACTTCTTTGCAAGTAGCTTAGATTTTGGGTCATAGTGTCAACTGAAAATACTACCTTCGAAACAAATTAAAGCATGACTGCCCACATTTGGATCATTTCGTTATCTTGTTGATCAGTTTGGTTTCTGTCCCATCACACTACGTGCTGCTTTCTGTTCAATTCTGTGCTGCGTCACATCACTGAATAATTTTTTTTGTCGTTGCATGTAGAGATGAGGAGAGGGAATAAATAAACCTGCATGGGTCCGAAAGTCTGAGATTGAATAGTGTTTGCGATCAGTAGATCTGTCAGCCTGGAGAGAAGGGATAACTTTCTGCGTCACAACTTGATCCAAATAAAAGGTCACACCCAAAATTTTCATCCTGTGCCCTGCCTTCTCTTGATTTGAGCTGCTGAGCACCCCTTCATATTTGCCCGTATGTGTTTTCGGCATCGAGCATTCTTGGTCTCGTTTTACATCTTAGAATGTTATGAACGTAAGAGAAACGGAGGTGCAAGACAACATAGGAATTCGTATCCAGAGATGAGATGAAACTGCATTTATTTTTCTGGGTGGGGTAGTGGGGTGATATGGTGGTGGTCCCATTAAGTCTTCCAGGGATATATGACGAGATTGGGTAAGTGAATGCCTAACAGCAAGAGTTCTGAGTTTTTTTTAAAAAATGAAGGATGCATCCGAGAGAATGACCTGAATCTGATTGCAACAGTTGAGGTGAGTCCATGGATAAACTTGCAAGTGATAATTAGTAACTGATGCAAGGAAAACCAGTTGGGGATTGGAACTGTGTTGGAAATTGTCATGAAGGGAATGGCTTAGCAAATAAAATATTGGTGACTGACATATTTTGCAGTGATATCAATCTGTACCAGTTTGTGCTTCAGCAGCGTTGTTTTTTAGTTAGGATGGAGCTGGGTCATCCTGCAGAAGTGGGTAGCGTCAGATTTGGAACCGCTATCCAGAGTTAAACAGTTCGATATGGTCTGACTCATCCTCTGGAGCTGAGAGTTGGAGCCTCAGTGCAGTGGTTTCGCTGGGGGCTGAGCAGGGGGCAGTTTGGATCTTGCTCAGAATTGTGTTGGAAATGGCTGTCCTGAATGCACACTGGCAAATCATGGATTTCACTGGTGTTGCACAAGCTGGAAGGGAGTACTATTCGTGCCTACGTGGAGGCTGGTTCCCAACTATTTACTGACACATTGACAGAAGAGCACATCAAGGAGCCTTGTATCAGTCTGAGTTTATTGGGTAGAAGGAGATATAACTTGAAGGAAACCAGTGGGATTTGTTGGTAAATTTGCCGTGGATCCAGATAGAGTTGCGCTGAGCTGAACCAACAACCTGCAATGCAGTTGTCCCTTTTTAATGTGGAGAAACATTCCAAACCATTTCCCAGAAATACAATCTGACAACATTTGACATGAAGCTAATTGAGCTGTTGGGCAAGAGACCCACCAGTTGACCAAAAAGAAGTTGTAAGTCGCATTTTGTTTTTCAGAGGGTGGATCGGGAAGAAGAGGGAAAGTGAGAGATCGCAGGACGGAATTCCTTTGATGCCAGAACAGCTGGCAGTGGATAAGGTGATGTAAGGTGCAAAATTTTCAAGTAACATATAGCTCTAGTTGAAAAGGGTTTTGATAACCTTTTTTGACTGCTGCTGTCGTGGTGGCATGGGAAATGATGGTTAGAAACCAAATTAGGCTGAGCAGTAACAATCACTTTGGTGCCGGGTCTTGACCTTCTGTGGGAGGCTTGGTGATTTTTGGATTTAATGTAACAATTTCTGAGGATGCAAGTTAGAATTAGTTCCCCTAGATGAGGTGATGGCAGTTTTTTTTTTTCTGGCTGGGCTCCATGAATTAAATCTGCTAGAATAACAGTGTGCAACTAACTAAAGCTGACGTCTTTTTCATTTTGCTTTGGATTGTTGATGGGGCAGGAAACGCTGACAAAAATGCCCGGCATTCCACAGCACTTGCTCCACTATCTCTGGTTTCAAGGTTCACGTTTTAGTTTAGGATTGTTCATCTAAAAGCAGCAATTTATCATAATGTTTTTATTAGCCTTTATTCGTGGTTTTTGGAATGATGGCCGCTATCATAAATTCTCTTTAATTACAACTGGGTTCACTCCTAGTAGCTGGACGATACACAGGGTTGTCGTTGTTGGCATTTTGGATCTGAGTTTACTGGTGGTTCAGATCGAAGGGGTGAAGGTTGAGATAAAGAACAGAACGTTCAATGACAGGCTCATGCCAGTTTTCCCCATTCATTTCAATCCTTCTCGGGCTAACGAGAGAAATGAGCATTATTTGGAAGTTGAACAGTCTTGTTTAGAGGTAACCTGACGGTGATATGGAAAATACTGTTCGGAGAGCACTCTGACGTATGTTGCTGGCCACAGATGGAGAGTCTAGTTCTGCCTGCCATTTATTTTTTTAGTTATGTGTCATCAAGGTTTCATGGTGTCGGTAGGCATCAGACATGAATAACTGTTCCATTCTCTAGCCTCTGTGGAGTTCACTTTCTTTGCTTATGGTGACAAGTCATGTTTTTGTCCTTGTGCCAAAACCAGGGAAGAGAGATCCAGTTTCCTGAGTTTGCTTCATTTCAATTTTGAATGCTGCAACTGTATTATATTTCGTTAGCTCTTCTAAAGAAAACCATGACACTAATGCACTTTTTGACGCAGTTCCTGATCTTGAGCACCTCCCTGCTTTTGGCATCTAGTGGTAAACAGCCATCTGCCTGCCCTTCACAACTGCATTTGGCTGTAACCATGTTGGCTGGACCCAGATGGAAGATTTGCTTTCTGCAGGGAAGGAAATGGGACTGCTGTACGTTAATGAGCACCAGTGAGTAACAGTTTGCCTTTTAGCACATTGCATGAAATGGGAATGTATCACTGCTGAGATGATCAAAGTGATCGATCTGTAATACCCTGTGGTATCATACCTTGGGGTGTGGGGATGCTATTAGCCCACCCCATATTGTTTCATCTCTTCACGTCTAGCGACCCTTTTTCAGGAAGGGAACTTAAACTGTTTTCTCTTCCCAGATGCTGCTAAACCTGATGAGATTCTCCAGCAATTTCTATTTGTATTTGTTGCAGCTCTCAGCATCTGCAGTTAGTCGTTTTATTTATATTACCACATAGTTTCATTTTGGTTTATTGTCCTTACTTTCAACATGTCTCCAATTATTGCCTTGCTTTTTGTGCAACTTTTGTTACGTAGTACGTGCTCCTAGCTATCTTGTTTGTTTTCTTATTTATTTTACTTTTCATTTCTTAGACCATCAGTTTTCTGGGGAATTACTAATCGATTATCATGCTGCCTGTAGGTTCTGTTAATTGTTTAATTATTTTCAATTTTGGTAAGACAGTTTGCAACTGAGCTGGTAGAAAGCATTGCCATCTGCACTGGAGTTCTAGAATTCTCCAGGTGGGTTCCTGGACTGTACAAAATTAATTGGCTTCAGCCATGAGGGCTTTGAATCAACTTATGGATTATTGAAATGTCGCACTTGCTCCAGATCACTGATTAGTGACGACTCTTTGACTGTGTTGCCTTTTGAGTGCAAACAAGGCGAGGCTGTTCTGTTTTTCTTCTGTCCTCTTCCCCTCTAAGAGTACTCTGTCTCTTAGCTTGACTTCCTGATATACCTGGAGGTTATTACTTGCTTGTGGATCACTGACCAGCATACTCGTCAGCTATGTGTGTGTGTGTGTTAGAGAGAGAGAGAGAGTGTCCGTGATGGTCAGGCTGGATCTACATGTTGAAGATCATGGATCAGAGTGCTTTTGGTATTATGGCTGAGAGAGAACCTTGAAGGACACTGTGCGAATTAACTTATTATTTTGGAGAAGCTCAGCAGGTCTGCCAGTATCTTTGAAGGAAAAATCAGAGATAACGTTTCGGTCCCAACCTGAAACATTAACTCTGTTTTTTTCCTTCACAGATGCTGCCAGATCTGCTGAGTTTCTCCAGCAACTTCTGTTTTTGTTCCTGATTCACAGCATCTGCAGTTCTTCAGTTTTAACTTATTATTTTGCCTGTTCAAAAATACTACTCATGTCATGGGGCAAAACAAAAATGATGTCTGGCAACTGGCATATGTATTTTGACAAACATGTGGCTAGTGAACTTCCCTGGCAATGTGATAGCTGGAACTCCACCCTTGAGTGCCGCATGTTTATGAAAGCTGTTTTGGTTTGGCTTTTTCGCTCCTGAAGTCTAGTAAACCTGATAGAACATGGAATATGGACTGGAACCCAATAAGGAGACAGTCTGGCAATGCTTGGGTCAGAATGAGGTTGTATTTGAGCTGTGTAATGGAAAATTGTACTGACCTATGGTTTCTTCACCTTTTTTGTTTTCATGAAACATTCATCATATTTTGGTTCCTTGTATTGAACCTTTAAAAATGAGACTTTAATTGGGCTGCGATCTCCATTTCAACATAAATTCACTGGGAAAATTGAGGTTTTATGCTCTATTGAAGTGAGCCATATAATGGCTGAGGGACTGAGTATAGTCATTGGCTCCATTTAAATGTCTGTTGAGGTTTGCTGTTGCATTGGTTTGACACAAAATGGAGCTCCTTTATGTTGGCTCCAATCCCAGAAGAGCAGACATTACTGCACCGCAGCTCCTGGTCGCCAGAAGCTTGATGCAAGTTCACGTCCATTTCTACTCGCCTACAGCTGCCTTTGGAGCTTTTCATCTCCTTGGATTGTGTGGAGCTCAACCCCTGTGTGTTGTGAAAGCTCGGTCTTTTCACCCAGACGACCACCTCCTTACCCAGCCCCACAAGAGTTAAATTGATTTTGAGAGAGTGCAGAATTGAAGTCAAGTTTTTCTTTTTGGCATTTTTATTTCACTTCATTTGTTCTCATCCTTGATCTGGGAGGATGATCGAGAGCGGTTTTTTTTTAAAGTCTGTGTTATTCTCACATCATGCCCCTTGCTCGTATTGGCTGTTCTTGTGCATGTTCTTCGAAACAGGTCTGCTATCACCAAATCGCTCTGTCTACTTCCTCCCTCTTTGAGCCTGTACAGCGTTGGGCATGTGATGCTCGCTCTGTTTACATTGCTGTGCGCAAAGCAAAAGGGTTTCCTTCCCTTTATTGCTCTGATGTCTTTTACAATACCTGTTAAACAATTTGACCATCAGGTACAGAAGCAGACTTAGCGCATGTGGACTTGGGATGCATGCTGCTCAGTTAATATTTTTAACCCCTTCCTCAGAAAGAGATGGGGTTAAGGAACGGACTTGATTTCCTATTGAAACTATTTCCCTGGCTCTCATTGACCTGTAAGTGTGCAATGTGACATTGGTTCCCACTATATTATTTCTGGAGCGGTGGTTTGGCAGTTTGATTGCAAAACTTGAGATGCTTGAGTTAATTTACCATGCCACACCCACACCCCTCTTCAATTTCTGTTGTCTTAAGTTGTTGATGCCTTCTCTGTGGCGTTCTTTTATTTGCGACCGTAACTCACATGGTGTTGATCAATTGATGTCATTGTTTGCAGCCAAACAGAGTCACATCCTCGACCCCCGACTCTGTGTTCCCCCTCCCGTTTGGAATGGGCCTTTTCCCCTTCGTAATCCGTGGATGCTGAAGTCTGACTTGGTTGCCCTGCTGAAATTACCTTCCTGAGCATGAGTTCCTATGGAAGAGAGGAGTGTGCAGGCAGGAAAAGGAGGTTTTTGACTGAGGATTCCTGTTCAGGTCTCCAGATGGTGATTGGTTTAGGGGTAAGTGGGAGTTGGTGCAGAGTAGGGGAAAGTTGCATCCTGCTCTTCAGCCATCTGATTGTAATGGTCCAAAGCCTTCGAAGGGTGAGGATGGAGAGCTGGGTTGGGACAGGCGAGGCTGTGTTCTACCCACGTGGAGTCCATCTGATCGTACATGTGGCATGATCTCCGTTTTTGATGCTTCAGTTTAGAACTTTTGATCCTTTTTGAAATTTTTTTTGTGTCTATGCCTGGAGAGGATTTGGGGGTGGGGGGAGGAAAATGGGCAAGGAATACGATAGGCTTGTAGTCAGCTTCAAATCAGATTTGTCGCCAAGCCCTTTGTTTCTTTTTGCTAGGAGCCAGGGCTTGTTGGCCCAGTGCACGTCTGCTGTCTCCCAGTGTTCCTGACCTGGATATTCTGCACAGCCTTGAAATAAAACGTCACACATGATGGAGCGAAATGATAGAGCACAGAATGTTTCACAGAAATGCAACGGCGAGCTTCTCTTTGATTTTTGGAAGTGACTACTGCAGCCGCTCCTGTAGATTTTTCTCTCTCTTGAAGGAGCTAAATTTAGCTGCTGCTCAGTGAGATAAGGCCACAAACACGACAGTGAACATGGACTTCCCGAGTCTGTTTCCAGATCTGCTGGATTTTTGTTATTGGCTGCCAATTCGACAAGCCGTTTGTGTGTGTTTGTATCCTTTTAAATGCGAACGGATATTATAATGGGAGCTGGTTCTTAATTTCTGAATGATATTCAAATTATGTGAGCAGAACTGCTCATGTAACATTACTGTGGGTTTGGCTGCAGCTAAGAGGAAAAATCTTGTTCAATTTCATGTGGAATTTTTTTTTGTGTTTAGTTATGCTCTGACTTTTTACTCATTTGGGAGACAACTTGCAATATTGCTCTTGTTTTCTCACTAATTTTCCCTTTTTGCCCGAGGGCCCCCACTTCACTCTCTGTCCCCTTCCATGAACTGACTGAGCTGTGTTTTATTTCCTCTGGCAGGCATTACCATCTGTCCTTGCTATTGATGAGAGACTGTCTTCTCAGGTTTGGAGTGAGATAGTCACTCCTCAATGTGCTGTTGTGAAAAGCAGTGCAGGAGTGATAGCAGAGACACATGATGGCTTTTATTTTTCTTGTTTTTCTACCACCAGAGAGCATCTCATCCACTGTATTGAGTTTGCAGTTTTGACCTGTTCAATACTAGGAGCCCTAAGGGCCCTTGGAGTACAGTGGTAGTCTCCCTACCTCCTGAGCCAGAGGGTCTAGGTTTAAGTCCCAACTGTTCCAGAAGTGTACAATGACATCTCTGAACAGGTTGATGTTGGAAAATTTTTTTTGTCTAGGAGTTCTTTTTCAATGCTGTAAAATTGAGCTGCTTTAAATTAGTGACAGGTAATTAATTGCACAAGAGGTGCAGCCACCTGTTCTGTTGTCTCTTGCTGTGCAGGTTTGGGGTCTTTAAGAAAGGTGGGTCATTTTGGAGCCGAGAGGTAATGGATCAATCTTGAATTAAGAGATGTAGTGCCTAGACGGCAAGCAAAAAATGTTCAAGGAATCGGCGTGCAGTTCCAGAGGAGTATTGTCTCAAAGTTGACACTAACCTGAGCTGATTGAGGGTTTTGCCATTGCACAAGATAGACCCTTGTGGGATTTGGCATCGACGCTATGTACTCTTTGCAAGTTGAAAGTGAAGTGAGCAGAGCACTGGGCCCTCTCTGGGATATGTGTGGAGTGCAGTGTTAACCCATTGGCATCCTTCCAGTTTACCTAAGAGAGAGTTGACTCCAATTTGAGGTGAAATGGAGGAATTCTCTGGAGCAGCAAGTAATCATGTTATGCAGTCTCTGAATTGCCCAGTGTAGCGCGCACGTCGACAGACACCGAGGGACAGCTCGGCTAATGGTGCTGGTGTATGTTTACGGAGTGAGCTGGTGACGGGAATAACAGTGTGGAGCTGGAGGAACACAGCAGGCCACGCAGCATCAGAGGAGCAGGAAAGTTGATGTTTCGGGTCCTGAAACGTCAACTTTCTTGCTCCTCGCTGCCTGGCCAGCTGTGTTCCTCCAGCTCCACGCTGTCGGAGTCCAGCATCTGCAGTTCTTGCTATCCCTGCTAGTGACAGGAAGTTGTGTTTACTGGAATTGGCCAAGAAGGTTCATGTTGCAGTGCTTAGCTTGGAGAAATGTGGTCCTCAGTAACACTATAGCCCTGTATGGAAAGAGGAATGGAGAGGATTTGCTGGACTGGGAGGCTCTGTGCCAAATTTTGGGTGTTCAGTTTTTGTGGCCAGGAGTCCTGTAAGCTAAAGATACCCGCCTTTTTACATTTATTTAGGTTATGTTTGTGCAAGTATCTCTCTCTCTCCTGCATTTTATTAGATCTAATCTTTCTATGCAGTAGATCAGAAACCGGTCCAGTTTGTGTTTTTCATGATTTGTTTGTACTCAGCGGTGACCTGTTGCTTCCCTGATGTCAGGAACTGGAAAACTGGTCAAGATTGGGAAGGAGAACAGTAAACATTAGAGCCATGAACTGAGATGTAAGCCTTTCTGAGAAGGAGTTGGGCACTGGATTTCAAGAGTTTTGAAGGGCACTAATCACAGGAATGCCAGCTGAGCCACAGACCTGGCTGGATTGCAGGAGATGGTGATTTAGGAGGCTCTTAATGTGGCTGCAGGGCAGGTCGGGGGACAGGAAAAGAGTCTTGCATGTGGGACAATGGAGTGATGTTTTCTAACCAGCGGAGGCTTCATCAAACGTTTGTCCCCTACCTGAGGGGGGGGTACTCCCGTGACAGCGGGAAGAGTAATCCAAATCTAGGTTTGAGCGAGGAGTACGCTGTGGGAACAAGAACAATGGTTTTGAGGGAGAAATGTCAAAATACTCCCGACAGAGAGGACAAAATAGACTAAGTGAGATGAAAAATCGTGATTTGAGAAAAATTCAAGAAGAAGATAAATTAGTTGGCCCCCGAAGAGAATTTCTGAAGCTTTTTCTCTTTGAAAAGTACTTACTCGAAGCGTCAATTACTCTTTCAGGGCTATAATTGATTTCTTTTTCTTGTGTTTTAATGGGATGAGAGGCTTCACATTCCTGTGTTTTTTTTTTCCATTTTTCAGGGAGTTTATGGGAGCTGATCGTTAATGTTAGAATCATTGTCCACTGGAAACTGTGAAGGTCTATAAGGTGGTGTTTTTTTTTTTGTCTTAACAGTAGTTATAGGCAGGTAATGAATGTTTCAGCTGATGAGTCATTTGTGTTTGTCTGTGCAGATGGATTGATACTGTGTGGTTGATTCAGGAGGATCATGTTTGTAATGTGTACCTCCTGAAGAAATATGTCTCAAAGTGTGTACAAATTGGCTGTAGTTCTGTCTTTCACCAACTGGCTTTTCTTGTGCTGGGCAGAACGATTATGAATACTGGAGATCAGGATGGAAGTGCTCTTGG
>NC_063353.1:39522162-39550645 GCF_021869965.1 Rhincodon typus
AGAAGAAAATCACAGACAGAGCAGCAAGGTCATGGATGGATTTGGAAACAATGAGAATTCTAAAAACAAGGCATTTCTGGGTCTGAAGGCAGTTTAAGTGAGCCAGCATGATGTGATGGATAAATCACAACAGTGTTATAACACAGGAGGCCATCCAATCCATCGTGTTTACACCCGCTCTTTAAATGACCGCTACAACTTAACACCATTTCCTTGCTTACCCCTCTTCCCCTTCTGCCCTTCCCATACTCTTGCACGTACTGGAGCAGAAATAATCTCATGCCCTCTTGAACACCTCAACCGAGCCTGCCTCCACCACATTTCCAGGCAGAGCATTCCATGCCTTAATTGCATCCTGAATGTACTTCAATCACATTTGGTCCTTTTGCAAATCATTTTAAATTTGGGCTGGCTCATTCTTGATCACTGCAAATGGAAACAGTTTCTCCCTATTTAATCCATCCAGCCCCTCATAATGTTTAAGATTTCTGTCACGGTTTCCTCTTAAGCTTCTTCTCTCAGGAGGAGAACAGACCCAATCGCTCCAGTCTATCCTCATCACTGAAGCTTCTCATCCCTGGAATTATTCCAGTAAATCTCTTATGCACTCTCTCAAGTGTCTCTACAGCCTTCCTTTGGTTTGGCACCCAGAACTGTGCACAATATTCCAGCTGAGATCTAACAAGTGTCCTGTACAAGTTCGCATCACCTCCTTACTGTGGTTCTCCGTGGCTCTTACCGAGAAAGCCCTGGACACTACGCTTTATTTCCTGCGCTCTCCATCTGTTTTGCCATCTTCAATGGTCTGCGCGCAAATGTACCCAAGTCCCCTGCTCTGTACCCGCAATTTTATGCTGTCTGCCCATGTTCATCCTCCCAAAATACCTCCCCTCACACTTATCTGCCACCTCCACTTCAACTTCTGTCTTTTTGCCATCATGCATTGTCCAGCTCACAGTTCACAATGCTTCTTGCATCATCTATATGTTGTTTCAAAACTGTCCCCTGCACACCAATAAGAACATGAATATACATGAGGCAAAAAAAAAGGTGTCCCAATAACAGTCCCTTGGAAACTCCACTACAAAGCTTTCCAGCCCCAAAAAAAATGCATTAACCATTATTCTGCTTCCTGTCATTCCGCCAATTTTGTACCCATGTTGCTCCTGTCCCTTTTCAGATAACTTATGTCCCATAGAATAAAACTTTGTTTTTGTGGCGCTATCAAAAGCCTTATGGAAGTCCATGTCCATCACATCGACAGCATTACCCTCATCAACCTCTTCCAAAAAAAAACCTTAAGCGCATTAACTAAACACAATTTTGGCTTTACAAATTCTTCTGCATCTTCCAATCAAACCAACTCTTTACATTCGACTACAAATTCTGTGCCAAACAATAGTTTCCCCACCACTGAAGTCAAACTGACAAGTCTGTAATTGTTGGTTTTATCCTTACTACCTTTTCGAACAATTCTTTAGTACTCTTGCACCTCCGCCAAGTCTAAGGATAACAAAGATTATAGCCAGTGGCCCTGTAGTTTTCACCTTCTTCAATAACCTTGAAAGCATCTCACCTGGTCAAATGCCTTGTTGACATGAAGTACCAAAACTCTGCCAGCACTATTTCCTGATCAACTTTGAACACTTCCAGGTGACAAAGTTTGCTCCCCTATCACAATGGCCTGGGCAGCATCTCCCTCTTTGGCAAAGGACAGATTCAAGGTATTCATTTAATGTGTCAGTGAATCCTCGTGCCTCCAATGGTATATCCCCTTTTTAGTACCAAATTGGCCCTACTCCTGCTTTTACCACTGATAGTATTTGTATGTCTGCAGAACACTTTGGGGTTCCCCTTAATGTGCTGGCTGCCACTGTTTTCTCATAACACGTTTTTGCTTCTTTAATATACTGTTTCACCCCACCTCCTTTGAACCTTCTATATTCATTTTGGCTCTCAGTTGTATTTCTAGCCAATCCGCTTACAGGCACACTTTTCCTTCTTAATTTCTCTTTTTTTTCATCCAGGGAGTTCTGGATTTATTTTCCCTATCTTTCCCTTCTGAGGGAACAGACTTTGACTGTAATCAAAACCACCTCCCTTTTTGTAGGTGGCGCATTGTTCCAATTTTTTTTCTGTCTGCCAAGCCTTTGCTTCAGCTGTCCTCTGCTTTTGCCCCCGCTCCTCCTGCTCTAACGTTTATGCACGCTTGCAGGAAAATGACGGTTTTGGTAGCAGATGAACTGAAGGCTCGAGTAGAGTTAGATGGCATTACCTTGGTAGATGTAGGCAGCCTTCCTGGTGGTTTGCATATAGATCATAGAATCCCTACAGTGTGGAAACAGGCCCTTCAGCCCAACTAGTCCACACCGACCCTCAGAGCATTCCACCCAGACCCATACCCCTATGACCCACCGAATCTACACATCCCTCAACACTGCAGGCAATTTAGCATGACCAATCCACCTAGCCTGCATGTCTTTGGACTGTGGGAGGAAACTGGAGCACCCAGAGGAGCTCCACATAGACACAGGGAGAATGTGCAAACTTCACACAGACGGTCACCCAAGGGTGGAATTGAACCTGGGTCCCTGGTGCTGCGAGATAGCAATGCTCACCACTGCGCCGCCTCATACGACGTTCATCCTGGGGTGAGGCAGGCAGGAAGGCACTGGAATCATCAACAACAAACTTTGGAGATCACAGCGAGTCAGACAGCATCCATGGACGTGGTCTGACCCACTGTCATCTCCAATGTTTGTTGTTTTCAGCACAGATTCCAGCATTTGCTGTAATTTGCTCCTATGTTGGAATTGTCCAAGTCTAGACGTAACAAAGGCCTGGAGGTTTCAATCATGGATGAACTGGGGCAGTGATGTAATTATTTGATATTTATGGGAGTGGAAATAGGCGGGTTTGGAAGGTGTATATGTCATCTCCAAGTTTAAGACAGATACCCCGGCTGCAAACAGTCCAGTTCAGACTCACTCAAACTGCAGCCAGGGGACACAATATAAAGAAATAACTTTGGGCTTGGCAAGATTTAGTTGGAGGAAATTTCTGTTCCTCCAGGACCAAATGTGTGACAAATAAAGTGTCATATCACAGAATGGAATAGCTGAGAGACACGAGGTGGAGGTAGAACTGGGTGTCAGTAGTGGTCGCATGGATCCAGCTGCTCTGCCTGATTTCGGTTGTTGCCCTATGACCTCTTGTTTGGGCTCACTTTTGTTGCAGGAGATGGATTTAATGCAGATGAACTGGTGCATCATCTGTGACCCAGTCAGAGTGCGATGCCTACTTTTGTGCACCTTAGAAAACGATAGCTCTGTGCCAAACAAGAAATATCCTTCTCTAACTATCCCCATTAAGGAATATGGGACAAAGGGAGGTCGATGGAGTTAGGACATGATCACATTCAATAGTAGAACAAACTCGAGAGGCTGAATGGCCTTGTCCTGTTCCTATGGTTCCTATATTCCTGACCCACACCAAATCATACCATTTTATGTGAACCCCAAAAGGCAGGGACTAACCAGATAACATTGCCACTTATTTTCCTTTGAAGAAAAGCAACTGGAAACGACAAATCAGTTAGCACCGCTGACAGAAGGATAAAAGTTAGACAAACACTGAATTATGCCCGACAAAATGTTCACCTCTGCCCCACTGATCATGAAATGCAATGGAGCACTTCATTTCCTCGTATGTTTTGAGGTTTGGGACAATTGTTTGATGAAGGGCAAGTGAAGGGTGGGAAAAAAAAAATCAAACCACACAGAGACACACAGAGACACACACGCATACACGCACACAGCCCAATTATTACCTTAGATATCCAAATCAGTAGGCTAATCTCTGTTGATTGTTAATTGCTCATTTGGAAACTAAGCTGCAGTGTGCTGTTTCAAAGTGATATTTCTCATTTGGTACTCTGGAAATGACCGAAACGAAGGTTTATTTTATCAATTCATGTCAACAGATCAAATAAACAGTCAAAAAAAGTGTTTTTCAAAGTGATTGTTCTGTGGTCCAAGAACTTACATCAATCCAAGATTCAGAAAACAGTCGACTATCAAAAAAAATTCTAATAATAGAACACTTGGGGGCCATCCCAACATAGCAGGTCACTGAGCAACAAAGGTCAGGGTCTTCAGGTCAACCTGCAGCATTGTCCTGGGTCTCCTGATTGCAGACAATATGATGCAAGGAATGCCATCACCGACTTCAGTGCCCAATGCAGAGGCCTCGTTAGCTTATTCGGTTGCTAGTGAGAATGGACAATCCTCTTAGAACGTTTTGCAATAACCATACTAGCTGCTCAAAAAACACTTACCTTGCCTGTAATCAATATTTCACCAAGAGATCAATTTGCATATATTCCCAACAAATAAGACTTGCATCAACACGAGAACACAGCCCTGCTTCCACCATTCCATGAGATTGTGACTGATCTGATAATCCTCAACTCCATTTTAATGCCTACTCCCTTGATTCCCTGACTGATTAAAAAAAAATCTCTCAGCCTTGAATATACTTAAATAACCCGACCACTACTGCTCTCTGCAGTGAAGGACTCTGCAAATTTGTTATTATCAGAGAAGAAGTTCTTCCTCATCTCTGTTGTAAACAGTACTGTGAGGAGGGGAGTTCTAGGATTCCGACCAGTGACAGTGAAGGAACAGGCACCTATTTCCAAGTCCGGGTGGTGTCCAGTTTGGAGGAGAACTTGCGGGTGCTGGCGTTCCCATGCATCTTCTGCCCTTGTCCTTCTAAGCAGTAGTTGTGCGTTTGGAACATTCTGAAGATGCCAAAAGGAGCTGAGTGAGTTGCTGCAGTGCATCTTGTAGATGGTACATATTGTTGCTACTGAACGTCAGTGGTGGCAGGAGTGAATGTTGGAGATGCAGGTGATGCTTTGTCCTGGATATTATCAAGTTTCTCGTATGCCGTCAGAGGTGCACTCAGAGTCACAGAGTCCCTACAGTGTGGGAACAGGCCATTCAGCCCCCCAAAGTCCACATTGCCCCTCCGAACAGCATCCCACCCAGGCACATTCCCCTACCCCTGCATTTCCCATTTCTAACCCACCTAACCTAAACATCCTTGGACACTACGGGCAATTTAGCATGGCCAGTCCAACTAGCCTGCACATCTTTGGACTGTGGGAGGAAACTGGGGCACCCGGAGGAAACCCACGCAGGCACAGGGAGAATGTGCAAACTCCACACAGTCACCCAAGGGTGGAATCAAACCTGGGTCCTGACACTGTGAGGCAGCGGTACGAACCACATCACCATCGCACTGCCTAAACAAGTGGAGAATGTTGCATCACACTCCTGTTGATTTGTGCCTTGTCAACAGTGGACAGGCATTGGTGTAACAGGAGGTGAGTTACTTGCCCCAGAATTCTCAGCATGTAAGTTTATATCCCCATTTATACAGACGGTCCAGTTCAGTTTCTGCTCAATGGCCATTCTGAGCATTTTGATAATGTTGAGTGTGATTGCGCAGTAAGTGTGAAACAAAAATGCTCAAATATACAGAGACAACAAGGCGTAGAGCTGGATGAACACAGCAGGCCAAGCAGCATCATAGAAGCAGGAAGGCGATAGGGTTAGGGTTAGGTTGGCCTGCTGTGTTCATCAGCTCTACGCCTTGTTGTCTCAGTAAGAACCGCAGATGCTGGAGAATCTCTCATGCTCAAATATACAGCAGGTATTTTAGAATACAGAAAAGCACAATCACTATGTCAAGCACAACTTCAAAGCTTCAAAACCTGAACCTGCTTTCTTCTATAAAAAGTAGATATGTTGTGTCTTGCTTTACTTTTTGGAACTTATATTTCGCAACATTTTTCAACGGATAAGTAACGATTTCCTTCCTGCACTCAGATGGTGAAAAATAGCCCAGTGGCAGGAGTGTTCCTGAAGGTAAGAATATTCAGGGCCATGACGGCTCTAGTGTCCAATCAAATCTCTACCAGCTAGAATCTAGTTCTGTATATTTATCATGGATTACTCTCTCACACCACAAGGAGAGGCCTGATTTCATCAAACGTCAAGTTCTTCCTTTACCTCCACCAGTTTCTCTTTTTTTTAAAAAGTTGGGGGGCATTGTTAAGGGGACATCGAGCTATATTGTGAATCCTGAATAAACCAGTGTCAGTAGATAGGAACCTGGCTCTTCTACTAAAGGCACACGCTCAAATAGAGGGAGAACAACACTACTTTATTAACATCTCACTCACTGGCCAATGTATTGTGCGTGTGCGTACATGTATGCATGCATGCATGTGCGCGCGTTTCTTCTAGTGCAACGTTAAACAGCTCATTGGTTACAATCTCTGATATGCTAGCACAACGCAAAGGTTTCAATTCAATCGTGGGAGTAATCATCCAAGCAAATACAGATTTGTTTCCGAGGGTTTTTCTGAAACTATCCAAGAGAGTCTGACTTGTGCAGGCAATGGCCAAGTGGTATTATCACTGGACTGTTAATCCAGAAACCCAGATAATGTTCTGGGGACCCAGGTTCAAATCCCACCACAGCAGATGGTGGAATGTGAATTCAATAAAAATCCGGAACTAAGAGTCTAATGATGACCGTAAACCCATTGTCGATTGTCAGGAAAAACCCATCTGGTTCACTAGTGTCCTTCAGGGAAGGAAACTGCCGTCCTTACCTGGTCTGGCCTACATGTGACTCCAGACCCACAGCAATGTGGTTGAGTCTTAAATACCCTCTGGGTAATATTGGCTTGCCTGGATAGGATGTGGGTGTCACTATGACTGAATTAACTAAAAATTCAGAATGAATGACCCTACGGCTATTTGTGATTGATAATGAGCCAACACATAGAGGGAGTCTAAGATGTCAATTCTGTCAAGTATTCAAGGCAAGTGGGAAGGATCCAACTGTAAAGGGTATTTTAAACCATACAAGCGTACAAATTGAAAAAGCTGCTAACCTTCTGTAAGGAAATATTGTGGTTAATAGAATTCATTTAAAAGGTTAAATAGTTACAACTGAGTGGTGACGACAGAACAGCAACTTTGCTGATTTACAAGAATCAGCTTTTGGAAGCTCCAATCTTTCCTCCCAGTATTAATAACTGATTGTGTTACGAGAACAATGTAAGGGTTCAATTTGATGGGTAAAATGCACGCATAGCAGTGTTAAATTTCAATAGTGCTAAATGTCTGAATAACTGTGTCAACCTACCTGTAGGAAAGGAGCACAATTGTTTTATCTGTTCAGTATTCTAAGAGGAACTTTCACTTTTTGAAGGAGATTTCCATTATACTGAAAAATATCTTACAAAAAGAAATAGCCAAGACTTTTTCTCCCGTAGTTTTGACTACAGACTTAAATAGGAAAGGGATGGTTTTAAAACCAATGATTGTAGAAGGAATTGCTGCACTTTAAATAAAAGGACACTACCCCTTAATGTAAGTGCAGTTTACACTGCTGGCTGTTTAAGCAGAGTGGTAGTACTCAAGATTATATACACAGAGAGATATGGTCAGCATTAAGTAGCTGATTGGTTCCCAGATAGCTGAATAGCTTGTGTGTTAACGATATAGCCAGAAGCCTCTAGACTTCCCGAATGGATGGTGCAGTCATTTTCTCTGCAGTACAAAATACATAATGCCTGACAAATGCCAATATATTTTCATTTGCTGTAAGCTGTGGCTATATGAGCCAAGAATTCAGAGACTTCATCATTTGAGTAGTAGTCTTACAGTGCCTACTGCAAAGAAGTGGAAAATACCTGGAGGAGAGATTGATAAAATGCAAGGTATGATGAGTGAAAGCATCATCGCAGCAATCCCTTTCCCCTTCACCCATAGCTGTGCATGTAAGACAGTGCGCGTGTGCGCGCGCATATCAGAGTTTTATAAGGCATGTTAGAGTTCCAGCTAGTAGGGTTATGTGACAGCAGTTCATAGTTGTTTACCTGTTGTTCAAATTTATTATTTGTCTTAAACAGTAGTTCTTGTTAAACACTCAAACCCTTTCTATGCTTTCTGTTAACTTGGGTCTAAAAAGACAGCAAAGCGGAGAATGCTGTGTTTCTTGATAAAAACTTGAACTTTTGAGCCTTCGAGAACAGCCAGGCTTGATTCGCCACCAAGGTGCAACATGCAGCAAAATTGCAGCAGTTTTTAAACAAAACTGGATAATTTGACAGTTGAGTTTCAAACCCAAAGATATTGGTATGGCAAGTTATTAGCTGCAGGAATTGAAACAGCTCTGATTTTACATGGAAACGTACATCCCAAATCATTTGTTGACCTTCAGTTATAAGGTCATATAGTCATACAGCACGGAAACAGTCGCTTTGGTCCAACTCGTCCGTGCCGACCAGATATCCTAATCCGACCTAGTCTAATTTGCCAACATTTGGCCCATAGCCCTCGGAACCCTTCCTAATCATGTACCCATCCAGATGCCTTTTAAATGCTGTAATTGTACGCATCTGCACCACTTCCCATACATGCACTACCCTCTGCATGAAAAAGTTACTCCTCAGGTCCCTTCTGTACCTTTCCCCTGTCACCTTAAACCTATGCCCTCTAGCCTTGGGCACCTCCACCCTCGGAATACGATCTTGGCTATTCACCCTATCCATGCCCCTCATGATTTTGTAAACCTCCATAAGGAGGCACCTCAGCCTCAAACACTCCCGTGGGGAAAAAAAAGCTCCAGCCTATTCGGCCTCTTGCCACAGCTCAGACCCTCCAACCCCCGGCAACATCTTGGTAAATCTTTTCTCCACCCACTCAAATTTAACAACATCCCTCGCATTGAAGGGTGAGCAGAATTGTAAGCAGTTTTTCAAAAGTGCCCTCAACAACGTCCCGTACAACTGCAGAATGACCTCCAGGTTGTGTCATGATCAATGAAGGCAAGCATGCCAAACACTTGCTTCACCACCCTGGCTACTTGCGATTCCACTGTCCAGTAACTATTCACTCACACCCCGGCTCTCTTTGTTTGGTAATGCCTTCGCCCAGGGGCTAACCATCAAGAGTCCATATCCTGACCCGATTTGCCTTACCGAAATGCAGCACCTAAAAGTTAGCTAAAATAAACACCACCAGTCACTCCTCAGCCCATTAGCTCAGCTGATCAAGGTCCTGTTGTACTCTAAAGTAACCTTCTTCGTTGTCCACTGCACCACCTATTTTGGTGTCATCTGCAAACTTACTGACCATTCCTCCTACATTCTCATCCAAATCATTTATACAAATGACGAAAGGCAGCAGACCCAGATCCTTGTGGCACACCACTGGTCACAGGCCTACAGTCAGAAGAGCAACCCTCCACCACCACCTCCTACCTTTTCGAATGCTGAGCTAGTACTAAACTATTTGATGTTCTATGGACACTGAAACACAACATCTTGGACATGAACAGGTTCCATTTTGAAAGGGACAGAAAATCCACAGAAACCATCTCACTTCCCACTCACACCATCATCTCCGAAGATAAAACTCCAGTCCTGGAGCAACCACATTACTTGCGAAATGTTCACCAAGGCATCAATTATTCAAAACAATTGATACAGCTTAATGCACACAAAACTGGCTTAACCAACAAAAGTGATAAAGTTTAAACTGCAGTGAAAGAAGCACTTTCAAATGGGGTGACATTCAGTATAAAATCAGAATGTACTTGCAGAGACTCATCGCCTGCTTTTAATTTCAGTCTTACTCATCTATCAGCTTAGAGTGCAAGGAATTGGTCATCCAGTTACAATACGTTGGACAGACTGCTGGCCAGCCATAACTCACTGTAGCTACATCCTGTGCTGTAATTTTACAATTGCAAATTGCTGAACAGTTAGAATACAAGACTAAAATGACTGGCCTCACTAAACCAGATTTGACAGAAGAGATTCAAAGGGCTGATTAGCTTATGTATCTTTCTTGTTTAACTCAACACATTTTTTAAAAAAAAAAGAGGTTAAGAGCTTGAATGATCAATCTCCAAGACAGAATTTCTGGTAATCATGCATTCTGCAGCTACAGATCGAGATAGAAATTTGCACTATGCAACGGGATCCTTTAATACACTGACATTTTCCAGCAATCTCCATATCTGACCATGTCAGACAGAAAAATTGTCACAAGCATCTCCAATGATGAGTTAATGAAACTCTCCTGAAATCTTACAGCACAGCTAACTTGAAAAATACTCGTTTCATTTTATTTCTATTTGACATGAGCCCTCCCCTTTTAACATCTCGTCCATCCCTTCTTTGCCGTAGCCCTGCTCAGTCAGACAGCATTTCTTTGGCCGTACAAAATTACAAGTCAGCCCGATCCAACAATGATCAAAGTGCTGTGCAGTTCATTCATGCCATGTTTTCTGAGCAGCATTCTCAAACAGTTACCATCAGCAAAGTTGCTGGAAAAGTTCAGCAGGTCTGGTAGCATCTGTGAAGGAAAAAACAGAGTTAACGTTGTGGGTCCGGTGACCCTTCTTCAGAATTGAGGAAGTTCTGACGAAGGGTCACCGGAACCGAAACGTTAACTGTTTTTTTCCTTCCCAGATGCTGCCAGACCTGCTGAACTTTTCCAACAACTTTGTTTTTGTTCCCGATTTACAGCATCCGCAGTTCTTATGGTTTTTAGCTACCATTAGCACCTCTATGTTGTACCACTAACATATAATCGATAACCAGGCCACTTGGCCCAGCAGGTTTATGCTTGTGCTCATGCTCCACATGAACTTTGTTCCACATCTTTTCATCGAATCTGATCCATATGACCTTCTACCTCACGTTTATCCAGCTTTTCTTAAATGCATCAGCTCCCTTTTCCTTCAGAGACCAACAGAATTTGGATCTATAGTACGTCAGAGATTCTTCATTTTGTTGTGTAACATTTGGGGCTTTCTTTGGAGATTTTAACCAGAGCAACAAAATAATAGATACGCTGATACCAAGCTTAGCAGCTGCACATGTAAGAATTCTGTGCCTTGAATATTCCAATGTAAGGCGGCATAACTAACACAAATCTCTCTTCAAGGGTTGAGAGAAAATATACAACTGTCCTGATAATGTATAATAAAACAATTTTGTATACTACAAACAACAGGCATATTGTTCCAGTACATTTAGCAATCGGGGACTTGGGTTTAACATCTAGTTGCAAGGAATTGCATCATTTTCATCACGGCCAGCTAAGATCATAAGTCAAACAGTGAACAGATCTCCCCGCCTCCTCTTGGCATTGGTAGACAGAATTTATCAAATCACTTAGGAATTGTTCAGACAGAAAAAAAACCCAACGTATGTACCGTAACTTATCACGTAAAAAAAGCTTAATAAGCAGAGATCCTGTAAACCCAAAAAGACAGGAACAACCAGCTCTTGGGGTCAGCGTATAGTCATCTTAGCTGGACTAAAAGATTAGGAGTTTGAGACTCATTGTAGAGATATGAACACACAATCTAGGCTGACAACAGTACAGTCCTGATCTGTAGTGGATAAAAGAAGATGCCACCTTTGCAATGAGATGTTAAACCCCAAGTCCCCGATTGCTCAAGTACACAAAGCAGATCATGTGGCACTGAACAAAAAGGAGCAGCAAAAGGTCTCTCTCTCTCCCTCACCAGCATCTCAAAACCATGATCATCCCATCAAGACAGATGGGACTTTACTGGACATGAACAAGCAGCCACATTTAACCCACAAAGCAACTGTAACTGAAGTTCAAAACTACACCATTGGTTGCAAGAGATAACAAAGCGCGGATCTGGAGGAACACAGCAGGCCAGGCAGCATCAGAGGAACAGGAAAGCTGACATTTCAGGTCAGGACCCTGAGGAAGGGTCACCGGACCCGAAACATTAACTCTGACTTTTCCTTCACAGATGCTGCCGCATCAGCTGAGCTTTTCCAGCAACTTCTGTTTGTTTATGGTTTACAGCATCTGCAGTTCTTTCGGTTTTTGTTTTGTACAAATGGGATTTTAATCAGTCATAAACCTGGAGCACCTACTGTCAATGGTTTCATTCTACCTGCTGTTTACTCACCTCATCTCTGATCAGGCTCAAAAATGAACAGAATATGAGCATGCACAACAGCGTCACACCAGTGTGGTAATGGGCGATGACGCACAGCAACACGATAGATCCTGTAGTGATTGGAACCAGGTGGATCTCATTGTCTATACAATCTTTAAGCCAGAGAGCCCTGGCTATGGATATAAACAGTAAATTCAAAAAGTCTCTTCTGTTTACGGACTGGCTCTGGATGTGGCAGGTCACAGTCAGTGTACTGTCCATATGTAAATAAAAGGCGACTTGGTGATGGGTCACTGGCCTCTGTGCAGTTATTTCAGATCCTGTAACATCTGGGGCTTTCTTTGGAGATCTCAACCAGATCAACAAAATAATACATACACCAATACCAAGCTTAGCAGCTCCACATGTAAGAATTCTGTGCCTTGAATATTCCAATGTAAGGCATAGAATTTTTGCATGAGTTTAGTCAGAGAGTCACAAGAGAATTTCAGCTAGGAAAGAGGCCCTTTGGCCCACAGTTCACTCAATCTAACCCAAATATCCAGCACTTGGTCTCTGGCCTCGTATGCTCACATGGTTCAAGTGCTCACCTCAATAGTTCTTATATGTCGAGGGTCTCTGCTTCTACTGTCCTATCAAGCACGAGTTCCAGATACTCACAACTCCTTAGATCAATGTGCCGATTGCCTCAAATCCCCTGTAAACCTCCTTCTCCTTACCTTAAAGCTGTGTTGCTGACCCACGGGGAACAGTTTCTTTCTGTTTAAGCCTCTCAGAACTTGGCACCACTCAATCAGATGCCCCCTCAGTGCTCTCTGCTCTAATGAAGGGGCCCTTGTTCAATAAACAAACAAACAAACAAACAAACAAACAAACAAACACAGTCCAACATCGACTGAACAACAAAGCCAGTAAGATGCCCAGTGTTGCCAACTAAAACAAAGTCTTACCAGTTTGGAGCTGTCACATCTGCTTTGGAGCCAGTCGTTTCACTGCACAGCAGCAAGAAGATGAATGGTCTCGCTGAGTCCATCCTATGTCCCACGAGTCTTGCTGCAATAAAATTAAAGCAATTAGAATAACATCGGCAGAACAGATAGGGAAATGTTATTTGCACCCCTTTACTTTCTATACATACTTCTCTCCGAGCACAGAAGCAAGACAAGTGGTAGCTTTCCAATCTCTCAAAAACATGATCATGACTGGCATTAAATTTACTCTTTGCATTGTGCCCTCTTGTTCTGCCCTGATATGGAGACAGGATGTTGACTGTCCAACCTCATGGAACTGAAAACAAACCAAGCTGTCCCTCAAGCCCTACTACCCCATGTCAGGATGGAATTCCTGGGCGGTGGCGGCGGGGGGGGAACACAATTGGCAAATTACACCTCACGTCATCATCACTTTGCAGATACCACATTTTCACCAAATGTCTCGCCTCTTCCATTAATATATACATTGGAAGGGACATTTTGGGCACAACACAAGTGGAGGTCAATATACTGCGGATGTGTGGGATACACACCATATAGACAGAGAAGCCTGTCCAAGCCAGGCACATACACCCTGCATTTTGTAGAAAAGCCAATTCTGGAGGCTCTTCATTCTTTAATATGCCACATACCAGTCTTGCATCATGGTGAAATGTCCTCAGGAAGAACTGATTTCTTGTCAGATGTGTTAAGTCAAGAAAAAGGTCTGAACACCAACTCTGCCCTCTTGAACGTCCCTGATTTTAATCAGTTCATTGTCACAGCCCTAAACCTCTCCAACACACTGATCTGATATCCTTGTCAAAATCTAACACTTTAAGGCAGCTATTGGTCACCTTAGGTCCAAATATCTCAGTCAGTTTGTGTCAAATTTTATTTGATAATGCTCCTGTGAAAAGATATTACTCAAATGTGGGTTATTCTGTTCTGCGACACAGTGTTACGCCTGGGCAAGGAAGAGTAGGCTAACGTCCCTCTATTCCCACTCCTTGTCTGAGCTCAATATGCTTTTCCTAAAAAAGGATCAATCTTCCAATTAGTGTTTAGCCATTTATGTGCTGTGACGAAGACAAACAAGTTTCCTTGATTTTTTTTTTTTTGAGGTGGATAGCTTTCCAGTGTACATATTATAGCAAAAACACCGCAATTTTCATGTGCAAACACACACTGAGATTGTCACACATACAAAAATAAGTTAGAGTGTGGGAGGAAAGATGAAGTGATGTTTTAAAAGCCTACTGAATATTCAAGTGATATGATTTTTGTTGGTTGATAATTTGGGTGGATCCAGGCTGAGCTCAATCGTCCTACCAGGACATTGCATTAAGCCAATTTGAAATTGTAAATAGACAACTTCTGTGCTTCGAGATGCAGCTACTGCAGTGAGTTCTTGACAATTTCTGTCTGTGGCACAGAGATGGCCAAAACAGTGAACAGGGTCCAATCTTGCAAGTTGTGCAGATATACAGCAAGAGAGAGAGAACCCACTCAGGGTCTCACTTTATAGAATTATAGAATCCCCATAGTGTGAAAACAGGTCATTGAGTCCATACCAACCCTGTGAAGAGCACCTCACCCAGACCCAACCCTCTACACTATCCCTTATCTCCCATGGCTAATCCACTGAACCCCAGACACTATGGGACAATTTAACACCGCCAATCAGCCTAATCTGCACACCTTTGGACTTGGGAAAAAAAAACTGGAGCAGCCGGAGGAAATGCACGCAGACACAGCGAGAACGTGCAAACTCCACACAGACAGACAGTCACCCAAGGCTGGAATCGAACCCAGGTCCCTGGCGCTGTGCTAAACGACCGAGCCACCATGCTGAAGAGATTTGTTCAGCATCTGTTCATTTCCGTCCTGTACCGTGCAGAGAAGCAGCTGGTTAAACACAGTAAACTGTTCATTGGCTTTTTCAAAGTGCCAATGAACCAAATATGGTCATGGTTAGTGCATTCCAGTGTTCTTCCTTACATAATTGGACTACAGCTATGAAACAAATATGCACAGGAGTTTTATTGTCCACGTGACTCTAATGGTTTGTCATCACCCAGTAAATATCAGAATTGTTTTGCTAATGGAATTGGAGATGGCTTCAATTCATACTCCAGTCATGCAAGCATAGACACAATGAAGCTGTTGAAATGGGGACAGATTGTAGAAGGTAGAGTGATGCAAATATTCAGCCACCTAGACACTGCTGTTTCAAGTTATTCAACGCGGAGTCCCCCAGGCAGCAAACTCAGAAATCCTTCTGATTTAACATACGGCTTCACAACAGTGAGAAGGCAGTTAAAGCCGCCATCTCCAGGGCAAAGCCCTGGAAAGTGTATCAGCAGCTTTAAACACCATCTAATACATCACCACCTCTGCTCAAACAGTAGCTGGTTGGCTGGAGCACATGTTTTGCAAGCACACGCCAACCAACATTGGCCAATTCTCCCAAAGTGAACAGCACGCTGCTCAATGCGTCACCCAAAGTACACTGGTCAAACATTTCATAACAGATGCTAACTGCTCAATAAGGCAGCATTAGGACTTTTACTCTGCCTGTTGATACATTCTATTCTGTTCAAAAAGCACACAATTTATAGACAGTCAGTCAATATGGTATTTTATAAATTCCTACTTTAGAAATAAAAGCAGTCTGACTCCAAACTAACACACAGATTCTAAACAAGGTCTCACATCTAAAATGCATTGTCTGACCTAAAATGTCACTTCTTTACAGCGGTAAAACCTTTAGTTCTCTCAGGACCGGGACTTGAAAAGAATTCGGTAATTTACATATACGTATTAATCAATTAAAACCTTCTGACTAATTGAAGATTTAACAGCATCTCAGGTTTGTTTAATACATCCTGATCAGTGGTGTGACCCTTTGATCTTTTACTTATAAATTCTGTGTCTGATACTACCTCGCTCACTAACACCTGGAGGAGGAGTGAGGTTCCAAAAGCTTGCGTTTTCAAATAAATCTCTTGGACTATAACCTGATGTCATGTGATTTCCGACCTAGTCGGAGGGGGTGCATGGGAATGAGAAATCTAAGTGATGACTGTGCTGGATAAGCAATATTCAAGTCCCATCTGCTCCAAAGGTGTGTCATAACTCTGAACAGGCTGATTACAAAATATTTCATCCCTTCACTGGAGGGGGAGAGAACAACGAACTCGTGCAGTTTAGTGCAGTGCCCTTTCACTGGAGGCAGTGGCTAGATGGAATAATAAGTAAACTCAGCTCTCCAGGTTGATAAGTTTAGAGTCCAAAGACTGTATTGGCAATCTGAAACTCATTACTTTAGGCCAATGCAACAAAGGAACTTGACTCTCTTTCAACATTTCCTACTGGAGAATGCACTCCAGGACATGGAGTTGGATTCACTGACGAGAACTCAAAACATTTACAATTCTGACACTGGTGGATCCACCTTAAAACGGTCACAATTCTAGTGACTAGAGAAATGGTCACACAGCTATCGAATGTCACAACTTCATCGTTGTTTGAAAATGCCTCCCACATCATCACGATACTCCACCTAAAGATCACAGATCTGCTGGTTTGTTTACTGGCAACTCAGTGGGAAAGTGCCAACTGTTTTATTCCATTGTACATTTTATTGAATGGCATATTATCCATGCAAACATCTGGCAACCCTTTCTAAAATATCCCATTATTTACTTCTTGCTTGTGCCAATTCTGACAGTGGGGGAAAAATCAGGATGGACAGATAACTCTTTCACATGTAACATTTAATATCACCCTCGAGGGTGCTGATGTGCGTATTGTGGGTGTTTTCTCAGTCCAATAAATGATTGCACAGTAAGGGCACCAGCAATAACCAGCAGTAAGGATGCCTCAAGGCTCACTACAGGCTGACATGAAGATGTGTTATGTCCCTCCCAAAACTGACGTTAACTTCAAAGCAGATTCCAGTGCATGGATACTTTCCTACCAAGCAAACAAAGCCCAAGAAACCATAGCTCAACGTGTTGGCACCAGTTACAAACAGGCAACTAACAAAGAGAGATCTACCAATATTAAAAATTGCACCCTCCAAACACAAATTGATTTCAATCAGGCTCTTCATTTTCTGTTTCCAACGTAGTGAGGCAATGGAGAGTTGATTCTTCGACACATCAGAGATATGATTGAGTCAGAACACTAGCAGAACATGCAATATAAACTGATAACAGACTACAAGCCGAAGCAAATTGTCAAACTTATGGAAACAAAGACCATTTTAGCCATTGTGCCACGATCAAACTAGTTCCCATCACATTCAGATTGAGAAGACTAGGGGGAGCACATTTAAAAGGTGAGAGGAGAGAGATTTTAAAAAAAAAAAAGACGGCGGATAAATTTTTTTCTGTAGAGGGTGGCTCGTTTGTGGCATGAATTTCCTGAGGAAGTGGTGGATGTGGGTGCAATTATAACGTTTAAAAGATATTTGGATAAGTACATACGTAGGAAATGTTTGGCAGGATTTGGGCCATGAGCAGGCAGGTGGGACGAGTTTAGTTTGGGATTATGTTCAGCAAGGACTGGTTGGACCGAAGGGTCTGTTTCCGTGCTGTATGACTCCATATGTGGACATCACTGGCTCAGCCAATATTCACCTCCCAACCCTAGCTGTCATGGAGAAAAGTCATGTGGCTTCCTTCTTGAATCACTGCAGTCTTGGGGTGGAGGGGCACCCACAGTACTGTTAGTAAGGCAATCCCAAGATTTTGATCTACCATGACAGAACAACGATTTATTCCCAATTCAGGATGGTGTGGGGCTTGGAAGGGAATTTTGATGGAGTTCCCATGTTTCTGCTGACTGCAGGTTTGAATGGTTTTCTCAGAGAGGAATTTGTGTACGGTTGCAGTGCATCTTGCAGAGGGTGGTACACACTGAAGGGAGGAAACAGTTGAGGTGATGGATGGAGTTGCCAATCAAGCTGGCTGCTTTGACTTGGAAGACGTCAAGCTTCTTGAACATGATTGGAGCTGCTCATTTTCCACTCCTCATTTCCACCTGGCAGATGGTGGACAGATAATGGGGAGACAGGATGCAAGTTATCCAGCACAGAATTAGCAACCCCTGACCTCTTCTGGTAGGCACATGGTACGTATGTTTGGTTCAGTTCAGGCTCTGGTCAATGGTCATCACCAGGACATTGACATTGGGGGAATTTAGTGATGGTAATTCCATCGAATGCTATAAATTTGCTGTACAACTACTCTGATCTCCTGAGGTTAAAACAAACTCAACTGATTAGCCACCTCCACCTTGGCTCGCTTCAGACTCGGTCTTGCCAGTCACAAAGATTATATCCCGTACTAGATTTTATCATTACAATCCACATGCTTCTCAAAACTCCAATTCCATTTTGATATCCAAAAATTTCCAAACAGTATTGTTACAAAGCCACACTCTCAGTGAAACCAAATAGCTTGTTCAAATTGTATCATTTGTTCCTTTTTTAAAAATTGCATTCACAGAATGTGGGCATTGCTGGCGAGACCAGCATTTATTGTCCATCCCCAATTGCCCAGAGGACAGTTAAGAATCAAAAACATTGCTCTGGGTCTGGAGGACAGCAGTTTCCTTCCCTATAGGGCATGAATGAACCAGATGGGCTTCTGCAACAATTGACAATGAATTCATTCCAAATTTTGATTCAATTTAAATTGCTCAATCTGCCATGGCAGGATTTGAACCTGGGTCCCCAGACATAATCTGGGTCTCTGGATTAACTGCCCCACAGTAATACCACTAGGCGATCGCCTCCTCTCAGCATTTGCACAGAACAGTGGCCTCAGACAGCACAATTACACTGAAATTGTTTTGCCAGGATTCAGCCTCAGCACCTAAATACATGAGTGTTAGCATCAAGGGTGACGTTTCAGGTTTAATACTAGGCAGTTGCTGGTTAAAAATTAAGTGATTGGAAAGCATCCAGAGCAGGAGGCAGAGACAGCAGTTACGAGGGATGGTATGGAAAGAAGTCAAGAAGAGAATGGGGCAGGCTCAAGGAATTAGCTAGAAAGTAACAGAGGTGAGGATTCAATGTGGTGGCTTGTGTAATGGAATAAGCACATTATGCCCAACGTTTAGTTAAAATGGAAATATCCCACAATTACCCAAAATGAGACTCCAATTGCTTTCTGCATACTGGAGGTTTCGCTGCAACAGGAAGGAGAAATCAGATGGCATCAGACTGGGTTGTGTTTGCACCTCCTCAGAAGCAAGTTGCCAAACATCAATATCAAAAAGTTCAGAACTGCTTTGCCTGATCAGAAACACGTACAAGGCAAGGAAATGGGTTTTGCCCAAGTCTCTCCGCTTGATAATCACAATTACACAATGGGGGTTATTTCTTAGACACAAATACTCACATACTTAAGTCTACTACAAGGACAGAAATACCAAAAACATCCAATTACAAGCTAACTTCGATTCTACAACTTAAGAACATCAAAGGCATTGAGCCCATCCTTCTAGATGCCATGCAACCTTCCAACAACATCCTGCATGCTCCCATTGACAATGAACCAGCGATATCAATACTATGGCTACAAGAGCAGTTCAGAGGATAGGAATTCTGCTTGGACTAACTCAGCGACCATCTGGCCAATGCCTATCGCCCAGCAGGCACAAGTCAGGAGTGTAATAGAATAATCTCCCACTTGCCTGGATGAGTGCAGTTCCAACAACACAAGTCCAACACCATCTAGGATAGAAAACAAAAACAAAGTTGCTGGAAAAGCTCAGCAGGTCTGGCAGCATCTGTGAAGGAAAAAATAGAGTTAATATTTCTGGTCCGGTGACTGTTCTGAGGAAGGGTCACCGGATCCGAAACGTTAACTCTGTTTTTCCCTTCATAGATGCTGCCAGATCTGCCGAGCTTTTCCAGCAACTTGGTTTTGTTCCTGATTTACAGCATCCACAGTACTTTCAGTTTTTATTTACCACCTAGGATAGCTCAGCTGTCTTGTTATAAGGTTCCTCCCAAAGGATAATAAAATCATACAGCACGGAAAGAGACCCTTTGGCCCAACCAGTCCATGTCGAACATAATCCCATACTAAACGAGTCCCACTAGCTCCTGCCCCATACTTCGCCAAACCTTTCCCATTTATGTACCTGTCCAAATGTCTTTTAAACTCTGTCACGTGGCAGTTAAACACTGAGGGAAAACTCAGGGCTTTCGCCAATTAACAGGCAGCATCATGGACTAGAGGGAAGTGAATGTGATACCAACACCTGTCTCCCAGCTCAGCCATCAGCATCAAGTGGAGACTGAGCTAGTCCTTAGGAGGACTCCAGGTTCAGAAAGGGGCAGGTTTGAAAAAGCTCTAAGAACATTTTGGCTGCATTTCCACTAAAGTGGGGAAGCAGGAAATGATGAGAAATACATGTCCTCTTTTGCAGCTCTCTTCCTCCTGCCTACTTTCCCGCCCTCCCTGTATTACTCGCCATTTGAGCACATTCAGACACAAAGAATCTCAGTGGAAACTGAATGAGTGCTCTTTGGAAACCCCCAAATCTATTTTTCAAAATGATACTCTTGATGACCTATCCTAAATGATCCCTCTGTGGGTGGATGTTTATTCCCCTCTGTACCAACAGCTGGAAATGCCTCAAGACATTTCTGTTTAAGGTGATAGATACAAGATGAACTCAAGAGATTTTGGTAATGTCTGCCAGCTGTGTTGTTAATCTGGGGTGCAAGATCTCACAAAACAATAAACAATGACATAAACAGAAAGATTCTTCACTTGTCAAAATATCATTGTTTGGAAACAAGTTACATCTTTAACACTGGATGTTTTGGCCTCGACTGCAGTGGCAGTGAATTCCACAGGCTCACCACGCTCTGGGTGGAAAAATCTCTAACTGAAGAAAAGAGAAACCAGCCAATAATCAAGAGACGTCAGCTCAGTGGACAGCATTGTCCCGTCCAACTTAGAAAATTCTGCATTCGTGTTCCGACCGAAGAACCCAAAATCATTATCCATGCTGACAATCAGAAGTAACGCCAAGGGAGTGCTGCATTATTAAAAGCAAAATGCTTCTTGTTCAACTCAAAGTTAAACAACCTCAGGGCAGGGAAATTCTGAGGGCATAAAACCAGAAGATGCTCAAACTCATCAGAACTGATCATTTCTCTCCACAGAAATGGAGTTCTTTGTGGTATTGGGCCCTCACTGATTCAGGTATAGTGCTGCCACCAACCCTCTCTTCCAAGTGGAGTTTAAAAGCCTGTCTAATTAAACTCAGAATCCCAAGAGTGCGCAAAGAGGCAATTCAGCTCAAGTCTGCACCAACCCTCTGAACAGCACCCCACCCAGACCCAGCTCCCCCATCTTATCCCTGTAACCCTGCATTTCCAATGGGCAACCTACTTACCCTGCACATCTTTGGACTATGAGAGGAAACCCACTCAGACACAGGCAGAATGTGCAAACTCCACACAGACACAGTCATAGGGTGACGGTCAGTGAGTCACATAGCACAGAAAGACACCCGTCAGACCAACCAGTCCATGCCAACCACATTCTGAAACTAAAGTAGTCTCACCTGCTTGCCCCTGGGCCCGCATCTCTCAAAATATGTCTTACTCATGTACATATCCAAATGTCGTTTCAATGTTTTAACTGTACCTGCATCCACCACTTCCCTGGCAGTTCATTCCACACATGAGCCACTGTGTAAAAAGTTGCCCCTCATGTCTTTTTAAAATTTTTCTCCTCTGACCTTTAAAATATGCCCTCTAATCTTCAAATCCCCCAACCAAGAGAAAAGACACCTGCCATTCACCTTATCTACGCCCCTCATGATTTTAACCTCATTAAGGTCACCCTTCAACCTCCTATGTTCCAGTGGAAAAAAGTCCCAGCCTATCCTTATAACTCAAGCCCTCCATTCCTTGGAACATCCTGGTAAATCCTTTTTTGAACCCTCACCGGCTCAATAATATCCTCCCTGTAACAGGGAGACCAGAACTGCACACAGTACTGCAGAAGAGGCTTCACCAACATCCTGTACAATCTCAACATCACGTCCCAACTCTTGTACTCAAAAATAAGCACAACGAACGCAAGTGTGCCAAACGCCTTCTCAACTACCCTGTCTACATGTGACGCAAATTTTGAAGAACTCTGTATCTGAACCCCTAGATCTCCCTGTTCTACAAAACACTCCAAGGCCCTGCTTTTAATTGGATAAGTCTTGCCTTTGTTTTGTTTTACCAAAACGCAACAACTCGCATTTATCCAAATCAAACTCCATATGCCACTCCTCAGCCCATTGGTCTCATCGATCAAGATCTCTTTGTACTTGGAGATAATCTTCTTCACTGCCACCAGTTTTGCTGCCATCCACAAAGTTACTAACCATGCCTTCCACATTCTCATCTAAATCATTGATACAAAAAAAAATGACAAAATCTCGGTCACTGGGTCTGCGAGGCAGCAGTGCTAACCACTGAGCTACCATGCCATCCTTATACTATCAGTGGTAGCAGGTAAAGTATTGGCGAGTGTCTTAACAGGACAGGAGGCAATTATCTGCCAGAAGTTGCAGCTTTTTTTTTGCACAATAGCAAGTACAACTAACATTAGCCAGATAGACTTTGAATTAAACAAATAAAGCACCAGCTATGTCACTTCCAACCCCACTGGGATCTTGTTCAAGACCGTGCAACAATCGGACTGGAAGAAGCCTAATGCAACTTCAACGTTAACTCTGAGGCATTACCTAACACGACTAAATGTTTCAGATCGATGACCCTTCATCTCAATGTGATGAAAAGGTGAATGCGAACAGTTTAATCCAGAGAGAGAAACTCAAACAGTGCCTGAATTGCTGAGAATCCCCAGCATGTGGTGTTTTCACGCTAGATTTCCAGCATCTGCAGTAGTTTAGCATTTCGATCACAGTATCTTGATTACAGCTTTCCAAAAACTAAAATTGCCCAAACGTTGCATATTATTCCCATAGGTGTGCCCCGGAGATCAGTGAGTGGGGGAATCCTTCCTGGCCTGACCCCATAGGGCAGAATTAGTGAGGGTTCTGCACATACTGGATGCAAACCGAGTACAGTGCTTTACAACCTGCCTCCCTTCAGCCCTCCTGCTCTCCGAGTTCTCCCCGCTGGCAGGTTCCAACAGTAACATTTCCGGCCAAGGATCAGAAATCAGCTCTTTCTCCCGGTGGTGCCCAGCTGAAGGATTTTGTTTGTTATCCAAAATTTGATACATTTGGGGAACTTTCCATACATATTTCCCAAAGATTACAACAGTGACTACATTTAAAAAAGAAAATAAATCATTAGCTGTGAAGCATTTTGGAATATCCCTTGAACCTAAAGGGTCTGTATTAAGTCCTTCCTTTCTTCTGTTCGTTAATTGGAGCTGCTAAAAAAAAGTACAAACTGCCCAGCAAAAGTGCTCCATTTTCCAGTGAAAAAGAGAGATGAGGTAAAGCAAAACTGAACAAAAAAACTTGTCTTATTAAAAAAAACCAAGAATTGCTTTGATAGACTTGCAATACCTACAACACACTAATAAAGTTACTCCTGACATCTGCATTAGGGGATTTCTCAGGATCAAATGCACACAAGCTGAAATCTCAGAGTCAGCTCAAGGTCAGACACAGAGTGGCAAACAAGGTGCTGAACTTATTATGTTCATCACTCATCAACCAAGTGCCCAGCACAATGCCCGGTGACCATGCATAGCTGTAATGCCCTTCTGTTAAGCAATAGTCAAAATGGTGATACAGACAATTAGTCAGGATAGCTTTTTTGCTTCAACATTATCGCACTGGGCTCATTTTTACCCATTACTGGCACCAAGATCACCATCCAGGGCATGAAGATAACACCTAGCAGATGGGTAGGAAAAGAAATATGGCATATGCTAAAAATCAAAACAGTTGGAGATTTAGAACAGCTCAGTCAGCATTAGATCAAGGTTGGCATCATACATTTGGTCCATCAGAATACAAAGGTTATTTATCTCTCTAACAAGCAGCACTGAAAGTCCAGCCTTGCAGAATGTAGACAGTCCTGCATTTTCATGGATTTCCCCGCCAAAGATTTGCCAGTCTGCTTGCTACAGGGAGAGTACAGGGTTTCTCAAAACCAATTCTTTCGAACAGTGAGCTTTTCCCCTGTTCTTCCCTTTCCAAATCACAAAAGCTTTTCAAAAACTTTAGAAATTGTGCGTGTGCCAGGTCCTGGAACATTAGTAGGAGACTGTAATTCATAAACTAGATTACATCAAGTTTAACACCATCCAAAAACTATAGCAAGCACAAATATGCTCGCCAGAGAAACAGAGCCCGGAGAGACGAACCATCAGTCAAAGCAAAAATCCTCAATTAACAATTGCATGTCACTGGACAATGACTGAAACAAAGTGAACATACAGAAAGGAATGAATATTTTACATTATTTTACTGAAGAAGTTCTGACATAAATTTTCCATTTTTCTTCCATCACTACAATTCTGACCCGTGTTCATTTCACAGAGTAGGAAATAATCTGCGCTGTTTAAAACAAAAATTTAAACATACAAGGTAAACGTGATTTCAAAACTGACTGCATGTTCCCATCGTGAAAAGAAGCGATCAACACAAAACTGAACTAATTCAGTCGCATCTTTTAAGTCAAAGTTAAAAGGTACGCAGGTCGGTGTCAGCATTTAAATTAGCTGCTGTCTTATTTAGTGCCTGTGTGTCTCTGCGTGTGTCTGCCTGTTTGTATTTGTTTGGTGGTCACTTTTTGAAGCAGCATCATCTGATAGATTGGTGACAACAGACAAACCTCAGCTCCCAAATGGCCGTAATTGTAGGAGATAAAAGCGTAGGATTGTCACGATTTGTGTGTCGATATGAAAAAGTCTGCATATTGTAAATCTTCCTATGATGCAACGTAGTGAACAGAGGTGCTCAACTCTAGTTTCACATCAGTATAACAGCAGCGCTCCACAGTCACCAATTTTGCACCAGCCAAGCAACCCATCACATTGCGAAGGACTGAAAACACTTTCATCCTAAAAACTGAACCACCTGCATTTTGATAACTCCCTTTGCAACGTTAGTAAGTTCCAAAGCAATTTACCAAAAAATGAAACACAGAAAATAAGGGATCAAAGCAGGAACAGGCCAGTTGGCCCCTTGATTCTGCCCCTCTGCTCCGTAAAATCATGTGATGCTTCTCCTGCAACCCTTTTAGCCCAAGATGTGACTCCAGTGAATCGGTGCAGCTTGCCCTTAAGAGGCCTTTTTAGAGCTGTGAGGGGAGAAACGAGTGCAGTGCACTAAATGGGGTTTAACCACAGCTTTATCCAACTGTGCACAACTACTTTTAAATTCATTTGTGGAATGTTGGCGTTTCTGACTGAGCCAGCATTTATTGCAGTCCTCCTGCTGTGGGTTGACCCACAGCGCCATTAGGGAGGGAATGCCAGCATTTTGACCCAGGTATTTCGAACTACCTGGAATCCCAGGATTTCGACAATTTCCATTCCTTTTATGGTAATCGCTTTAGGGCTCAAGGACAACGTTGCGTTTGTCTTTTCAATTCTCCTTCGTGTCTGCCCATGAGCTTCGAGAGCTGGTCTGGCAGGGCCTTTCTGAGCAAGTTGGGTGGGGAGAGAAAAAAAAAGGGAGGGGAGAGAAAAAAAAAGGGAGGGGAGAGAAAAAAAAAGGGAGGGGAGAGAAAAAAAAAGGGAGGGGAGAGAGGGAGAGACAGACAGACACACAGCGCGACTGTTGGGTTGGCAATTTGTGGTACAAAACCCACTTTGGTGGGAAACTTCACAGCACATCACACCACTCCTGGCACAAAAAAAAGAAGTTTGTAGGTTTTGGATAACAAGAGCGAGTCTGTATGTGACGAAATGAATTTGCTGCCATCTGTTGGGGATAAAGGTTGATCCATGAATATGAATACTGAAGGTGGTGGGCGAGACGGTAGATAATGCAGGTAGATTGCAAGAAGCAATTGCGCATAAACGCCCATGCTCGCTCCTCAGGAAACACTGACTAATGTTGATAACTGCAGATAAATGATGACAAGTTTGAATAAGTCGCTTGAACGAATAACACGGAGATGCAAAATGGAGCAATTATCAGGAAAAGGACACTAACTTTGTTTTAATTAACTCATTTTTTTTCTTCTCTTCTATATATATCCCTTTGCTGGCATACAGCACTTCAGGGAGCAGGGAGCACCCCCAAAAGCTCATGTTGTGTGCCTAGCTTGGACAGTGAACACGCTGGAATTATTCGGTGGTATAAACCAAAGTCCCACTTCCGTTCCACTTTCAAGCCTCTCACAGGTCTCTGATATTCTATGGACAAAAAGACAGGAGACTGGGTGACAGCGAACACTGAAGAGTGGGCACCAGAAACAGAGAAAACGCTGGACATCATGCAGAGTAAATAGTGGCTTTTATAATGATCATTGGCTAAACAGACATGGAGTGGACCCATCCATTGTTGCACAGGAACAGCATGTTGGAGGAAAAAAATGACACACTCCTTGAAATCAAAGGCTGGACAACTACTGCAATTTGCTTCTTGTGAGCAACACTTGCTGCTCCAAGGTCCCTCAACGTGTCAACAAAGCCATCACAAAGGACATTCAGCTACAGCAGGAATTCACAAACACTTCATCTCAAACATCCCCATGGTTATCGGCCTTCTGTAAAGTACATGACGCATAAAAGCCTTAAGGCTGCCTCCTTCCTCTTTGGAGTATGGTATTTGATCCAGCGAGAAGCAGTCGACAATCTAGATTCGGCACAGCAATAGGCAAAACTTCATGGAGTTAAATGTTAACGCGCAACAGATTGAACGTCTGAGTAAATGGTCAAATGCCACCCAACAAGTTCCCATTCTGATCCACAGTCCTGGACTGAGCTGCAGGTGAATGCTATAATGGATGATATGAAGTACATTTCATGATTACTTTATTCCTTCATCCTTTCGTAATACGAAAAGAAAAAGCATCCATATATACCCAATACATTGTCAGCACTCTGCACTGAACAGCAGTGAGAGTTCAAGACCCACATGGAGGTCACCATGAAGGACTCTCCTTCTCAACTTCTCCTCTCGCCTGAAGAGTGGTGACCCTCAGGTTAAACCATCTCCAGTAGCCTCTCTCCAGTGACAGAGCAACTGCATGGTCCAGTAGGGCTATGGCAACTTAACAACATGTCTAAGCCTCCTATCAAATTAATTGTCAGGCGTTTTAAAAAAAACACAAGCAGTACAAGTCACCAGGTAAAATAGCAATATAGTACTCAAAATGGACTGGTACTTGCACAGAATTATCCAGAATCTTCATCAAAGCATCTTAGAAAATCATAAAGGAGACAATCGTATCAAACAACATGGTGTTGTCATTTGTTAATTCGCAATAACATCATATGGACAGTGACTCATAAGAAGGATTCCCAACAGATAGCCATTATCTGCAATGGCTTTCTTCCTTGCTGTAGCACATTTACTAATGACAAAACCATCCTTTCTCCCTTAATATTTCCAAGAGTAATTGAATCAGTTACCATTTTTTGAAGGCTGCAATCATACTTCAGGCAAGATCATCATTTTCAGGAAGAGACAGAAATGAAGAGATTCAGTGATGTGTAATATCACAACAGAGTTGTGCACCTGTATAACCCACAGGCTCAGAAACAACTTAAAAGAACACTGAAATTTGATTACTTCAGACAAAATAAAATTACTGCAATCTTACTCAAGCTTCTCTTGAAAAGACAGGATTGCCCAAGGTGTGGCAATTTAACACAGATTGCTGCTCTGCCCATTTGTTTTACAAAATGAGAGCGCTTCATGTTTCCGATGGGAAACTGCGGTCAGGGGTCCTTTAGAAATGAGGAGTTGGGCTTCCACTGGGACAGTTCCTTTATGTCAAAGAGCTGGCAGGGAAAGACAAGCCATGGCCCGTTCTCACAGCACCCAGCCGCTGTATTCTGAAAGAGTAAGGCTTCAGAAACACAGACAGCTACTTTGGCCGCTGCCACCAAACAATAAGCACTAAAGGTTTGGGTGCCAGGAGGGTAGAAGGTGAGGTAGGGTAGGATGCCAAGTGGGTTGGGGGCAGGATGCCAGGTAAGTGTCACAGTGTTTCGTGTAGATCACTGGGGGGCGTGGGATACCATCAAGTCTGGTGGAGGGGTTGGGGAGGTCATCATCTCTGATGATAGACAAAGACAAGTCCAAGGTCCTGGGGGGTAGATGCAAAGGTAAATGGGGTCCTGGTGCCAGAGAAAGGGGGGGGGGGGGGGGGGGGATGGAACATGCCGCATGTAGGGGGTTGTGAAGTGGGCTGTTAGGTCAGGACTGCAAATTTCATCAGACCCATCCAAACTAATGGAGACTTTTTTTTTGGGGGGGGGGGGGGGGGGGGGGGGGGGGGG
>NC_063353.1:39550745-39560125 GCF_021869965.1 Rhincodon typus
CAGGGAAATCTTCAATTTCCCAGGCAATTCCATCAGAATGCCCCACAACAGGGTTACCCCGGGTTCCCCAGGCCCATCTCCGCTGGAGAAATGACTCTGTGACCAGCAGAAAATCCAGGCTCCAGTGTCAGCACGGTGTCATTGTCACAGCACAGAGTTCCAACCGACAGTGCAGCGTCCTGGAAATACAGCATGCCGTCTTTACCCACCTCAGTCATCTTCCAGACTTCCACTGGTTACCAATTATTATTGAAAACAGTCAAGGAGTGGGAATCTTTGGGTAGCGAAATAAGAGCTAGGTGGTGTACAAACTGCCCCCTGTTGATCTGCAAGATTCAAGAGTCTGTTTATTAACCAAGCACATTTATGGTCGGGTGATGGGGGCTGGGAAGGGGGAATTAAGGATGTTGGCAAGGCACTCAAATTTTTGTTCCCCATCATGCTCTGGAGCTTTAACTCTTTGCTAAAAGGAAAAAAAGTTCACACACGCCAAAACCTCCTGGTCCACAGGCAGTGTGGTAAAGGCCCTTGAAATCTATCCAAGCTGCCCTCCTCTCTCGCTTTTCCAGGGAAACGCAATGAATCAGAGTTATGTCAGCAGTAGTGAGATGACATGCCAGAAAGACAGACATGCATTTTTCCAGCACTGTGCGCGACCACTGGGTGTCTCAAATGCTTTACAGATAACGTACATTTAAAAGTACAGTCACAATTATAACGTAGAAAACATAGCAATTTGACAGTGACAGGCCAATCTGTTTGCTATCGAGGGACAATATTCCTCAGGACATGGTGGACAACTTGACTACTCTTCTTCAAAATAATGCCACGGGACCTTTTACATCCATCACAGCAGGAAAGGGAAATGCATGATCAGAAAGACACCTTAAACACAGCACCACTCCCTCAGTACTGCAGTGGGGTGTGGAGCTTGCTTTAAGCCCTCAAGCGGGATTTAAAGTCAGGATCTTGCAGTTCAAAGATTTAAACACTGACTGCTCTTTCGCCACCCTTTCCCATCTCTGTCCAACCTGGAGATGCGTGACATAGGGTCCAAGTGGGAGCTGCAAATGTGTAATCCTGGCATGTTGTGTTGCGTGTGTGTGTAAGATTTAGCGGTACATTGTAACTTCAGGTCACCCTGGTGGAACTAACACCTCCTCACAACAGATGCAGAACACTGGTAAACTTGAACAGAACTTTGAATGTACAGTGCAAAAAACCCCATGTACTTGACAGTCATGCAACAGAGATAAATGATGGCGTATGAAGGTAAACACAAGGTGACAGTGCAAGCTAAGAGCAAGATTCATTACGAAGCAGAATGGGGTGGAGGGGTGTAAAAGGCTCTCTCTATAATTGGCTGCACTATCTTGCAGTGTGTGTCTTTGAATGCTGGTGCTCATTAACCTTTGCCAATTTTTTTTTGAAAACTTTCAAAACTAAAGTAAAAGTTAAAGGGAGGGGGTGCCTGGGTTTGGGAAACATGTTTAAAGTGGCTTTCCTCTAAACCAGCGACCACACGTACAGAATAGGGTCATCGTTTGAAAGGCATCCTACACGCATGACGCACGACCAAGGAGTTCTAGAGAAACAAAATCCACTTCAAAAAGATTGCTCAAGTGAGTGAAAGCCTCTTCCCGCCAAAAGCAAGCTTTAATGATTCATAGCAACACCATGTACAAAAAACAGGAAGCTCAGACACACTTAGCGACGATTCCAACAGCCCTTGCACATTGCCATGGGAACATCCAGTTCTACAGTTGGGCAGCCTACAAAAGGAGCAGTGTTTGACAGTGTCGAGTTCACATCATTGCTTCCGAAATAGCCATAAAAGTTGGAACTACAGCCAACCCTGCCATAAAAGAGAGAAATCATTTTTCACTCAATTCAAAAATAATAGCTTGTAGAATCAAAGGTTTTTTTGTCCAAATACATAAACCCAAACAGATGAATTTACAAGATATTTACTTTTGCACCAAGCTGCTTCCTGATTACATGCAAATAGAATTTGAGCTAATCCTGTCTAGAAAGAGAGCTAACAAGTTCTGCCAAGAAATCAGCTGTGACAGCACCCTCTGAATGGCAGGATTAAATTTATTCCAGAGATCTCAGCAACCTAGGTGGGATCACCACCGGTATGAAACACTGCCCAGAATACTCAAATACCTCAATCCAGAGTTTTCCAATGTGCTCAACTAAGTGGATAGAGGCAGGAAGTGGCCTGGCTAATCATGCAGTTCATGTTTTAAACTTCATTTTGCTCAAGTAGAGATATGTGGAAAGGAATTTATCAATTGAAATAAATAAATGGAGGATATGTTATTCTGTTCTCTTTTGGCATATTGCACTGTGAATGAGGAGTTATCACAGGCTCCAATGAATTGAAGGTAAAATTCAAACAAACCTGTACAAGAACAACAGACTGCAACTCAACTGGAAGGGGGCTAATATAGCGTTGGGGAGACTTGCTACAGCTGCTCGGGAAGATTTAACTTAGTGCGGGGGTTGTTGTGTATGTGTGTGGTGGTGGGACCTAGGGACATGCAGGACTTATACAATTAATAGTAAGGTCCTGGGGAGTGTTGCTGAACAAAGAGACCTTGGAGTGCATGTTCCTTGAAAGTGGAGTCGCAGGTAAACAGGTTGTGAAGGCAGCATTTGGTATGCTTGCCCTTATTGGTCAGTGCATGGAGTATAGGAGTTGGGAAGTCACGTTGTGGCTGTACAGGACAATGGTTAGGCCACTTTTGGAGTTGAGCGCGCAATTCTGGTTTCCTTCCTATATGAAGGATATTGTGAAACTAGAAACGGTTTAGAAGGGATTTATGAGGATGTTGCCAGGGTTGGAGGGTTTGAGCTCTAGGGAGAGGCTGAATAGACTGGGGCTATTTTCCCTGGAGCAGCAGAGGCTGAGGGATAACGTTACAGAGGTTTATAAAAGGTCATGAGGGGCATGGATAGGGTAAATAGGCGAGATCTTTTCCCCAGGGTGGGGAAGTCCAAACCTAGAGGGCATAGTTTAAGGTGAGAGGGGAAGATTTAAAAGGGGCAAATTTTTCATGCAACTTCCTCCCTGAACGCACCACCCACTGCCAGAGGAAGTGGAGGAGGCTGGGACAATTACAACATTTAAAAGGCATCTGGGTGGGTATACGAATAAGAAGGGTTGAGAGGGATATGGGCCAAATGCTGGCAAATGGGAGTAGATTTATATCGGATATCTGGTTGGCATGGACACGTTGAACCGAAGGGTCTGTTTCCATGCTGAATATCTCTGTGACCTTTTGTGGATGGTGAAAAGAAAAGTAATTGTGAGAAACACTGCAGTAAGTGAGGCACGTTTTAGACAACCTTCCTCAGAACTCAGTCTGCCAATTGGTACTGCCACCATTTACTTCTCCCCTTGTTCAGTTTCCTCAATAAAATGGAAATATATCAAGAGGAAAATCAAAATCATAAGGGTGAAACATGCTAGGGAAATTTCTGCTTAATTTCTCCAGAGACAATAGCAGAATCGTCCCAGGCACTGAATGTCGTGGGTAAAGGCAGCAAAGGTGGGAGAATTGTCAAGAGCAAGAAGTCGCATTTTGCAACCAAGTGTTAAATACTGAAATGAGATTCCCAGCAACGAGCAACAAGAGGTCCCAATGCATGCATTCGCGTCCTCAGCGAGGCAACACCTCACCTCACCTCATTGGTGTGGAGTTTCCCATCTTCCCATCAGCTGGATAGAAACTAGATGGTGACAATTCACAACACGAAGGCCAGAGCAGTAACGTGTCGACCCCAGGTGATCAGTTGCTCCTCCGGACCTCCACCAGTCCCCAGCATCTCGGGGCGAATTCCATGGGTTGCAAACACACGGACCGCCAAGTGCCCCTGGGTAAAGCAGGGTGTCAACAACCTTCTGTCTGGATTGACAATCGTCAGGAAGCATGCAGGGGCAGCTCTGAACTGCTCGCACTTGACCAGGGGCACAGCTCGACTTCAAAGATGGTGCTGGTGCCAGGAGATTCTGGCAGTGGCTGGTACCTCTGCCTGCAGCGAACGGGAGAATATGAGGGCGCAAGGCGTTAAAATTGGGCATGGAGCAGAAGTAACAAGGCGAGACTGGGAAGGTAGCAGGAGATAACTTGTTCAGGCTCACAGAGAGAAACTCTTCACAAACTTCACCAAAATTGATGCTTAGCCAATTTCTGGTAAAATTTAGCCAGCCCTTTCACTGCAAGGAAAAAAAAAGTTAAATACTCTCAAATGGTTCAAGCAGCACAACAGAAAGCACATCAATTTACACTGGACACCACCCCATGGAAAACAGGGCTGGTGAAACCAGAAATTCAATGACCTTTTCACTTGTTTCAGTTCCAATTTTAGGCTAGTCTTTATATCACTAATACTGACAAAAGAACATGAAAACTAAACCACATTATGAATGTACAGTCATTCAGTGACACGAAGAGCAAAGTTTCTAACTAGTGGCACCCAATCCTATTCTGTAGTTGACAATCGGCACGATACAAAATGGTGTCAGTGGAGCTCTCTTCAATACTCAATAGATTTGTGACAATAAAACATACATTAAAGCTCAAGCCATGATTCCAAGTTCTTGCATTGTCCACATAGAACACATCTTGTGGTTCAAAGTTGGAAATGCAAAGCAAAGTCCTTTTGAGTTAATTAGGAAAGTTGACAATGACAGGGTGGCAAAAGACAAGGTGGTTTAGGATTAGCACATGCCCTGGTCTCCTACAGAGTGTCCAACCAATCTCTTGGAATGGCATGGATAGATTTTTGGAAGGCACTTGGATTATCACCTGCCCCAAATGTACCAGTTTAGCTGGCAATCCTGTTTTTTTTTTTTAATTCCTTCAGGAGATACAATTGCCCTTAGCTTGACCAGCATTTATTGCCTATCCCTAACTGCACAGGAGAAGATGGCGGTGAGCTGTCCCCGTGAACCGCTGCAGTTCAGGTGTTGGGGTACACCCATAGTCTAATACAGAGAGCAGTCCACGATTTTGTCCCAGTCCAAACAAAGGAACGGCAATATTAGTTCCAAGTCAGGAATGATAGGCAGCTTGGAGGGAAACTTACAGGTTGTGGCTGGTGTTCCCAAATATTGGCTGCCCTTGTCCGCTTTGGTGACATGTCACAGGTTTGCGAGATGCGGTCTAAGGAGCCTTGGTGAGTTGCTGCCGTGCATCTTGTGGATGGTACACACTGCTGTGACTACATTGATGGTGGAGGGAGTGGATGCTGAAAGTGTTAGATGGAATGTCAATTAAACTCTATACTGGATGGTGTCAAACTTGTTGAATGTCACTTGATTACGAGGCTATCACTAATTATAAATGTTCCTCAGCCACATACCACGGGGAACTCGGGAGTAGAGACACTGCTCATTTTTCCCCAAGTTTGTTCTAATTTTATTCCTTGTTTTATATGGGCATTGGACAATGATCCTGCTATGCAGGCTAAGATAGCAGCCATAACCTCTTATCCACACGTATGTGTCCGAGCCTCTTGTGATAACTACACAAAACACTAAACCCCAGCAGCATTTGTTTAGATGAACTGGATTCTCAAAATGTCCAACCCACTCCATGGAGTGCTGAAGACACGTTCCCACCTTCAGGAGATGAAAAAAAACCCAGAGACATACATGTGTATTTGAACGAGAGAAACAGAATGCCCAGTATGTGTGCAAGTCGAGGTGGGTACATGAAAAAAAAATGTGCAAAACTGCCTCTCTGCAACTATTTGTGAGATCCCTAGCTTAGAGTTTCCGCATAACTCTCAAAACTAAATTACACTCTTACACTGTGTGAATTATGCAAAAAGGGTGCAACCAGCAACCCTTCTACTGCTAGTCTTCTGGGAATTAACCTTTCCTTATAAAAATTGGGTGCTGGGTCTGTACGAAGCTTTATCAAAATGATGGGCTTGAGACAAGGCATAGCAGCAATTCCACTCTGAATTTATGATACCTGCTCTTAGAATGTGCCCTCAGATGAATACATTTGCTGCAGAGAAAACTCTCTCATGACTTTGATGAGTCACTGAACCGGTGCCTTGGACTTGGAGGCAGTCATGAGGACAGCCCGAGTCAATTCTACGTTCTCTGGAATGGAAAGAATGAGGGTCAATCTTACTGTGACACACGTGATTCTAAAAACGTTTGAGACACAAGATGCTCCAAAATAGAACCCCCTCATCAGTACAGACTAACAACAGTGGGAGCAGAGTCTTGGGATGAAGGCACCATTCATGAAAAGGACTGAAATGGAGGAGAAATTTCACTCAAAGGGTTGCAAATCCAAAAGGACTCTTCTTGACCGCAGAAGGTTATGAATGCTCCACCACTGAAAGCTGCAAAAGAGTCATTTTCATCACTCAGGGAATCACAACACATGGGGAACAGGCAGGAAGCTCAATGTCAGCCACTGTCATATGAAAGCTATGGCCAAGGACTATGGTGTCTGCTCCTGCTCCCGGTGGAAGTGCCACATCAGTGTCAGTCAGCCCCAAACGAGGCAGAATTCGACAGTGACCCACATCATGAGCATGGAATATACAGGCTAGCTCAATTTCTTGAAGGCAAAGCCCGCCCACAGGCAACAGTTTCATCCCCGTGGCTTTCAGATTGATTGGAATCCAAATCCAAATCCTACACCCAGCCCTCTAGCCCTCAGGCAACGCAACACGTTCATTGCAAACTTCAAAAACATCGTCCAAGACATAAATAATCAGTTGGATTATGTAGTCCTCTTGTCACACCAACATTTCATTAAGGTCATCAAAGGACAATGTTCCTTTCAATGTACAGCAAACCTGCTTTTACCCAACACCTTATCAACTGAGACTCTCTATAAACTGGCAAAAATTACATACCTCAAAGACCGCAATCTACTGCAATGTCCAAGTATTTATGCTGTAAATAAAGCATAACAACGATGTGTATACCCCGTGTATCACGTTTCAATTTCTTACTGTGTGCATATTTACAGTGATTTCAGGAGGTGGTTTTTGTTGGGTTTTTTTTGGGAGGAACGTTGATGTCCCAGAGCTTTGCTTGGTCAGGGTTCTTGATTATCAGGAATACTTGATCAACTGGCTCACTTGTGGTTCCATTGGTGCAGTTAATAAAAGTTTGCTGCATATAATTTGGTCAGATAGAAGAGGGCGAAACACTATGGTTCTATTGAGGCGCAAGTTCCCAATTTAAAAAGAAATGGCATTCCCCCACCTTCCCCGGCCCCACGTGCCTCAACCAGCCACAGTAGGTGACCACTTTAAAGTTTCGCAATTCGGAACACACCACTGAAACCACAACTTACTGGTGTTGCTTTACTATTATTCAAAAGCAAGAGTTTTGTGCTGGTTACCCCATCCACATCCCCAGTGGTGTAACATGACACACACATACACAAAGAAAAAATTACATTTAAAAAGTACACAAAAAATTCAATTACTAATAACTGCAGTTCAATAAATATAGCAGCAGAGAGAGCTGGTCGTGAGTCACGCAGGAGTATTTCAAACAAGAACTTATGAAATCATATGCCATGTGAGTGGTGCTCAATTAGTTCACACAAACACAAGCAGAAGTTAACCGGATGAGCTCTTTATTCATTTAGAACCAGCCTAACAGCCTGCTGCACTGTTGTTTTATCAACGGAATGCATTATCAGTGACAAGCATTCTTAGTGCATCAAGACTATGTTGCACTGTCAAACAAATGAAGACTTGCATTCATATAGCGCTTGGCATGTCCTGAAGGGCTTTACAGCTAATTAAGTATTGCAATCAATGTTAACATCAGGAGTCAATTTGCGCACACCAAACTCTTACAACATCATGGCAACAGTGACCATAAAAATCAGATCATAAAAATATTGACGAGGACATCAGAGAAATAACATCCCTGTCCCTCCTCAAAATAGGGTCAAGGGATTGTTTGCTTCCACCTGACCAGGTAGGTAAGGTCTTATTTTAAATGTTTGATCTGAGAAAAAACATCTCTGACACTTCAGTATTGCAGCAGAGTTTCAGCCTTGTTTTGTGTTTAAATGGGTCTTGAACCTGGCTCATGGCTCAGGAGTGAGTGCGACCAAACTGAGGCACTGTTGACAACAATAGGACAAGGCACCATGAGCAGGCAAATGATTGAAGACCATAGAGTTTGATGGGGAGCTGAGACAACCTGTGCTGTTTCGTCAATGCGTACATGGCCAGGAGTTTCCCAGGAACCCCACTAACTTTCACACGGAAACGGTCATCAGGATACTGAGCAAGTCCACCGTTACAGACGTGACGACTAGATTTATTTTTAAGGGAGTTCAACAAGGTGTTTAAAACACCTACAGAACTGGATTCCGAGGAGTGGAGCCAGTGGGGGAAAGAGAGAGACTGGATGTTAGTGACCGACCTGTCTGTGATACTCCGCCCGAATGCAGACACAATGACATCACTGCACAATGGCGAGGCTTATTTTGGTCAGCATCACTAGAACACTAATACAGAATAGGTGACACACAACTTCCTTGCTGTCCAGCTCAGTTCACTCAAGAGCGTATTGATACAGTGTGGTGTCACCTACATCACCTCAGAGACAGGGTACCGGGTCCAGCTGTCACTTTTTGTCTCTTGATACAAACTCTTGCCGTTTTTGTGACCTTATGACCTACCCACAATTCACTCCCAAGGTAAACCAAACCTGAGCCACCTAATTGGTGGAGGCCAAGTACGGAGGCACGCCAAATCCTTCAATGTGATGACAAACACTTACCATCATGGGTGGGTTATTTTATACATAAATCACAGAGTTTCTGAAATATGCAAGTTACTCCTAATCAGTTCTTGCACTAATCATTAAACCTATTTAAAAGGGACAACTACCGTTAGCACCAGCACTTGTTGGAAACTGAAAAAAAAAGAGACAGGGATTTAAATTGTGTTATTCGTTACACAACTGTCTGAAACAGAATCGCACTGTAGGAGTGGAGCTTCAGCTACAAAGCTTGTGCTGTTTCCTGGAGGGCCCATTTCCTCAACTCCCATATACAAGCAAGGTGAACAAGTAAGTCTACATCTATATTAAAAAGACAAAACAAAAATACTCAGGTGCATAGTACTGCCTCAATGTGCACTGAATAGGCAACTTCACCAAACTTCACTGATATCAAATGATGTTCACTGAACAATCAGGAATGACAGGTAAGGGCTGAGGTCTCTCGCTTTGTGATCCTCTGCCTGTACTTCAACCTGTGCACAAAGTAAGTTAGAGATAGTAGGAACTGCAGATGCTGGAGAATCCGAGACAACAAGGTGCAGAGCTGGATGAACACAGCAGGCCAAGCAGCAGCATTGGAGCAGAA
>NC_063353.1:39560525-39595842 GCF_021869965.1 Rhincodon typus
TTCTGCTCCAATGCTGCTGCTTGGCCTGCTGTGTTCATCCAGCTCTGCACCTTGTTGTCTCACAAAGTAAGTTAAATTGCTTACCCGAAGGAGAAATTTAATCCTTTGTTTTTTTTTGGTTAAATAACGCATTTTCGTAAAATAATCAAATAGAAGTGGGCCATCAACCTTTTGCTGAAGTGTAGCTACTCTGCCTCAATCAAGATAGGGACTGCCTGGTGAGCAAAGTGTAGCTGAGAGGCCTCTGGCTAAATAGGCTTCTGCCTCCACACAGTGGGTGGCTGTTCCATTTGCATATGAATAACTTCTCCCACCCACTCTGATATAAGCACACATTCCGACCTTTTCTCATCAGTGAAAGCTGAATTACAGTAACAGATAATAATCGAACATCAACCCCAGCCACTGCAGTTGTACTTAAAAATACAGGAGGCACCTCCTTCCTCTGTATCACCCTGTTTACATCAAATGGAGAATCAAAGCTGCAGTTCCCTCCTTGGGGCTACACTTGCTTCACACGATCCTGTATGACACACTCAGAGATAGCAAGAACTGCTGATGCTGCAGTCAGAGATAACACCACGCAGAGCTGGATGAACACAGCAGGCCAGGCAGCATCAGAGGAGCAGGATAGCTGACGTTTCGGGTCGGGACCCTTCTTCAGAAAAAGAAAAAGAAACTCGAAATGTCAGCTTTCCTGCTCCTCCGATGCTGCTTGGCCTGCTGTGTTTCTCCAGCTCTACACCTTGTTATCTCAGGTTGTTTGTTGGCTTTTAGAACCCAAAGTTGGCCAAAGAAGAACTTGGGCTGGGACTCAGAACAAAACTCTCTCACACTCTTTTTCAAGTTGCGCCCTGGGGTCTTTTAATGCATCCCCAAGCAGGGAGGAAGGCCTCAGTTTAAAATCTAACCCAAAAGGCAGTTGAGCACAGTTCTTCATCCAGTCAAATAAAAAGAAAATATAAAAATAAGAGTTCCACACAACAAAACATAAATGGCACTGGCAGTGCTAAGGGCTGGGCAACATCAATGCTGTGGATTAAGAAAAGGCCTCTCACACTCCAGGATCAAATCCAAGTTCACAAGTTACAAGAAGTGCCACCTGGCAACTGAGTTCAGATTTAAAAGTGAACTCTGGCCCTTTAGTATATCAAGGCCCAAACATGGGCCTGGTAAATAATTTTACCGAGATGCAGTGGCTGGTGGGAGGAAATGAAAACAGGTCAGAGTAGAAAGTCATTATAATCACAGTGCAAGGAATTAAACATGTGCAAAATCAGGATAACGTATTGCGGCATGAGTAATTATTATCTTGGTGTGTTGCTCAAGTGTCAAATCAACTTGTCTAACTGCACTGTTCTTACTGACAGGCTTGCTATTTAACAATGAATTAACGACTTGTGCATTCTGAATCCTAAGTAATGTGATAATGGTCTCAAGCACCTGGATGTGGAGGAGGAGCTTGTGCACTCCACTGATCGACAGAGTAAGGCTTTCAGAAGTTGCTTGCTCATGTGGAGTCATCCTGATGAAGGTGGCCATTGGATAGTTTATTGGTATTGGGGTATGTTCGGGCAACATCAATACAAATCAAAGAACTGTAGCTGCTGAAGGTCATTCAGGATTCGACACGGAGTTTAAGAATCTTAGATCCAGAACACCACCTTCAATGTCTTCTACCCATCCCACACCCAAGCCCTGCCATGACATGGGCTGCTTTCAGCACAGCGAACCCATTTTCATCTACTCTGAATGTTGCTAAAGAAAACTGATCAACCCACAGCCCAAATATTTGATTTCCCAGTTAAGTTAAAGCAGAGATTCGGGAATACACTGGACACTGCCCAAACCTTAGCAGCCGAGCCTCTCATCATTGGCGCTGTGATCCAATGCCAGATTAGCTGCACCAACTCAGCCTTCTGCAAACTAGGTCAACAAACGTTTGGAAACAAAGACCTCCCCACGTCCACACAAGTCCGAGTACACGGAGCAATTGACTGCGCTGCATCTAGACCTGGTCTGTGCACCAGCGACACACAAGACGGCTAGAGCGATCCTGCCAGCATTAACCCTGCTGTACGCCCCATTTGCAATGGGAGGATTGGCAGATGTTCAAATCCTCCTTCCAAACAGTTCCTCATGCCTTCAAGCAAAACCCCTACAAAATCAAAATCAATCTGGATCACCACCACTGCTGTCCAAATAGCTTAAAAAGTTCTTCCTGCAAGGTTGTACCTATTTTTTCCTCCAACTCTCAAAACAACCAGCACCCGAGTATAAAATATATTTAACACTTGGAAGATGTGGATGCTCTCTTTCAAGTCCAGTAGGCTGACATCAACAACAGGTGGGAAGCGATCGCTCAGAAATGGCATCAACTGGTTATCAAGCTGCATTAAGATTTTGGGACTCAGAGGCACAAGGCAGAGCAGCTGCGAAGAAGGAAAAGGAAGACATTCCTGCTCTCGGGATACCATGACTACCTCCTGCCACAATATCAGGGGCCTGTCCGGTCACACAAGCACACCATATTGGCAGGAACTCACAACCCTGAGGGCATAAGCCTTGAATTGAGGACAATCCATATGCAGTCCTAGCAGAAAGAAGTGCCAAGTTACCTTTCTGCGTTTCATCTCGAAAAAAAAAAGTTCCAAGTTCTCGAGAAATGTAAAAGGCAAAAAAAAAATCAGAGACTATCGAAGGGTTTTGGCACATTTTCGCCTTCCAACTTCTAATCAGTCGCTACAAAGCCCACTTTTTGTCAAGTTAAGGCATACAGACAAGAAAGGAAAACAAGTGAAGGGTGGGATTATTCACAATTGGAGTTTTTCAGCACACTTTAGCTTAAATCTCAGTTACCCCGAAAAGATGACCGCTTCCTAGGATTGGGCAAAAAACAACAATTTTGAGAATGTGAAATGCAAAGGTTGATGCAAATTAAATCAGAAAATAATCTGGCATTATCAAATATTTTACAACCTTTGCTCTCATGAGTTATCAGTCAAGAAATGCATCCATTTACCTACTTTCTCCCTAGTTTACAAGTTTTAAATTTCTTGCCTTTTATCTGCCCTCTCCAATTGCTGCCTGCATTTCTATAAATCTCTTCAACTCATTCATAAGTTTCAATGACAGCATCCTACTCCCTCCCCACAGGAAAGTGAAAGTCAGACACTAAAAATGCAGAAGAAACGAAACTCAAAAGATACGCTTGCTGAACAGATGGTGTATCTTTACATCTTGGAGGAGCCAACTGGGGAGGTTCCTGATCAGGTGTCTCGAAACCAGAGCCGTCACTCACTTGTTCTCGCTAGCTTCAAGACGTTGCTGGTAAGCATCTCGGGCAGAAATTGTAAAAAAAGGTTCAAATGGATTTGTGTTCCACTTTGGCTTTGTCAATCTGGTTATTTTAGTTGGTGCCTAACGACTAAATTGCGACTATCTCACTTGAAAACCGAGGCAGGAAAAACACTGCAGCTGAGGAAGTGGGGTCTCGGAGGGTGGCAGTGACTCAGAGGTAGCATTTCTGTCTTTGATCTGGTTCAGAACTACAAGCCTCTAAAAAAGGAGGTGGCTCACAGCCACGGGCCAGGAGCTGGCGCACCGATTCTGTGCTCTATGGGCTGCTCCCCGGGGCTCACTCCTAGATGAACACTGACCGTGCCTGGAGGACCATCAACTTGGGTGAAAGGTGCTCCTGGGTCTGCCCGAAACTTGTTGGTCTTCCAGTGCAAAGAGGTGACCTCGACCAAGTGTTGCAGACTGGCACGCTCCAAAGTCAAGGACTTTGTGCTGAGAGACAAACTAAACCCTGAGGCAGCTGTTGCCAAGGTCCAGTGGGGAAAGACCACACTAAAAGGTGTTTTTGCTGAAATATAACAAGGGCCCAATCAGTTTTCAAACCCCCTCAGTGCCTCAGTGAAAAAAAATAGTTCCCTCCGGAAGTGGGAAATGCCTTTGTTTATTGCAACTGTAGAGAAATTGAGAAATGTCAAAATTTCCATGTTTTGTTTGTTTTTCCTTCCTGCAAAGACTGTACAGATATGATTTAGTACATTTGTATTTCTCCATAGACGAGTGCTATGAATAAAAGCATATTTTGAAATAAAAGAGAGTGTCATTCAAAGATCATCTCAAGCTCATGCCCAGAATGGTCGGCTAGGAATCTTGTGCTCTCCCTGATGTTGAGATTGGACACAGCGAAGGGTGATGGGTGCCATACCTGTGCTCTGCCACCTTGCCCACCTCCACAAGAATGGTGGGTGGTAGAAGACCACAGCCGAAATGTCCAGACCCACTGCCCAATGATGCCATTAAACAGCTAATTCATCCCCCTGTCAGGGGCACATTTAACCTCCAGTGGGATCCACACTGTCGCAGACAGACCTGCTACCACACAGCGTGCATCATAGATAAAACCACGTGGAGGCCATCACTGCACTCCCATCAGCCCCCCAACCCCCAATCCTGATGAAAGCTGCCTGTGCTGTTACTGTTTGCCTCCACTCTGCAAGACCTCAGTCCTGAGACCATAGAACTCTGTCTTTCATGCAGCTGTGCTATGGCGCTCCTGAGCCCAACAGCCATTTTGGCCAGCCTTCCTGAAATAAGGCAGACCATGTCTCTCTCCAGCCAGGATTCAGGTCTCCCTTGTATCTCAACAATATTCTGTCTGCAGGGTGTAAGTTAGTTAACGGGCTGTCTCATTTGCGCTGATCAACTCCAACAACACTCAAAGCACAGACATTAGAGTCTCTCAAAGGTTAGATATTGCAAACCAAGGTCAGTGCTTGGCAAATACAGACTGGTATGTGTTCTCCCAGGGAAGTGGCATGGGCTACCATCCAGCTAATCTTCTTGGCATAGATTTGGAAGCAATATGGTGCGAAGGCTCCAACACAATTCCCTCCACATAAGGCACTGAGTGGAACTCACAGAAATAATTCTTATTCTTATTCTTCGTGTTGACAGCTCCAAGAAAGCTTTTTAAAATCACTGGAGCGTGGAAAGATGTAATGAGACTCAATAAATCTCAATGTTCCTGATGCAATACTATGGCAATGTTAATGTACAGTCAAGATATCACCCTCCACATCGTAGTTCGATCAGTTGCCTAACTATACATTTTATTATGCAAGATCAACCCCCACAGCATCGATAAAAAAGCTTTATGAGCTATGTAGAATCTGTCTGAGGGCCTTAAACAATATTCCAAACATCAAAGCCATTACCGTCTCAGCCTCATGTAGAAATGGCTTCCAGGTTTGGAACTTTCTGTGCAAGAGCTATTTCCCATGCCATAGCAGGTGGTCAATAAATCAAATTCTGTAATCTGATGATTAAATAACTGATGGACTTCCTCAAGCTCCGTGCTCATTCAGTGGATGAGACGACGCAGGGACTTGGCTGCTGTCACAGCACTACATCCATTCCATACCTCAAAATGCCCAGAACAAGCCTGCAGTGGCTTGTTCGAGTTCCAGATATTTAAACTGCTCATTGCAGAGAATATCCCTCCCCTTTTTCATAAACTGACGTTCCACTTTTCTGAGCATTGTTCAAGAGGAGCTAACTAATGAGCTGAAAGCAGACTGCACTGAACCAGAAAAATGTTTGCCCTTTCAAGGTAATAATCAGGGAGGCGAAGGCCTAGCGGTGTTACTGCTGGACTGTTAATCTAGAGACCCAGGTAATGTTCTGGGGGCCTAGGTTCAAATCCCGCCACAGCAGATGGTGGAATTTGAAGTCAACCAAATCTGCAATTAAGTGTCTAATGATGATCACGAATCCATTGTCAATTGTCAGAAAAACATAATTAATATTTGCTAATGTCCTAATGTCCTTTAGGGATGGAAACTGCCATCCTTACGTGCCTACAAGGGACTCCAGATCCATAGCAATGTGGTTGACTCTGGGCAATTACAGATGGGCAATAAATGCCCGTGTATCCAGTGATGCCCACGCCCTGTAAATGAATTGGAAAAAAAACAAGGCAGGATGGCCTAATAAAGAACTTGACGCCATTTGATAAGTTTGAAGCAATGATCACAATCTTGTCATTGCAATCAGTAGCGCAGAATGTGCTGTGAATGATGTGCTTGCAAAGGTTCACACCAATGTGCAACATTGGCAAACACAAACCAGCAGATAATGCAAGGAGCAGTAAATTGCAGCAGTCATGGGAACGAATCAGAATGCTATGTTGCTGTGCTCAGTTGGAACCAAACAGGGAACCTGGAAATCCATGTCTTCGAAAATCCAAGACCTAATGAGGCACATGGGTACGGGCAGGCTCAGCTTAACAAGCCGTGCCAAAAGAAGTGTGCACTGTGCATGACTGAATCGGGGAGTATTCCGACAAGGATATTTCCCACAATGCTACGGTGTTGAAAATTTAACCAAATTTGCAGGGCATCTACCAATCGCCACAATCCCATTCTGATTCAACACAACTATAATCACTTGCTTTGATAGAGAATTCACCACTATAAAAATCTGTAATTCTACAACATTGATCCCTGACCAGATATACCCCTAGTCTCCAAAAGGTTTGGGCACTGTTGCATCCTGCCCTGTGTTTTGTTATTGCTGCATAATAAAACAAGGGACAAGAGCAAACTGGAATATCCCAACCAATTCATATTTCCACAGATTAGACAGAGCCCATTAAAGGACTGCTTCATTGCAATAAGGTTGGGCAAAAGGATCCTTAAATATGTAAAAGGTCTCAGTCTATCTTCTCTCCCTGCTGCACAGGCCAGAGAACAGAAGTAAACCAAGTCAACCCTTAACGAATTGCAGATGCACTCCTGTACACCTGCATGGTCAGAATCATTGCTAAATATATTAGCAAGACTGTGCATTTATCATCACTGTATTTTAGCCAGTCAGCCCAGGGGATCAAACGTCAAAAACGTGCATTTACATAGCACCTTTAACGTAGCAAAACATCCTGGGACACTTCACAGGGCCGTTAACAAGACCTGATACCAAGGCACAAAAGAAATATTGTCAAGTCAAAGATGATCTTAAGAGGAGCAGAGACAGCTACAACAGCACAGAAGATGAGAAACTTCCAGGTAACAAAACTGAGAATGCTCAAGATTTCAGAATTTTGGGCGATCTGAGAGGACAGGGCTGTCGGGCTGGAGCAGATCACAGTGATAGAGAGGTGAGGGGCCGTGGAAAGATTTGAAAATCCAGACAGGTGGACCATAACTCCGGGCACTGAGTACAGCGTGTGTGTCCTATGTTGTGTGGGGTGGTGGAGAGGGGAGGTGCAGAGTGGCGTTGCTGGAGAGAAGGGGTGCGTGGGTTGGAGAATTGAAGGAGAATGGATGAATGAACAGGGATTTGAACAGAGTTTCACTAACACCGCAACTGCTGTGGGGAGGGGTAAAGATTTTTGATATTGGATGAGTAACTTGAGAATAAAGAACTACAAAAGTGGGTGGTGGGAAGTGTGTACAGATCTGAGCATGTCTCATCAACAAAGATAAAAACTGATGGATCCAAATTGAACTTTGTTGCATATTTGTTAACCTAATCTGGAAAGGGCTTGTTGGGGGATATTGAGGAATATCACTGTGGGCTATGGTAAGGTTTCTTGGTAGGTTAACTGGAGAGACACTTGGAGGTGAAAGATGTTAGACAGTGAACAAAGTAGAGGAAGCACAAGTAAACGGGAAGAAAGGAAAGCAGATGCAGCACATAGGAGGTGGCTAACATGGATAACCAACATAGACAGATGAGAAATGCCTGAAAACAGTAAAATACCTGGACTACCAGCAAGATGAGCAGAAGATTTCACTTTTCACGTGAACACAAGAGCAATGTGCAGGTGGGAAACATCAAGTAAATCAATTGTATCACACACACCGTTCACGGACAAACAAATGTTGCCATTAAAATTGCAAGTTCAAGTAGCATGCCTCTGGCTGTTTTGTGTTACATGAATTGCCTCCTCCAAGTAGCACTTATGTTCTGTAACAAAGAGTTTCTATACTAGAGAACTGTTATACCTGGACACCACCTAGAATCTACAATGAGATATGGTGCAGAAATTAATTGGCACTCAAACTTCACTGCTTTCAATAAGCACCAAGAATGAAAACAGTGATGCTGACAGAAACATTCATCGTGTTTGCCTGGCCTACCTAGTAACTAGGTTAGTAAAAGCCACGGTTTGTGTGGCCTATTTAGACAGTGATTAATATTTCTACTGAGTTTCATCTCAAAAGGAATTGTTTAAAATTCCACAGGTACAAAACCATAAGGATCATAAATCAGGTGAATATCAAGGAGTCTTTTCGTTAGGGTGGGGGAATTCAAACTAGGGAGCGTGTTTTTAAGGTGAGAGGAGACAGTTTTAACAAGTACAGGAGGAACAACTTTTTAAACAGACGGGTTCACGTGTAGAATGAACTGCCAGAGGAAGTGGTGGATGCAGGTACAGTTGTAACAATTAAGAAATTTTGCCAAGTACATGAATAGGGAAGGTTTGGGGGGATGTGGGACAAGCACAGGCAGGTAGGACTACTTCAGTTTGGGAATATGACTGGCATGGACAAGTTGGAGCGAAGGGTCTGTGTCCACACTGTATGACTCTATGACTAGTGGGACCACAGTCCTGCAAATCGTTTACAAAGACCAAGGGCATTAAATCAGCCAACTGATTTGCCTTTCTGCTCCATCAATAGCCATGAGTTCACTGAAGGCAGCAGCAATAAACAACGGCCTTTTTCCAGAACTTACGCCCTCAATCCAAAGACGTACAGGTTAGGTGAATTGGCCATGCTAAATTGCCCATGGTGTTCAGGGATGTGTAGATTAGGTGGGTTATAGGGAGATGGGTCTGGGTGGGATACACTGAGGGTTGGTGTGGACTTGTTGGGCCAAAGGGCCTGTTTGCACACTGCAGGGATTCTATGATGATTTATTCCTCCCTGTGCTGAATGGCTAGATTTAACGCGAGTGCTTAGGTACATAAATTTGCGAGAAAAATTCATGTGTGGGAACACCAACTTGGTCAAACCAGCTCGCTGACCGGCATGCTCTAGGCAACATTGTGCAGCAACTCCAGGCTCTCATTCTTGTTGACCCAAAGTGGAATAGATTCCAGGCACACAGGACAGGCTGGGACTTCTTTCACTGGAGTGTAGGAGGTTGAAGGGTAACCTTATTAGAGGTTTATAAAATCATGAGAGGCATTGATGAAGTCAGTAGCAAAGATCTATTCCCAAGGGCGGGGAAGTTCAAAACTAAGGAGCATGTTTTTAAGGGGAGAAGAGAAAGGCATGAGGGGCAACTTTTGTTTTTGGTTTGTGTGTGGAATGCACTCAAAGCAAAAGCGGTGGATACAGGTACAATTACAACATTTACAATTACAATTACATAAATGAGCAAGGTTCAGAGGCACATAGGCCAAACATAAGCAGATGGAACTAGTTTGGTTTGGGAACATGGTTGGCATAGCTGGTCCGACCGAAGGGTCAGTTTCCGCGCTGTATTACTCCATGACACAAGGTCAGCTACTTACTGCAGGGGATCGCAAGAGTCTTCTTCTGCAAAGACACGAGCTCAGGCACCACAGGGTGGATGGTTCCGTGCACAGTCCACCCGAGATTCCAAAAAAGTCTTCCATCCACTCACATCTCTGAAGCTTCTGGTGTCATGATGGTTACATAGATCTGTTGGGAGGGAAAAATTATAACAAAGGAAATTAACAGCCTTGTTGAATTGGTCAACCAAGTTTGCAAAAACCAGGTCTATTTATAAGAGCAAAGCTACCACTGCCTGGACAAAGACAATATCTTGTTCTTCTTCTCTATGTTTCATTGCAAATTGAAATGAGAAAAGACTGTCTTAAAACCAAGGATTGCTGCAAGCAACCCAACAATCATTGTGAGCATTGTTTACACAGCTGCTGGTTGCAGCAGTCGTTGCACTATAATTTGAAGACCAGCTGGGGCTGAAGGATAATCCACAAATAGAGCTTTGGCTGCCAACAAGTAGCCAATTGGTCTATGGACCGGTGGCCGGGTATTGATGACAAAAGGTCCAACGATGTGATTAGTTCTCAGGTAGCTGAGCAGCTTAGGTCTGTCAACAAACTCGGACCTCCATCTCTGAAGCTCTCCCTCCCCCAGAGTAAAAACACTTCAGTCCTGAAGAAAACCAACTTACCTTTTTTTTCAGCACTTTGTGTAAGCAGTGGCATTTCATTAATAAGTCAGAGACCTTTTATAAGGGAACCAGCCATTTTGTGCCTCTTGTAAACCAGTGAAAGTATCCAGAAAGGAGATGACTGAGCAACAGTTTTCTAACCAGCACAAGAACCATTTCAGCAGATTCTGTGAACAGAGACCATGAAACTACTTTCTCAGTTTTTCCTCCATCAATAACACCCACTTCTCTTTCCCCCTGTGTATGTATCAGTATTTTACTTACGTCAGAATGTAACAGAATTAAAATTTTAACGAGTACAGTTACAGATAATTGTTTACTCACAGTTGGAGGCTAACTATTTGTACTAAGTAGTGATTCTTAAGTACAGAAACCCGGTCTGTTCTGTCAACCTGGGTCTAAACATCAGGTAAACGCAGGAATTTTGCATACGTCAATAAGATCATAAACTTGCGACAATTCAGGAATAGCACCACTTGATTTCCAGGGCACTACTCCAGTGAAGTGTAACATCTGTGACATAGCCAATAGTACGGGAGACCAAAGTATCGATAGATTAATTTCGCTCCTCTAAATCTGGGAAAGGGAATCACTCTCTATTGGATAGCACCATGAACGTGGTGGTTAATTTTTACTACCTCAGCCGAGCATTGGAGAGCATCACATCACGGTCTAATTTTGTCCTCACTCGGCATCTATGCTAGTTCACCATCCAAAAGGGACCAATGGATGATCTTATATATCAGTGTAATTTTTTTTAAAGCCTTGAACTGTGGAGGGGGGTCGGGAATGAACTGACTGTCAAATTTAGCAGAGATAGTAGGAACTGCAGATGCTGGAGAATCCGAGACAACAAGGTGCAGGGCTGGATGAACTCAGCAGGCCAAGCAGCATCATAGGAGCAGAGAGGCTGACGTTTCGGGCCTAGACCCTTCATCAGAACAGGGGGAGGGGAAGGGGGTAATCAGATTTAGCAATCTGGCCTGCAATTATACATTAAGACATTTCTACAGACCAGTGGTACATCCAAGGGACTTCCGAAAAGAATAAAGACAAAGATTCCATGGTTTTGGCCAAACAACAATATTGCTATGTAACATGCAATAAACATACAATTTATATTTTACAAGCAGAGTTAACATGGTAAAGAGAGGCAGGGGACTGTAATTGAATATTCCCAATATACACTAAATAGGAAATACAATCAAGATGCCATTGATTTCTCAACAACTCTTCCCAATTGTTAACATTTCAGTGGACTATCAACCTTCAGAATAGATTACAATTCTTTGTTTGCTCAGTTAGCCGTCAAACTCTACTCTAAGAACTGCTCTGTCGTAGGGCTGCATCAAGAGTTGTTTCTTTCGTTGCTGATCATCTTTCCCTGTGTCCATGTTCCCCTGCACCCAGCAGACACACACACACAGGATAACTCCAGCTCTTCAGCAGGGAGCCTCATCGAGTCAGTGAGGTTCTTTCTCCAGGCTCCAATCTTGCACAGCTGCATCAAGGAATTTCTGCTTGGCAGATTTTAAAGCCCAACTCACTCAGCTGCTCACTCACTAGATTATTAATTCTCATATGGAGCTCAAAATCATGGAAGGGTACAGATAAGGTGAAAGACAGATGTATTTTCCCAAGGGTAGGGGATTTCAAGACTAGGGGCCATATTTTTAAGGTGAGAGATGAAAGACTTAAAGACGACATGAGAGGCTTTTGTTTTTTTTTTAAAAAACATTGAGTGGTTCATGAGTGGAATGAACTTCCAGAGGAAGTGGTGGCTGCGGGTACAGTTACAACGTTTAACATATCTTAAGACAATTACATCAATAAGAAAGGTTTGGAGGGATATGGGCCAAGTGCAGGCAGGTGGGACTAGTTTATTTTGGGATTATTGTAGGCACGGACTGGTTGGACAGAAAGGTCTGTTTCTGTGCCGTGTGACTCCTCACTGCTTCCCTCAACAGAGAGACAGCAAACATCCCAGTTTCTCAACTCCCCAAGACTTGAAAGTCTCGACTCCTACATTTAGCTGTCCGAGAACTCCTCCTGAGTTCGAACATCGCACGGACATCCTACATTTTAAACTCCTCACTAAAAATCTGCTACATGGGAAGCTGTGCAGTCCAGCTGCCTTCCCATAGTAAGCTGTTGCAGAATTCCTAACATGGAGTGTGCTTTTCTACCTGTCAGCATTTTTCCAACTGCCTGTAACTTCTGAACACTGAACTATCCCGAGTGGCCTTTGGAAAACTCGGCAATAAAAACTTATATTCCCCTATTGCAAGGGAGAATGGAACATGGCTTACAATGTGGAACAGCCAAACAGAGTCACTTTGGAATGGAGTGCATCCTGCAGGTTACATTCTCACATCATGCTGGGGTAGATTTTTGTCACATAACCCCCTGGAGAAAGGCAATGTTGTGAATGTGTATTTGGGATTTTAGAAGAGTTTCAATTAGCTATTGACATGATAATTGAACGTAACAAGCAGTGAAGTAGGAGAGATAGAAGTTTGTTGAATGCAAGGTAAGTAGGATTAGACTGAATGGTTGTTTTACATGCTGTGTTTCCACAGGTACTGCATCACGACTTCAATATCAGTCTTCAGATGGTGCTCCATATGACCAAGTGTAGATCAACTTGAAAACTTGCTGATGATGCATACCTAGGTAGGTTGGCAATCTAAGGTAGATTTGCAATCAATTCAAATCCAAATAGGCTGTAGTGTGCGCACAAGGTACAGTTTTTGCTGCTCCATTAGAGAAAACAATCAAAGCGATTGAAGGCACACAGTGCGCATTCACCTAAGAATGGGAACACGTTATTAGGAGGAAAAGCTTAACTCTGGTATTGTTTACAATCAAGCAGAGAAGCAGCCAAGGAAGTGCTTGAGCAGAGATTTCTGTAAAACTAGGCCATGTTTTGGCTGAACGAATTAAGCTAGTCAGTTGAGATGTCAGTGATCGAAAGGCAAGTGGAATAAAAATGACCAAGTGTGAGGAGAGCGGAGCATTAAGTTCCTCGCATAGTCATTGCTAGAACATGGAATGCTTGTACACATGGAGTAGCAGAAATAGACAACTGGATCTTTTGTGAGAAAATGCAAAAATATTTGCGCGAGAGAGATAGATTGAGCAGGCCGGCAGTGGGGTGAGCTTTGGACTGCTCGCAATGAGTTGGCATTGGCTTTGATGGACTGAATAGCCTTACTCTGTCTGTAAAATGAGGAGGATTCAATGAGAAACATTGGTAACGTGGCTGTTACAGCCTTCAGATTTATCATCGGTTGCAAAATGCATTTTCCTTACACTAAATTAGAATGAATTAATGCTTCCTCAGCTGACATTTCTCAACTTTGATTTCACTGCATGAGATACTGACGCATAGACAGACAGAAAGGGGGGCATCGGGTTTTAATGATAGCAGCTTTGTAATCAGATGAGGAAGGAGCAACCCTACTTCAGCGGGCAGAGAGTTCTGAGATGGCAGCCAATCAAACATAAAACAGGAGCGGGCCATTCGGCCCTTCAAGCCTGTTCCACTACTTGATACGATTTGATGTGGAGGTGCCAGTATTGGATCGGAGTGGACCAAGTCAGAAGTCTCATGACATCGGGTTATTGTCCGGCAAGTTTATTTGGAATTGCACAAGTTTTCGGAGCACAGCCCCTTGGTAATGTGATCAGGCTGACCGTCCAACTCAGTCCCCTGTTCCTGCTTTCTCCCCATACCCTTGGATCCCTGTAACCCTAAGTGCTCCTGCCACAATTCGAATAGAGTGCCCAAAAAGGGAGGCCCCAAACAGGTTCTTTGGTGCCCACTGGAAGGTTGCCAGGGTTCTGGTTTCTCCTAGGCCACCCACTGCCTTCAGAGGTGCATTCTCATTTTCTTTTTTCAGGGGACATGCTGCTGTGCACCTGGGTATTGTGGCTGTATAAAACAGGGTAGTTAGCCTGGCTAAAGGAAGAAATACAGGAATCCAGCACCCGCTGGTGTGACAAATTGTCTCAGAAAGGAACATTCTGATTAAGTCGCCTAACGCAGCTTGAGTATCCCCTTGCACAATAGAACATAGAACATAACAGCGCAGTACAGGCCCTTCGGCCCTCGATGTTGCACCGACCTGTGAAACCAATCTGAAGCCTATCTAACCTACACTATTCCATTATCATCCATATGTTTATCCAATGACCATTTAAATGCCCTTAAAGTTGGCGAGTCTACTACTTTTGCAGGCAGGGCATTCCACGCCCTTACTACTCTCTGAGTAAAGAACCTACCTCTGACATCTGTCCTATATCTATCACCCTTCAATTTAAAGCTATGTCCCCTCATGCTAGCCATCACCGTCCGAGGAAAAAGGCTCCCACTGTCCACCCTATCTAATCCTCTGATGATCTTGTATGTCTCTATCAAGTCACCTCTTAACCTTCTTCTCTCTAACGAAAACAGCCTCAAGACCCTCAGCCTTTCCTCATAAGACCTTCCCTCCATACCAGGCAACATCCTGGTAAATCTCCTCTGCACCCTTTCCAATGCTTCCACGTCCTTCTATAATGCGGTGACCAGAACTATACGCAATACTCCAAGTGCGGCCGCACCAGAGTTTTGTACAGCTGCAACATGACCTCATGGCTCCGAAACTCAATCCCTCTACCAATAAAACCTAACATACTGTACGCCTTCTTAACAACGCTATCAACCTGGGTGGAAACTTTCAGCGATCTATGCACATGGACACCGAGATCTCTCTGCTCATCCACACTACCAAGAATCTTACCATTAGCCCAGTACTCTGTATTCCTGTTACTCCTTCCAAAGTGAATCACCTCACACTTTTCCGCATTAAACTCCATTTGCCACCTCTCAGTCCAGCTCTGCAGCTTATCTATGTCCCTCTGTAACCTGCAATATCCTTCCGCACTATCCACTACTCCACCAACTTTGGTGTCATCCGCAAATTTACTAACCGTCCTTCTACGCCCTCATCCAGGTCATTTATAAAAATGACAGACAGCAGTGGCCCCAAAACAGATCCTTGAGGTACACCACTGGTAACTGAACTCCAGGATGAACATTTCCCATCAACCACCACCCTCTGTCTTCTTACAGCTAGCCAATTTCTGATCCAAACCGCTAAATCACCCTCAATCCCATGCCTCCGTATTTTCTGCAATAGCCTACCATGGGGAACCTTATCAAACGCTTTACTGAAATCCATATACACCACATCAACCGCTTTGCCCTCATCCACCTGTTTGGTCACCTTCTCAAAGAACTCAATAAGGTTTGTGAGGCACGACCTACCCTTCACAAAACCGTGTTGACTATCCCTAATCAAATTATTCCTTTCTAAATGATTATAAATCCTATCTCTTATAATCCTTTCCAACACTTTACCCACAACCAAAGTAACGCTCACTGGTCTATAATTAACAGGGTTGTCTCTACTCCCCTTCTTCAGCAAGGGGACAACATTTGCTAGTCTCCAGTCTTCTGGCACTATTCCTGCAGACAATGACGACATAAAGATCAAAACCAAAGGCTCTGCAATCTCCTCTCTAGCTTCCCAGAGAATCCTAGGATAAATCCCATCCGACCCAGGGGACTTATCTATTTTCACACCTTCCAGAATTGCTAACACCTCCTCCTTATGAACCTCAATCCCGTCTAGTCTAACAGCCTGTATCTAATTATCCTACTCGACAACATTGCCTTTTTCCTGTGTGAATACTGACGAAAAATATTCATTTAGCACCTCTCCTATCTCTTCGGACTCCACGCACAAATTCCCACTACTGTCCTTGACTGGCCCTAATCTTACTCTAGTCATTCTTTTATTCCTGACATACCTATAGAAAGCTTTAGGGTTTTCCTTGATCCTATCTGCTAAAGACTTCTCATGTCCCCTCCTGGTTCTTCTTAGCTCTCTCTTTAGGTCCTTCCTGCCTAACTTGTAACTCTCAAGCGCCCTAACTGAGCCTTCACGCCTCATCTCTACATAAGCCTCCTTCTTCCTCTTGACAAGAGATTCAACTTCTTTAGTAAACCACGGTTCCCTCGCTCGACCACTTCCTCCCTGCCTGACAGGTACATACTTCTCAAGGACACGCAGTAGCTGTTCCTTGAACAAGCTCCACATTTCAATTGTGCCCAGCCCCTGCAGTTTCCTTCTCCATCCTATGCATCCTAAATCTTGCCTCATCACCTCATAATTGCCTTTCCCCCAGCTATAACTCATGCCCTGCGGTATATACCTATCCCTTTCCATCACTAAAGTAAATGTAACCGAATTGTGGGCACTATCACCAAAGTGCTCACCTACCTCCAAATCTAACACCTGGCCTGGTTCATTACCCAGTACCAAATCCAATGTGGCCTCGCCTCTTGTTGGCCTATCTGCATACTGTGTCAGGAAACCCTCCTGCACACATTGGACACACGATGATTACACACGACAACATGGTACATCCCTAAAAGCTTCATTACCATGGGAACCGCTGTTTTTCTGTCCTATTAACAGCTCCTGAAGTATTCCACACAAATCGTTCCCAATCACATTAATACAAGGTGCCAAGGATGCTGGAAATCAGAAGTAAAAGCAAAGTGCTCCAGGTGGGGGGGTCTCTCTACATCCACAGTGAGAGAAAAGACCAAGTCAGGTCAATGACCTTGGATCAGAATCGATTTTCAATCGAATTCAATGTCTACTGCAGCCACTAAATTGATGAGGTTTTGGTTTGATTTCCACTCTGCAACGTACTTTCATCCCCTCGTTTGCCTGAAAACGGCCTGGATATTTCACCAGAGTTCCCCGGGGTGCATTCTGACCACAAGTCCTAGACACGGAGGCTGTTCCAATTGCTGTTTTATTCTCAATGTATAAGAGCCTAAGAAACAGGAACAGGAAAAGGCCTCTTCGCCCTTTAAGCACATGCTGCCATTCGACAAGATCATGACTGATCTTACAGTTGGACACAACGTTTCTGCACTACCCACCACCCCACTCCCCGTATCTCTTCATATGTAGAAAGCTATCAACCTCAGTCTTGAACATACTCCACAATTGAGTCTCTAATCCAATTCTAAACCTGTCAGGATTGTAGTCACCACAAGCTAATGCTCAATCTTGCCACGATAACATCTCAGCTTCTCTCCCGATTGCAAACACATCAGGAAAGAGTGTAATCCAACTGAAATTTTAGCCTTAACTGGCCACAAAATTAACCTGTCTCATTTTCTTTTCTACCTAATGGTTTAAATTGGAAAAAGTAAATTCAATGATTCCCACATTCAAATGCAAAGTAACCCTTGCTCTGATCAATGTATTCATCTTAGGACAGTTTGCCACTGAACAGCTAGTGCAGACAGAATGGGCCGAATGGTCTCTCTCTGTGCCACAACACCGCTGTGAACCTGTAAAGCACAGGAGCAGTTGAGCTCATTTTCCAATACATTTCTGTGTTAAACATAGATCTGTGGCTGTATCTTGACTGGAAATGTTGACATACAAACTGATCTTCGTTTCCGAAGTAGTTAATCAAGTGGGAAAGAAAAGAGCAGCCCAATGCAGTTTAGCTCGGAACCAAATTTCCAACAGTTACCTGACAAATATTCTAAGTCATAAATGATTACTGAGGGGAAAAAACATGTATAAAAGGAATTAAAGACAAAGTTGCTGGAAAAGCCCAGGTCTAGCACCATCTGTGAAGGAAAAAACAGAGTTAATGTTTCAGGTCCGGTGACCTTTCCACAGAACCCGACCTGAAACATTAACCCTGTTTTTTCCTTGACAGATGCTGCCAGACCTGCTGGGCTTTTCCAGCAACTTTGTTTTTGTTCCCGATTTACAGCACCCGCAGTTCTTCCGGTTTTTATTCTGTATAAGGCAATGTTTTTGCTTGCTCAACTGAGAAGATGTCACCAATATTCACTTTCTGCCCTGGTTTCCCCCGCCCTTCTGCCAAGGATTCCAGAGATTCTGGAGTGTAAAACATCAGAGAATATTTAGTTATTGATATGTCCTTTCACACTAAGGTGACAAAAGAGCAATATGGACAAACTCAAGGAATTTCTTCTCCAAAATGCACAAAAACACAATATCTAAGAAAAGAATAACAGCAGTTTACCAGTGAATGTACTGAAAAGTTATTACTCTAAAGGGCAGTGCTGCTCCCTTCCACAAAGCCATCAGTGGACACATTGAGAAAGTTATTCCCAGGTCTTCCAAGTTTTCTCCAGGCCAAGCAGATGAATGACATGGACAGCATATAAATTAATGCTCCAAAAATATTACCATCATGTAAAACAGGCAAAAATGTTTTGACCAAGGATTGCGTACAGAAAAGCAAGGTCAGGGAGAAGTGCCGTCAGGAGATTGAGTTGAGGAAGAACTTCTTCACCCAAAGGATGATGAATCTGGGGAAGTCCCTGCCCAGTGAAGCAGTTGAGGCGGACTTATTGAATGCTTTTAAGGCAACAATAGATAGATTTTTGAACAGTAAAGGAATTAAGGATTATGGCGAGAGGGTGGGTAAGTGGAGCGGAGTCCGCACAAAGATTAGCCACGATCTTATTGAATGGCAGAGCAGGCTCAATGGGCCAGATGGGATCAGTCATAACAACATAAGAACCGGGAGCCTACTCCTGCTCCTGTTTCTAATGTTCTTATGACTGATCCCACTACAATGGCTTCATTACACAAAGAATGACTGAAGTCAACATGGGTAACTTTATACCAAAACATCACGTCATCAGGTAACATGCCTGTCTGCTCTGGAGTCAACGCAATAACTCAACATTCCCCTTTCCCCTTTAAATAAAATGGAAACCCTTTCTAACAATATGTACAAGGAAAGTTATCGATACGTTCCCCTAGACGATTAGATGATGTTTTGTTGGATGTACAACTTAACCAAATCAAGTCCTTAGGCAGCTCAGAGTCAGAGACCTCAGCCTGTGAGATGAATGAATGGCTGATTACGACACAGTTCCGATTTGCCACCTATATCTCTGCAGGACTTGGCCTTTGCCCATTCCAACATGACGTGAGGTCAACTGAATGTAAAAACATAACCCTCTTCCACAAACCCAATGTGTTGGTAAGAAAAATCTCAAATGCACATGCTTAGTCTTGGATCACACTGACATAACAGGAATCCATGCTAATTGGTAATGCTCTTTTCATAGAAATAGAATCCCTTCGGAGTGGAAACAGGCCCTTCGGCCCAACAAGGCAACACCGACCCTCAGAGCATCCTACCGAGAACCATCCCTCTACCCTACCTAAGCTACACATCCCTGCACACAAGACAATTTAGCATAGCACATCTTTGGACTGTGCGAGGAAACCCATGGGGAGAACGTGCAAACTCCACACAGTCGCCCGAAGATGGAATCAAACCTGAGTCCCTGGCGCTGTGAAGCAACAGTGCTAACCACTGTGACGTCATTTCTTGCCCTCTTTCCAAGATGTCCGAGAGAGACGGGGTGGGGGAGGAAACAAACTGCATGGATACATCTTCCCAGTGAGAGCGCTGCTGGTGAAGCTAAGCCATTGCCTCCAGTAGCAGTGTGCAGATTGAGCACAGCTTTCCAAAAAATCTGAGCTTGGCTTTTTACATTAGACTATCATGACATTCACTGTATGAACAGTACGTTCGGAGAGATCATTCGACTGAGAGGAGTGATTAGGAAATAATGTTAAATACCTCATTTTCCGCACGTGTCTTTGAGAAAGGACCATTGCGAAATAGTGTGTTTGGGAACACTGACCATGCAGAAAATGGTGGCTCACATGGCAACAACTGTTGGACTCGTGATACCTTCGGTTTGTCAGACAAAATGGAACCCAGCGAAAGAGTCAGAGTCAGTCACCAGAACATAACTATATCCCCCGACATGGAAAACCAACTGTGATTTTGTACCTTGGCTTAAGAATGATGACAGGCCAATATAAAAATTCATGTGTCCATCTCTTGGCTTTCTTTCTATACCCTGGCACATCTTGACAGAGCTTGTGCTTTTACCAACGGTTTGCCTTTTGAAGATGACATTTCTGAAGAATCCTAGCAGTCTCAGGATGTCATAAACGTACCCGATCAGTGATGCACTGGATAGTTGACCTTTTTGAAGGCTGTTGCATCTCGTGATCAGCTGATCTAGATGGTCGAATCGGCTCTGCTTGGCCGAGAACAACGAATGAGATCAATATTAAGACGATGTTCATCCAATTCAGATTCTATAATATATCAACCTGTGGGTCTTAAAAGGCTGCCGTGGTCCTTACCAGGGTTTGTAATTTGGCTAAGAAGGTCAGAAAAAGAATTTTGGGAGCCTGGTTGTTATTGTACCTCTATGTTGTAGCCTTGATATTTACAAGCAGATGTTGAAATTCCATATCATTTTGAATGGTTTGTGGCTGTATGTACAATTAAATGCTTGCTGAACAGGTATGAATGCAACCATTGTACCCTGAAAAATAGAGCAAAGGTCCCTTTCAATGGAATAGTCCATCCACATTGTCATAATGACTTCAGAACCAAATACACGAGGGTTGTCAACCTGCAACAGTCACACCCCAAGGCCTTTCTGTGATGCACCTATACCTAATGCAGTAAGCTTTCAGGAATTATAATATTAAAGTAAGCAGCGACTAATGATAGAGCATTCTTAAAAGACTGAAAATGATCTTCCAGCCACATACAGAGTATATTTTTATGGATTACATCTCAATGAGGAGATCCCTCAGCAGCAAAATTCAGAACGTAGAGGGATATAAAGTTGGAGAACCCTAAATAGCTTTGTAAATTATCTTTGTGGAATAGATATCTTCATATAAATTCTATTTTGGTTCAGTTTGAATCAATGCCATTTGACAAAACGATTGAACTGAAGTAACTGATTTGCTCATGTTGATTTGACTGTAACCGCTGACACAAGGCCACATTTCCGCGCCTCTGTCCTGAGTTGGGAGAGGTTTGTGTCATGGTCATGTTTAGTACTTCCAAGGACTATAATGTCATCTGTGATACAGAGACAACCTGGTGGGTTTGTGATAATACCATCTATATATGTTGTTGGAATACACTGATTGGAATATAGCCTGTGTTTTTAGTTCAGGATAATCAAGAATGCATTTTCCAAGTTAAAATCCAGTGACTAAAAGCTTTCAGGTGGTTCACAGAACTCCTAACTGGGGACAGAAGTTGATATAATTTATCTTCTAGAAAAAGGAGAATGAAACAGTTTATTCTCTCAGAACGGTTTGAAATATGCATTATCCAGACTAGGAGGATTAGGACAGAAATCCATGGGCAATTTCCAAACTGAGAAAACCTAAGCTCTCAGTTTTGACAGTATTCACTATTGATGACTTCACAATTCAAAACAGAAGAACTGTGAAGAATCCGCAATATTACACAGCAAGATTTAACAGAATGTTTCTCTGGACAATAACTGCTGTAAAATAGTACTGTTGGGAAATAAAATTGTTTCAGAGATAGCAGGAACTGCAGATGCTGGAGAATCTGAGATAACAAGGTGTAGAGCTGGATGAACACAGCAGGCCAAGCAGCACCAGAGGAGCAGGAAGGCTGACGTTTTGGGCCTAGACCCTTCTTCAGAAAATAGTTTGTTTTGGTGGGTGCTTTTCAAACTGTGTTCCATAACTGGATAACTCTGTGGCTGCGTTTGACTACGTTTCAGTGAATGACCGCTGCATGAAATAAAAAAAACTGATTTATCAGACCAGATTTAATTCTGGGATCTGACTTCTGTACAAGTATCATAAGTTGGGATCACAACAAAGTGCGGCTACAGGTTTGTCGTGGTCCTTTCTGAAGGAAAAAAAATGAGTTTAGGGGCAACAAAAATGTTTAGGGGCAACGAAAAAGTTCCACAAGCCTTTCAGGGAAGTTGGCTTCAGGTCAATTATATTCCTTATAATTGGTGTTATGAACTGCATCTAATCAGTTGATTTTTTTTTCCACCTCGGCCTCATTGGTATGAGGAACGCAAGCCTGTACATCCTGAAATTGATGTGAACTTGAAACTTCATCTTCTTTAATTTAGTGAGCTTGGCCAGAGGTTGTTTTCCTCATTAATGGAAAATCCTCTAGTATTTGTAACGAGGGTTAAGAAAAATAGAACTCCGAACTGTTCCTTCTGTTGAGGTTATTGTACTTCATGGAACATATGCCATTAGGATCAGGTTCTTATTGAGAAAAATATCAAGTTTATTAACTGTAACTATTTACATTGCCACACTGCAGACCTCCATATTGTCTGAGGTTTGACACTGAACACTGAAATATTTTCTGAACAACCTGTTCAGAGATACCTCTGGAGCAGGTGGGAGTTGGTACCCAGGTCTCCTGGCCAACAAGTAAAGACATTACTATTTCATCTTAAGAGCCTTATCAGAGTGCACTCCACACAGACTCCATTACATTGAGTGACCAAGGGCAAGCTAAATATCTTTATACCAGAATGTCACATGTTGTGACTTCATCTAACTGTCCTAAAAAGGTACACCATGTGTCTAGTCTGCAATCTGAGCAGCAACACTGAAATATAGTTTCATGAAGGCAGGAATTACACAGAGTCCAAAAATGCTTCAAAACAAGCTGTTAAATGTTGGACAGAGAAATTTTGAAAATAAAAGCATGAGAGACGAAGGGTGGGAAATAAGTAGTGGCACAAAAACGAGATCACAAATGATCTCAAAGCTGTGACATTCGGCCATTCCAGAAGTTGGGCAAAGTCATCCCTCAAAATACACAATGCGGTTACAAGGTCAAGATCCGTTAACCAATGACTTGACCCTTTCCACAGTCCACCTCCAGACTGCTCAGATCTTGCACTCTGAAATAGCAATGCTGCAATACGAAAAACTTGTATCCATTCCCAAGCATGGTCAGCGAAAACTTGAATTGTGTTAAGAATGTTCTAATCAGGACAACACACTGAACATAGGGCAGGACTGGTCAGCAGTGCAAACTCCCTATCCACCCAGATACTCACTCCCACACAGGAGTGAAAATCCTGTTCCTACCATCACAGCTGCAACTAAAATAGGTCAACCATCCTAAAGCTCATATTGCAGCAACTTCAAAATAAACGCCAGGACTAAAATAACTGACATTTACCACATGATGTCTGGTGAAAGGACATGAAAACCTGAAATGCAAACTTCTCCTTCTTTGCACTTGGTGCCTGACCTGCTGTTGCTACAATGTTTCACGTTTATGATGTGCTTTAAACTAGAAGAGATTTCCCAAACAGAAATAAATCAGGAACAACTTCTTCACCACGGTCAGAATCTAGAACTCACTATCTGAAGGAATAGTTAAAGTCATGGAGTCATACAGCACGGAAACAGACCCTTTGGTCCAACCAGTCAGTGCTAAACATAATCCCAACTGAACCAGGTCCCACCTGCCTGTTCCCAGATCATATCCCTCTAAACCTTTGCCATTCATGTACTTATCTAAATGTGTTCCAAACATTAATTGTACCCACATCCACCATTTCCTCAGGAAGTTCATTCCACACGTAAACCACCCTCTGTGTAAAAACAATTACTCGTTACTTTTTAAATCGTTCTCCTCACCTTAAAAACGTGCCCCCAGTCTTGAAATCCCCCATCCTAGGGAAAAGCCAACTACCATGAACTCTACCTATACCCCTCATTTTATAAACTTCTATCAGGTCACCTCTCAACCTCCTACTCTACATTGAAAGAAGTCCCAGTCTATCCACCCTCTCTCTATAACTCTAACCTTCCATACCTGTCAACATCCTGGTAAATCTCTTCTGAACCCTCCTCCAGCTTGATAATACCCTTCCTATAACTGGGCGACCAGAACTGAACACAGTATTGCAGAAGAGGCCTCACCAATGTCCTGTACAACCTCAACATGACGTTCCAACTCCTATACTCAAAGGACTGAGCAATGAAGGCAAGTGTGCCAAATGACTTTTTAACCACCCTGACCACATGCAAAATTCAAAGAATTGTGTCCCTGAACCCTTAGATCCCTCTGTTCTACAACACTACCCAAGGCTCTACCATTAATTGTATAAGCCCTACTCTCATTTGTTGTACCAAAATGCAACAGTTCGCAATATCATTTTGGATAATTGTGTTTCTCTAGTTTTCCCTTGAGAAAAGCAATCAATCACACAAGTGCCACAGCACAGCAGGAAGCCATTCAGCCCATCTTGACTGCATTGGCTCTGTTTCTATTTAAACAAAGTTGAAATGCTCAATCTCCCAATGCCCTCTTGAATTCCTCTGCTGATGCTGCCTCGGCCACACTTCCAGGCAGGGCATTCCATCGCAAATTTGTCTCCGTGTGAAACATTTTTGAAGGAGAAGGGAATGGAAGGTTATGTCGTTAGGGCGGTGGGAGAAGGCTTGGCCAAATGGCCTGTTTCTTTGTTGTGCATTCTAAGCACCTAATAATAACAACAATCGAGATGGCTCATGATTTCTTCAACAGCAAGACAAACAAATGGCACTGCTATCAAAACTACAGAGCCACAATCTCAAACAGAAAGCCGACTGACTCCCATATTAGAGCCTCGAATACAACGTCATGCCTAGCATCTACCCTGCAGTTGCTGTGTCATCGTAACTGTGGTTCCATGTAAACTGGCTGCTGCCACATCTACCAGCTTTACAACATGATACATGGAATGACAGCTAGCCAAGACCACACCCCATCGCACAGTTTACAAACAGTAAACTAAAACAAAACAAACAAACATTCTCATCAAGTTCATTCTTGTATTTTAGTTGTCCTGTACATCTTTTTGCGTAAGCTGCACCCCAGGCGAAACCAGTGCTGATAGTGCTAGCCTGCGTCACTATTCCTGCGAATCAGCTTCAAGTGAGGTTGGGGTTTCACTGGAGGTGACAAGGTGAACCAAAGAATTCAGAGAAAAACCCAAGCAGTGATACACAAGGCAAGTCACGCAAGAGCTGCCCGTATTTCTTTCCCACCTTCGAGGACGACCTCAAAGAATCAGCTGCTGCTGTGGCTCGATTCACATGCAAATGCCTTAATTTATCAATTACTCAGAACAGTTGCATGCAACATTGTGCTTCCTTTGCCTTCTCCTCTGCTTCAGCATTTAAGCAATCGGCTGCATCAGGTGCAAACAGTACTGTTTGGGCCAATATAAACCGGGGTGCGTTGTCAAGCCATGGTTATGTAGCTAACTGCGCCTGAGATGAAGAATTACACTTTCCCCTGAATAAACCTGGGCTGTGCAAACAAGATTCTTCACATAAACACATCCTGCAACCAAAGGTTTAAGTGATGCCTGTTGAGTTGGTAACCAACACTCAAACAAAGGCTCAAGAATGAATTCAATGTGAAGGAACACTTGGTGAAATGCACATTTCCAGAGATGCAACAGATCAACAAAATTAGTTTTGGAGGAAGCAGCGGGAGAAGTCAATTACTTACTTATTGTTAACCAAACAGCAGTGAAATAAACACACAGAACCTAAACAGCCATTGCATTATCCCTTGGCTGATAGCAATTCCTGGCTTGAAGGTTCTAAATTTCTTCAACTGCAAAAGGCACTTATTTTTAAAGAGTTCTATTACTCCAAATCAGTGACTCAATACTCCGATTCTGTAGGTGACTCACTTAGTCTCCAGCAACCCATAAATCATTGCGTACTTTACAATCGAACCATCTTTAACTTAATCCTCTGTGCTGTCTCGATAAAATTAATAGCTTTGCCAGACATTTCCAACATATCTCTGTACACGTGCATATGCAATTGTCCAAATTCTTGCTCAATAGTTTTGTTCTCACATCAAATAAAGTCCACAGTCACTATTTTAACGCAGAATTTGCAAGACCAGAGCGATTTCCCTTTTTAGGCAGCCTCTTACTCAGGAACATCGTTACTTTTGGTGATTTTGTTTCCAGAAATTAATTCTGCACATTCCACGGCCTTGTACAACCCTTCAAATAAAACCTACAGATGCAGATGAACCAATCGTATTTCACACAGCTCCCATAAACATTTCTGGCCCTCGATCAAAACCATGCCTTTAAAACACAGATTCCCCATCTCTTAGATACATGGGAGTGTCTTACCTATTATCGCAATTTTCTGTAATTTAAAGCAATGCTTTTATATAACGAATCATGAGGGCCTTTCACTGATGAGATTCATGAATGTTCAAATGACAATTGCTAACCACCCACTCCTATTGTTTCTTTTAAATTGGACAAACTTTTAGTAGAATTAAAATAATTAGGTAAATGAAGGAATCAATCTACAAGTGATCGTATTGTGAATCCACACTGAATCGGTTTCAATGAAGTTAGTTGCAATTTTGAAAGTGAGACTTGAATTCAGATGGAATCTTTTAGAAAATCAGAATGTCCGGTGAGAGATCAAAGACAAGGAGCATCCTTCCATCACAGGAGGAAAGTGGGAAGTGCAACGATGCTCAACAGCCAAATGCAACAAGACCTGGACCAGACTGAGGCCTCAGCTGACATGCGCTGTAGCAAGCAATGGCACTGTCAACATGGGAATTGAACCACCTCCCCTTGACATTCAACAGCTTAGTCATAATTTAATCTACCAATACCTGGGAAGTTATCGTTGACCATAAACTTAACTGTACTATTCAGATAAATATTGCAGCAACAAAGGCAGGTCAAAGGCTTGGAATATGGCAGCGAGTAACTCCGTTCCGAGCTCCCACGAACGCACCATCGACAAGACAAACCTGGAGTACGATGGAAATTTTCCTGTTCTGAGCAGTTTAAGAAGACTAAAGATTGCCTTAAGCAGCACAAACTACGATGATGGCAGATTATGTTATGGGCAGAACAGCTTAGGTTTTGGAAAGCCTGAGACCTACCCAGTTGGTTCACCAAGTCTTGGTAACAATGTCCATCACTACCAATATAACCTGTAACTAACTGCTAACATGCAATGAACGATACTTCATTAACTCCAAGAAGGCCCAATGGTTCAACCATGCAGTGACTTTCTTCGGCCACATTTGACCGAGCAGGTGCACTAGTTTGGTTCCTACACTTAAAAGGGGATGGGGGCAGGGACATGGATCATGTACAGCTCATACAGTGGTTAACATGCCATGCCCATAAAACAAACACACAAACACCACCACTTACCTGGATAAAGTGCAACTCTAACACTCAAGAAGCTTAAAAGCATCAGTAACAAACCATTCCACTTGTTGGACATGGAATCCACCAACGGAGTGTCAAAGGCATAGCCACAACTCTGCTCTAACTGAACTGCCTTCTGACTCATCATGACGTTCAACAATTTCCAAACCTAATCTTTGCCTCTGTTTTAGGCAAAAGCTTTGAGACTGCAATCTGTACCTCCCCTTGGCTTGTCTATCGTTTCTTTATTTATCACTGTAACATGTCCTTTTGCCTTACAACATGATCAGTAACAGGAGTAGGCCATTCAGCATAAAAGAGTTGCTCTGTCATGCTCTAAGATAATGACTGATCCAATTTTCACCTGGAAACAGTATTGCTACGTAGCCCAGTAACCTTCCAACCCCTTACACCATTATCATTTGTCATTTCACCTCTCCCACTTTCCAGCCCAATGTCACTCCCACACTCCCTTCCCTTCTGTACTAGCTGAAGAACTGTGACCTTTTTAAATTTCACCAGTTCTAACAAGGCCATTGACCTGAAACATGAACTATTTCCCATCCTAACCCAACTGACCTGCTGGTTTTTTTTCATTGGATTGTATCGAAATACAGAAATCCATGTTTCGTAGGCAGAGTGAGACTGAGCTAAATAGATCCCTCCATAATTGTCAAAACAAATCAAATCCAAATACAGCATGTAAAAAAGGTTCACATTAAACAGTGGCTACATTCTTAATGCACACTGTGAAACAGAGCTGGGTAGCCTGTCAGGGTCAATTTCCTGACCAAGGCTGAGTGAAGGGGTGATCTTTTAATGGAGCAATGATTCATCTCATGTCTTAATCCTCTTGCCCTCAGCTGGATGCATACACCAGTTTTAAAAAAAAAACAGGATGGTGAGACCACACTCCAGTGATTTGTGACACACTCGCTCACTCATTACACCATTTGTGCCCTGCACCATGGTTACTCATCTCAAGTCAGATGCTAAATATAGCTGCACGCACATGAAATGGACACAACAGGACAAAAAACAATAAAATGTTTGATAACTGTCGCGTCGTCAACTAGTGTAGTCATTATGGCACACACTTTCCAAAAATATCTCTAAACTTGAAAATTAGTCACACAACACTTTGCAGCGTCTCAGCATTGCTAGAGCGTATACGGGGACCACGGTGATTTTGTGCTGAACAATTCAAGTGTGTATTCTTCCTGAATTATCACAAAACATGGCTCGTGTAAAAACCGGTACACAGGGTTCAAACAGACTCACCGGTTGGTGAACCAATTCAGAGAACGATCCCGGGCTGTGGGAGATAGGTACTAAAGGTGGCCTGGAGAGCAGATACCTAAAAGCAGGATAATCTGATCATTCACTAGACAACTTTAGCTGATGATGGTCATGATGCTGCTACTGGGGCTACTGCTTGGCTCCAAATGGCCATGTCTTTATAAGGACAGGGTGGTCCTGTCAGACAAACAGCAGGAAGCTCCTCAAGGGGCTATGTTGAGAAAAGGCGCAATTTTAACAGATTTAACTGCAGCGGTACATCTACGCATACTTGCACAAGCCCAAACCATTCATCTTGCCAATCTCTGTACAATGGAAGGTTTCACACAAAGGGCTCTGGGAGGTGGGTGGGGGGTAGTGAAGAGTGAAACCACTCAATTACGAGCCAGACTAACAGCAATAACATTTCACAAACAATCAGGTGTGCATTCTGACACACACGGGCTTCCATTATTTATAGGGAATAGATATGGCTCCATTACAGATTGCGAGGAAAATCAGTTACTCCTCGAATCTTGCACTGGGCTAACTGTGCTTACTGTGCATTGAAAAAGCATTCTAGAGGAGTCACCAGGTACCTGGGAACTCCCACTTGACTGCACCGTTAACATAGCGAGGAAACAGGGAGCACTTCGTGTTGTTAATATTTGATGCTATCACAACACAATTACACCCTGCATGCACAGTAACCAGTCCATCACAAATAGCTCAAGCACAGAATGCCCTTTTACTTTCTGAACACTGGCAATGGAAATTCAGGACAGCAATGTCCTTGGGACTGACTATCTGCCAAGTTGTGTCTAATATGTGCCATGAATCTCTAAATTGAATAAATTGACTCAGCTGGTTTTTTTGGCAACTCACCGCTTAATTTTCGATGTCAACTGCCTAACAATAGCTCATTGTATCTCTTTTTAGCTCAAGTACAAATGACTTGTTTTTCCTCCTTGGTATGACAGTCATACAAGAGGGTTCTCTCTTGCATTTACACTTCTGCATCAATTCTCCGCATTCCTATACCAAAACTCAAAATGAACAACTCAGGAATGCACTCAGTGCCAGTCTTAACTCATTATTACAGTGACACAGATCTTTCCTGCCTGCTTAATGCTCCAGAACTACAAAGTTGATAAAAAAAAAACACCTTCATTAAGAACTACCAGCTCACTAAGGTGGCTTCTGGCCAATCTACATCCAACAACCTGCTGTGAAAACTCTGCTCACGTTTTGACAAATTGTCTCTCAACCAATGAGCTAATTCACAACATTATGAAACAAACTGAATTCTCACTCTCTCCTGATATTAACACATCCATTTAAAAAGTTATAGAATTCAGATTTGCATCTTCTTCAAAAACCAGATCAGTTATACCTTGAGTCATATATGGTATACCAAGTTTTGTTGAAATCCGACAAATTTGAAATTTCTGGTTTAAAAACAGTGAAGACGAAATAGGCATGAAAACATGACCTCCGTTCACTTTCAGTGATGGAGAAAGCAAAATTATATTTTCAAGTACTGCTCCAGATTCCATCCCAACTTAGATTACGCAACATTCCATAAAACCTACATGCAATAAAATTCACCCCTTTATGACGGTTGATTATTTTGCTGTCTAACAGTTCAGTAATTTAAATCTCCATCCCGAGTGTTTACATTTCCCCAAAAATACTGCCTCTGATAAAAATACAAAAACAGTTCAGAACGCTTGCTGGCAGGCTCTTGCAAAACGTGCGCCAGTGTGTATAACATTCACATTCACAATACACGAATGGCATATCTCACCGCATTTTTCTTCAGAGTGAAGGGGTTTGTGGTGTGTGCAAGAGTGAATGCCTGGCCTCATGTCATTTCACTATATGGTGCATGGAGACACTGAACGGAATCATTCTTCCCAACATCCCTCTGCCAGGGCTACTATATGATTAAGCAACATGTCTTGACAGAGTGTAATATTCTGTCATATTAATAAGTTAAGAAAACAGTGGTCCTGATACTTGTACTGGTAGGTTTTGACATGGAAATCAAATGCTTACAATGAGTAGCATCAATCCAATTCGCTAAGACGCTTGACTTTTATGAGCAAATATTCTCTCACAAGCACACACACACACACACACACACACACACACACACACCATGGGCCAACTCCTGTTCAAGGTTGCCATGGTAATCATATTAGAATTGAAATGACCAAACAAATTGAGCAGCTAGCCGAGAGATAACAATTGAGACTATTCTGAGTTGCGTAAATAAAAAATCCATGGGATGGGTATATTGAAATTAAACATGAAGACAGAGTAAGGATGGAACACTTTCCAAAAAGTATGTTTTCATTGAACTTTTGTTAAAACTCTCAAAGCCACATGGTGAATGAGACAACCAGATATCAATTGTAGATTTAAAAATTGAGACATTACAAAATACAAATAGTTTCTAACTCTGCAACCCACTCACGCGACTCAATGTCTCTTGAAAAATGCTCAATGGAGTGAATTCCCTTCGGCTGTAATTAACCAGCTTATCTTTCAGACTAATTTCACCTGCCTGGCGTTTCAGATTTCCAAAATTTGTAGCCCCTGCAACCAGCTAATTCCTGATCTGTGTGTTACATTCTCCTGAAGTGAGCATCAACCAACACTGTCCACACTTTGTTTTACCAACCAGGCATGAACGTGAGCAAGAGAGCATGCGAGAGAGATCAAGAATCCCTGGTTGGTATAAGCAGGAAACTGCCAGAATCTTCAGTCAAGTGATGTAACTTCATGCTGTTGGAAGTTGCAACATTAACTCTTTGTATTTGTCTCTATTTGGGGATCGTAGAGATTCTCCACATATTAGCAAACCAACCCTTCCTTTGCAGGACAGAGAGCTCATTGCTGATAAAAAAGATCCTTAGAAAATCAGCTTTATAACTCCTCAGACAGATTAGACCATCAACACAATCGGCCATGCTAAATTGCCCATAGTGTTCAGGAATGTGTGGGTTATAGGGGATGGGTCTGGGTGAGATGTTCCGAGGGTTGGTGTGGACTTATTGGGCCGAAGGGCCTGTTTCCACACTGTAGGGATTCGATTCGATGGTTCTAATAATGAATGGCATCATACAATCCAGAAGGTTCCACATTTATAGAGAGTCATAGAGCACAGAAACAGACCCTTCAGTCTAACCAGTCCATGCTAACCATTTGAATAAGCAAATTGTTGCAAACCAGTAGGGGGGGGGGGAAAAAAAATCAAAATCAATCAGTCACCAAGCTCCTTAAACTTTGTGCTTGAAAAGGCATCCAGGTAGAATGTCTGATAAGGACAGGATGAGATTTAACTCTGCAACAAACCTCTAAAGCAGTCTATTGACATGCTCAAAGTCCTGAAAAGACCAGTCAGAACTGTCGAGAGATAATGGGAAGAAACGAAAAGTCTTGACATCAACTATTGCTCGAGGAGCCAATTCGATTTTGCCATAATGATAATGCAGCAATCAAAAAATGTTGGCCAACATTCGAAACCCCGTTGTTTGGAAGCAAAGCATGCTCAAGATCCTGCAAAGCTCCTGATTCAGCATCATTTTCTTTTATAGCTTCTCAAACCTTAAATATTATCTGAACATCAGGAAAAGAAATTGGATAAATATTCCAAAAAAAAATCTTTCAAAATATTACAACTCAGTTAATCTGCCTGTTTATTCTGTACCCAAAATTTAAACTTCCAATCATCATAAGCCTCAAACGGAGATCTGACCAGGTCATTCTCTTTTTGTTCAATGGCAACGTTGACAGTTAATAGTCATTTGGCAACAAGAGCTTGAAACAATACTCGAAACAAAAAAAGCAAAGGACAGTTTTGTCAACAGTCTACGTCTTACACTCATCAGGACATTTTGCAAAAACACCCACGCTGCATGACAGGCAAGTGCTGATTGGTTGGCCAATGTACACTCGTAGGTCGAAGCACTGCCATGGAGAATTCACGTTCTAAATGTTCATTACTACTTCATAGTCAGACATCGTGAAATTTTAAGCCAGGTATGTTGACCCGATTGTCAGGACAATGCCCTGACCAATTGGAATGAAGGTGTCTAGTGGAAAATGTGAACAAAGCCTGGCAGTTAACTGTCAATTAGCATGAATGGGTACATTCTCCAGGGCAACACAGTTTTATTAATTAGACTCCACATATCAAACCATCAGCCATCCATTATAAATATTGACTTTCCCATCTCATGTCTTCTTGTGCAATGTTCTGGTGTGCAAATCTTGATAAGAAGTCGTTTTGCACCAACACGATAGCTGAATCGCTATCCGTGATAAGACCGCTCATGAACAGATGGTGTTGGAAATGCTGTATCTCTATCTATAGCTGCCTGGAAATCTATTTCACCATTTAGAAGGGATACTTTTCCCTTGCTACTGTCTTTTTAATGCACGATGGCAGTGGTGACGGCGGCTGCGGGGGCAGGGTGGAATCTTGTTCTAATATATTGAGCTTTTTGTAGTCCTCCCCAACTCCAGGGTTTGCAACACCACACCTCAGTAACTGAAGCAGGTTCCTTCCAACACTGTCACAAGACCTGCTCGTGTAGAAATAGATTGCTCACTGAAATAAAACAACGAACTGCAGAAAATGGAAGTCTCAAACGAAAAAAACAGACATTGCTGCAGAAGCTCAGGTCCGGCAGCATCTGCGGGGGGAGAAAAAGCAGAGTTAACCTTTTGATTCCAGTGGCTCTTCATCAGAACTGTTAGCCATTTGAAAAAGGTGGCATTAATGCCAAAGTCGAAGATTTTCTCCTAAGGTGGAGTGGGGTAGGTGAGCAGATAGGTGGAGATCACTCCTATCGGTTGAGTCATTTGCAGCAATAAAATGGCTCAGAAATCTCAATGCAACACTGATTTAATCCACAAGAAGATAAAAATTGTTTTTCTTGTATTTGATTACATTGTCTTTCTTCAAAAAGCATCCTTGAAGAGGAGAACTCACTGATGTTTCAACACCTTGTTAATCTTCTAAGTTTCAAGAAGCCATTTATTTTGTATCTGTGCTGTTATTTCAAGAAAAGGAGGAGGAGGAAGCAAAGGATTTTCCAGTCACGCCTGAAGGGGACCTCCCTATTTCACCACAACATGACAACTACACCCCTGAGCTTCCAAAAATTGCAGGATTGTGGTGCTCTGTTCTGTTCAGGAATTGTGGTTAGCTGCTGTCTGAGGGTTAACTGCACGTGGCAAATCAGGAACCCATATTTGGAAAATTAATTTTCCAGCCGGCAAAAAGAAACGATAGTTATTTGGCATATCATCTCAACGCACACGGAACACGCTGGGTGAGTTTGAACTGTCCCACATGCCAGTTGATAAAACATTCAGATGAAAAGTAGAAATAGCATCTTTTTCATTGCTGAGTTGTTCACTTTTCTTGACAACTGATTTTTAAAACAACACATTAAAACTATTTTTGTTGAATTCAATCAAAAAAGTTCAAATTGCTCATCCTGAGCCTTGATACTCAGCAGGTTCCAATGGACAATGCCACACAGGAAACACTAATGACAAGGTTGGGCAAAAGATAAAACCACACAGACAGCGAAAGTGCAGAAAAATTCACAGCGACCGTCATCTTCCGTTCAAAGAACTGCAACAGAAACGGTAAGCAAATTCCAAAGAAATGCAATTGTATTTCAGGAACGGTATCAAAGACATCAGAAGCCAAGAACAAGTTAAGCTGCATCTCACTGTGCAATGGTCAATATTGCCATGAAAACACACAACATGTAGCTTTTGACTGAACAAATAAAAGAGAAAGTTTCCAGTGGCAGAAGAGTCAGTAACGAAGAGACACACTTTTGGAGATTGCTGCTAAAACAGACCGAAGTGACACAAGAGAAAAATGTATATTCGATCTAACACGAGGTGGTGAACTGCCCTACTTGGGAAAAAAAAGTGCAGGGGAGACAGGCTCAACAGCAAACTCAAAACAAACTTGGGTAAATGCTTCACAAAATTAAAAAAAAAGTGTGCTGGGCCAACATAAAACAACTGAGGGCCTTTTCAAAGAGTATACGGGTACGATGGGCCGAACAACCACAGAGATTTAGCGAACGATTAGTAATTGTAGCAGTTAGAAATATTCATATGCAACACAGACTAGCTCTGGACCAAAGTCCAACAAAACTACTTCAAAAAAATGTTGCACCAGAATTCTCAAAATAGAGAAAGAAATGAGATTGCTTTGGGGTGAAGGGGGGGGGGGGGGTGGAATACCACAAAAATCAGGAGTTATTTGGTGGTTGAGAACTCGTCTGGCTGAAGAGAAAGCCACGTTGCCAGAACTGTGTGTCTCATGCTCATCAGGATAAAAACAAGAATGCCAAAGCTCAAATGCTCACAATAATTTACACTGCTCTGATACTTCTTTGTCCTACTATTCTTGTGATCACTTGAATTGTACCATACTTGCAACTGTGCCGATGAAGGCAACGCAACAAAAATAAAGCTTATTAAAACTAAGTAACCATTGAACTAAGATAGTAGGAACTGCAGATGCTGGAGAATCTGAGATAACAACGTGTAGAGCTGGATGAACACAGCAGGCCAAGCATATCAGAGGAGCAGGAAGGCTGACGTTTCCGGCCTAGACCCTTCTTCAGAAATGAA
>NC_063353.1:39596242-39597162 GCF_021869965.1 Rhincodon typus
CCAGCTCTACACCTTGTTAACCATTGAACTGTTTGAGAGATATGAAGACCCAACTGGTTCACTCACTTCCTGTTTATTAAGGGAAGTAAGGCTGCCATCTTTTTTGGGGTCTGGCCAAAATGCCAATATAGCTTACTCAGCTTTTCTCCCAAGAGACCTGACAAGTTAACCACTTATTAAGCTACTGAAGCAATTCAAGAAAGCAGCCTAACAGCACCTTTTGAGCAATTGGGTCATTCTAAGTGAACATCAATGGTGGCCATGTCCGAGAAACACAGTCCACCCAAGCTGTCTGAATCAATCTCAACTAACTGGTTGTCTTTCGTGCAAATATTCTCTGACTCCACGAGCAGTGGTACAGGAAGCAATGTTATTTCTCAGCTAAAAGGAAAGGAGGTGCATGTTAGCGCGGGTGGCCATGTACGTGGATCCAGAGTCAGTCGTTACACACTTTCCTGCCCCCTCTGACAAAGACAGTGAATGCCACCAACACAAAAAAGATGGACAAGGCAACTGTACAAAGTACATGGGGCATCTCATTTGATGCTCTATACCAAGCAAATGGTCTGCCTCAGAACAGTGGAAGAAGTGTTAACGAAAGCTCATTTTTGCGACATCAATTTATGAAGAAACAAATGCAAGTAATTTGCAAGAACAAGGGAGGTGACAGGAAATGAGCAAAACATGGTCTTGATAAGATCAAGATTCTGCTTAATTTTGCAAATTGGAGGAAATCAACGACAACATTTTAAACTGAGCATTTCGTGTCAACCGTACGAAGATGCGGACCTTATTGGAAACATGTTCTATTTGATCATCAAAAGTCTCCAGATGCTTCCATGTTTTAATCTGCTCCCACGAGCCAAAGTCATGTTTCAGTTACAGTTGTAAATTTTCTCCAACATGAACGTGCAGAGTTT
>NC_063353.1:39597662-39599222 GCF_021869965.1 Rhincodon typus
AGTGGTCCCTCATCATTCCTAAGTTTGAGCAAACATATTTTTGTTCATTTTTGAGTGTTAGAAAGCATTCTGAACTGTTTTCAAGCTGGGCTCCGTGTCAATCCAGGAAGGAACGTCCAGGAAAATGGGCAGCGAAATCAGTTGGGGGAACAGCAAGTGCATATAATTTTGGCTGAAAAAAGTGGGTGAAGATAATGGTGGGGAAGGAGGACTGAAGACTAATGGCCAGAAGATTAAGAAGGACAAGTGATCCAAAGGAATTGGCAGGACAGACCAAAGCCAAAGATAATCAAGGCAATGAAGTACCTGGAAGTTGAGCGGTGTGTGTGTACAAACAGTAGAAGCTTTCTGAACTGAGGGGTTCCTAAAGCGAACTCCTTGGCTGGGATGACTAGCCTTCAACAACCACAACTGCCTTCTGTTTGCTCAGTGTACCTTTGAGTGCAGGGAGCATTGTTTACTCTTGAGCCAATGGGAATCAAACTTTACTTTTTGGCTTCCTGGTGAAATATCTGCTGTCCTGATGCTGCCTCACTTCTAGAATTCACCTCTATCATGTCTCTTCCTTTTTAGACTGATTGATTGTATTGGGAATGGTGGAGCAAGTTGTGAGTAAATACTGTCTCAACTCCTTCCAAAACATCTTCAAGATTTGAGAACTGGCCATGTTGGACTTGTCCTATGTTTGTGAACAGACTGCAACTGGGCAACTTTGCACGTTGGGTAGATGCCAGTGTTGAAATTATCAGAGCTATGTAAATGAGCTTGTAATGTTCACCTTGGCAGTTAGATGTGATGCGTGCATTTGGTGTTTTTGACTTGGGATTAGATTTTGAGGACCTCACTATGGTTAAGGATGAGTCGATGGAAAACTGACGAGGGACACCATTTGTGGCAGAGGCAGATCACAATCTGCATCCAGCTCTTCTCCAGTGAACTGAAATGCTGCAATGTCTATTTTTGTCACAAGATGGTGTTGTCGCTGTGTAGCTCACTGACTACCTCCAGTGGCGCCAAGTTGCTATTACTGCTTGGGCTGGCAAAGGACTGACAAACTTGTGACGTGCTCCTCAGATAGAGTTACTCGTGATAGTGTCTTAGCTTTGCAAGTCTCAAAATTGCATCGTTTCCTTGCACTATGATCCCACTGGAGATATGAGGCAAGAAAATGTCTGTTCCACTACTGCTGCTTACTATTTTCTGTTATTAATTCAGAACTGTAGGGCCCAGGAAGATGGATTTATTTGCCAAGTTGGTTTACTTCTGAGGAAAATATCCCCCTTTCCCTGTCGTGTTTGGAATGAGATCAGAACCACATAGAATGATTTCCCTGATTTGGACCAGGTTGACAGCCCCAATCAGGGAGCCCTGGCTGACAGATATAAGCAGCAATGTCAGGGGTTCTGTTTACTGAGAGCTAGCTAGGTCAGTGTCAAGTACTACGCAAGTGTAAGTAAAGGGCAACTTGGTGACAGGATGCTGGCCTTCGTGGAGTTAGTTGCTTTTCCCTCAACCCTGATGCGCTTTCACCTTCAGCGCAAGTGTCACCAGTTTTCTTCT
>NC_063353.1:39599322-39671837 GCF_021869965.1 Rhincodon typus
GTGGTGGTGGTCTCGTGCGCGGGGGGGCGGTTGGTGTGTGCGGGGGGGTTGCGCCCGTTGTCTTTCCCCTGTCTTTTCCTCCCGCCCCCCCCCCCCCCCCCAAAATCATTTCCAGGTTTTGTGTTTCAGAGATGAGAATCTTTTATTGTGAAGAGTTTTCTGGACATGGGGCTGGGAAAATGCCATTTTTTTTCTCCCAGTCATCCTCAAACATGGCCGTCATTGGGGGTTCTGACAGCATTTGCTGAGGAAAAAGACGGTTGAATGCTGCGTCTCTGATACTGCACCCAATTGCTGGAAATCTCCACCACTGGAAAAGAGGGTGATCAGAAAAACTGTCTGAAACCTAAGAGGGGAGGGAGTGGTAGATGGGAACCCTTTGCCTAATGGAATATAACGGTACCTTCTTAAGCACAGTATGATAACCAGTTTCCTTTAACTGGGATCTGTTCCCAAGGGGTAATGAGATACATTTTTTTAAGCTCCTGCAATATTGGTTATTGAGTGCGTAAAATATCCAAAATAGACTTTGACAAGGCTGTAAAGGATGAAAAAAAAAGTATAATTGTCCATTTTTTTGATTTTCAAGTTTCTCTGTTATTCATTTTTTTTCTAGAAAACCAAGGGAAATGAAGTTTTCGAACCATTAAAAGGTAAATTAGTTTTAAACATCATGTGGGCCTGTCCCAGTTTTAGCTCCGTTAATGAATGGAGCCCATGATTTGCCGTGGAATCCAGAAGTCAGTTCAATATCTCGTACAGGGATCAAATTGGTTCTGTCATTATACTGTTTGTACTGGAGGCTTGTGCTATTTACATGTACAGCATCCAGCTAGATTGAGCCAGTTGTCAAGATGTGAACAAAGAGCACCTTGAATCTTTACTGAACAAGAGACATCATTATACCATTTTTTAGTTACGGTTCTCTGCTGTTTTCACATGCCCTAAGCTGTTTGATCAGCTCTTTCTTGGAATGGAGGTTGTGCAGGTAGGTGATTTTAAACCAGGATTTCTGCTCTGTGGTGATAATTTTGCGCACTTCAACATGCAGTCATGTCATTTCCCTTCCCCTCTAGTAGATTCTGAAATGGGCCAGCTCTTGCGTCAATGTGTACTTCGGTGCTTTTTAAAGTTTTTATAGCGTCCTGTGAAAAGAAAATCATCAAAGAGGAAGTTCGCTGATTATCTTTGAACGTGAACTTTTTTGTGTGGGTGGCTGGGTGTGTGCTTTATGGCAAATTCAGTTTTTGAATAATTGTTTTGCTGCCTACTTGACAATAGACAATGCAGTCTATTGACATAGGTTTGTCAAGTTCTGAACGTACCGACTCCATTCTTGAAACCTGGTTCTCCATGTTTGAGGAAATAATATTATAGAAGAGTTCAGTCACACTGGATGTACTGAAGTAAAGATGCTGAATTGCCATATACTGCAGACACAAAACTAAAACTTGGAGCAAATTAGGCTTCCCACATGAATACTGTGGAAGAGAAGGACATGTGTTGCTGAAGCTTCTTATCTTGTGGCTCATCAGGACAAACACAAGAATGCCAAACTCTAAACAATTTCTGCAAGTTGTACTGCAGGAGAAAAGGAGCCCGATTGGTTCAAACATTCACCATGACTGGATTTGATGTTACCATGGAGGGAACAACAGGGAACTGTCGTGTCCCCAAGCTCCCAGGTCCCTGTTGTAACGCTTAGCTTCGAGTAAGCATGGAACTACATAAGTCAACTGATTTTAAATTGATTGTTAGTGCACTAAGATGTGAGAAACAACCTGTATTTTTCTATGTTCTGTGGCATATGTTTGAGAATTTTTTGAAGTACGAGAGCTTGAGCTGCATGTTCCCAATTGGCTGAGGTGTTGCTATGGAGAAAACAGTCCGTACCTTTTTCCCCCTGCGGTACGAATTCATGTTCTTTCAAAATTTTGATCTTGCATTTTATCCTGACCCATGCACCATGAAAAGCTTTTGACAACATGACTGTTTTCTGTTTCCTACCAAAGGACTGAAGTATTCTCCAGAGAACCATGCGAGGAAAAGGGAACAAGGATAAATCCAGGAATTTACTTAGAAAGCACCAATCCAACAATTAAGGAGGCCATATTGTGAAAAGATGGGAAGACTGTGCCAGTGGGGCGTTTTATCCCAATGTTGGATAAAACTTGAATACTCACGTAGTCTTGAATCTGATCAAGCAAATGTAATTCCGGGCAGCCTTCTGATGTAAGAGGAGCTGAGACCATTGACTTTCACTTATTGTTGTAATGATGGTTTGTTCTATTTATTGGGAATGAAATTGTGTGACACCTCCAGTTCAGGGTAAATTAATATTTGGGTACCCAGAAGTGCACCACCTCCCTTTTTTTTTTTTTTTTGTGGTTTTCCCCCCCACTGCTGATTGATGTTATTTAAGCTAGCCATCCTTTTTCACTCTGGAATCTCCACTGTTAAAATCCATGTGTTATTGGGGAAGGATGAGTGTGTTCACTTCTGAATTTGATCATGTATCTGCATGAGATTGCAAGCCTGAGTGTGACCACTGTCTAATCTTATTTCCATTGTTGGTTGAGTTTTCTTTTCTTTTCATTTTTTTTTTTGTGGGAAGTAGGCGTTGCTGGCTGGCCAGCATTTCTTGCCCATCGCTAGTTACCCTTGAGAAGGTGGTGGTGAGCTGCCCTCTTGAACCGCTGCATCCCTCCTGCTGTGGGTTGACCCACAATGCCGTTAGGGAGGGAATTCCAGGATTTTGACCCAGCAACAGTAAAGGAACAGCGTTATGTTTCCAAGTCAGGATGGTGAGTGGCTTGGAGGGGAACTTGGAGGTGGTGGTGTTCCCATATGTCTGATGCCCTTGTCCTTTTCGATGGAAGTGGTTGTGGGTTTGGAAGGTGCTGTCTGAGGATCTTTAGTGAGACTTAGAAACTCAACATGCAGCAGAAATAAAAGATGTATTCTCTCTTTTTAAGATCCTCATTTGCTTTGCACCATTTTAACTGGATTTGGCTGCAAATGTAATCAATAGGTACCTGTTTGGGGGAAAGATGGGGTGAAGCTTTTAAAAATGCTTGTATTTTAAACCTTTTCATTCTTTGACACATTTTTCTTCCCCTTTTTTACATACAAGTAGATTTCAAGAGAACAAATGCTGATGAGAGATTTCTTTTATTAAGACCAATCTTCATGGATTTTCCTAATTTTACTGCCCAGCACATTGTTTTCGCCTTCTTCAGTTGCAATTATTGTGAATTTCAAATGTTCTCATGCTTACATTGTTAAAATAAAATCAAAACCATATTGTTGCATGTAGCGAACTAATGTTCCAGTCTTGGTGCATTAAAGGTCACGACACAAATTCGCACAACCTAATTTTTAACATTGGAGTTCATGACTGGAATGTTAGAGTGAGCAGGAAGATTGAAGCATAGCATTCGCTTGTTTTATTCTTTCCTGGGTGTCACTGACAAGACCAGCATTTTGTTGCCCGTCTCTCAATGCCCTTAAACCTGCTTTAGCAGATGATTGTTGACAGGGAGAGCGCAGCGTTATCGCTCTGGAGCCGCATGTTATGCAGATTGGTGTCCCTCAAGGGCAGTGGTGAACCAGATGGGTTTTGGTAGCTAACCAATTTAGTTGCATGATCATCAAGGATGAGGCCAGTTTCAAATTCCAGTTTAGTTAATTTTAAATGTAAAGGTCATGAGCTACCAGATGATGAGCCTGGACATGTGAATCACTAGTTTAGTGCCATAATCTCCATAGTGTGCACATTAATGCATGTGCTGGTGGCATCGGAGCTAAGCTGGAATAGCTTGACTGTTTGTCTTCCCTCGCAGCCTACCTTTTGTGAGAGAGCCTGAACAGTAAGAAGCAAAAGGATGTTGATGCGATGGCTGTGCGTTACGTATTTCTCACATGCATGAATATATTGAAATGGATTCATTACTGAATCTAATCGGTGGTTCCTTGGGTTGTCAGTGAGTTTAGGTGGGCTTGAGACGACGCCTGCTGTTTTTTTAAAGTCGGAACTTGGGGCTAGATTGAGCTATCGAATGAATGTTTCCCAATTAATGGGAGCAGCTCTTGGCAAAAGAACTCGAGAACCTTTGTTCAGGCTTTGGTATTTGTTTTGTTGATTATTAAATTGTAATTATCGCTCAATTCTTGGGTGCAGAGAAGCTTCAGACACTGTAACAAATTCATTCAAAACAGTAACTGTAGAAATAACTGCATTTATAATGTTTGACTGTTGTTTGAAAGCGTACCTTTTAATGCGGAAATAATTAATTCCCTCCATTTTTGGTAGGTTGCATTTTATTAACAGTGAAACTTTAGTTGAAATGTTCAACATGACTTAATTATTTCAAGGCAAGATTTGGCTGGTCTACAAAAGACGACTAGATGTTTTCAAACGCTTGTTGTCAGTTAACTACCTGAAGGCAGCTTCCACCCCCTGCCTTGCAATTTCCACAGAGAGCATTAGGAAGCAGGCTCTCGATCACACATGACCAGAACAGGGATTCGATCCTATCCTTTTTGCACCAATCTGATAGTCTACTGGCCATCCAGCCTTCTGAGCCAATACAACTGGCACCCCCAGCCCTGCTTCCATACTGAGTTCCTGTGGCAACCTCATTTTATGTGCCTGCTCTGGTCAGTAATGTTTAAGGCTCCACCCAATGCACGACTGAGCAGCAATCTCTCCTATCTGTGCCATCTACCATTGGCATCTTTAGGATTTCTGTCCTGATTTCGAAGGTGTTTGTTCATGATGATGTGAATACCCCTCCCGTGGCCATCAAGTCCAATAGTGGGATTTGAACCTGGACCTTTTTTTCCATTTTTGGATCAAATGCAACCCGCTAGGCCAGAAGAGTGTTTGTTTGTGTTCTTCATAACTTGTGCATTTTCAAGATTTGATTTATATTATGCTGTCTCCCACTTTCTTCAAATGGCTGCAGAGAATTTCGCAAGTGCTGAATTACAATGCATATGCAAAGCATCTATTTTGAACTCCTTCATGAGGTATGGGCTTTTGCTCTGCCCCTTGGATAATGACACACCCCTGCCCATACACAACAAGACCTAGAAAACATCCAGGCCTGATCAATGGTGAGTAGTCATCCTGACACGCAACAGTAACGAGCAGTAAATATTGGCCCTTTTGATTTTTTTTGCTTCTGGAAGTACTACACTATCCACTTTGCAGTTCTCAATACTACCAAGTTTTTTTTGTTTGTTTTTGAATCTATGCCCCATACGGTAAGGTCCAAATCATGAATTATATCTCCGGAAGCACAGGAGTTTTGGACTCCACGGCAAAACTTTCTTCCAGACCCTAAAACGTAAGGACCAATTAGTTGGGTGCTGTTGGAGGGCCACCAGCTTGTAACTAAATTGGAGTCGGTGCTTGATGTTCACGTTGAAAAATCTAGACATCTTTTGGTCTTGGAACAGTGTGTTTTGTTTTTAAACAGGTTTGAACAATTTTTTTTTCATGCAATATGATTTGTGAAAGCTATCCTACCATTTTTGGATATTGATTCTGATCTCGCATTTATTGACACCCCCCCACCCCACCCACCCCCCTATTCTACAAGCAACTGAACCCCTTTTGTCCCAACTTCAAAGTAGAAGCAAAATACTGCAGATGCTGGCAATCTGTAAGAAACCCACGTTGCTGGAGACATGTGCAGGTTTGGCAGCATCTCTGGAGAGAGAAACCATTAATGTTTCCAGTCCATATAATTCCTCTTCAGAACAGAGGTTCTCATTCGCCTCTCAAGAAAAGTCATAATGGCTTAGAAACTTTAACTCAGTGTCTCTTCCTACAAATGCTGCAGGTTCTGCAGAGTTTCACCAACATTCGCTCACTGTTTGTTCCCAAAAACCAAGGGTTGGTGTCAGACTCTTCACTGTATAAGCATGTTTTGAGAATATGTGTTCTATTGCCATAGGGTAGTGAAAACCAGCTGCTGGGAACAGAACAAAGGCAAATGACTACAGGGCACTTGTAAGATCCCAGTTTACAAACTTGTTCTATTATTAAAGATGTTTAGCCTTAAAGATTGCAGACTGTTGGTGTCGAGATAGGGGAGTAGATCAGTATTAGGACCATTAAGCTAACACTGTACCCAAATGGCCTCTGTCTGTTTTGGAATTTATTTCGATTTGGATGTACTTCTCTGTGCTTTGTTTTTGGGAGTGTGGAGGTATTTGCTTTGCCCTTCCTTATTATCATAGACAGTCATTTAATTGAAGTGATGTTAGTGTTTAATCTCTGTCCCCAGACTGATGTTTCCAAACCCTTGTCGTTGGGTGTGTTGTTAAATCGACTTTGTTTGCCTTCAGGGCTCTCCTTTCCATCCACATTTGGTTAGTTTGCACTCTTAAGTGTCGGTAGTTAGTTAGGAGCTGGGTGCACTTGGCCTCAGCTTGTGGAAAAATACCTGATGGCAGCCTGAAGCTCTGAGGAGCAGGAAATCTTCTTAGCAGACTGCCTCTGCCCCTATAAGATCGTGTGATGCATCATACTGTGTTGTGAGTAATTTTGAAAGAGTGTCACGTCAGCTGTTCTGCTTTCTCGAATGGGCTGCAATCCTTTTTTGGTGCAAGTATTCTGATTTAAATATGATCTCTGTGTGTAACTGTCTGCCTGTCCTTCTCCACCCTTGTCTCCTTGTGGTCCCCAAACACCCATCCACCACAGGATCCTTGATGAAGCCTTTTTTCTGCTGCACATGAAATGGCAGTCCTGGATGAGGTGTTCCCAGTTCTGTATCCATCTGAGGGACAGCCTCTGTAATCTGGTTCCCCTTACTCCAACAACAGAAGCAATGGTGACCTGTTCTGAGAGCATTGTACAGCATCCAAGCTGTATCTTTTACAATCTTCCCACTTTCACTGCCTCCCCCCTAAATAAATGTCTTAGTCACATGTTTTTTGATGAAATGCTGTACTGAGGCACCTGTGGAAATGTGCACTTCAGTTAGGGTCATCATCCAAGCAACACACCAAGGACTCTCCCAACGTTGGTATGGCGGCCTTGTCACAGGACTGTGCAGGAGTGGCTCTTCATTGTTAAAAGGGGTCTGCCTGATGTCTGTTGATTTTTATTCAGCCTCATTCAGTGATACAGCTGTAATGTCACACTTAATGACAGCTTCAACAACTGAGCCTCCTTTGGAGAATGTGACTAATCTGTCCTCACTATCCTTGTTTTTTTTTTTGACATGAAAGGTTAGAAGCAGACAGAGGCATGTTGGAACTGTCCAAAAGTCTGACCCTCAAACTGTTTACATGCAGCTTTGGTATTTGGGGCTGGAGAGTTTAATAAAATATCCTTTGATACCTCTTCTGTGCAATAATTCTGCAATATTTGGACTTCACAGAACTATGTCAATTTCTCCCTTTGCAGAGGCCGGTAACTCATCACCAAGTCACCTTTTATTCATATGTGAACAGTCCTTGACTTAGGTACTGCTTCAGAGTCGGTCACCAGAGTGTCAGCCTCTCTAACGCTCAGCCTTTTTTAATCTATCAGTCAGAGCTCTCTGGTTGGGGCTGTTAATCTGGTTCAATTCGGGAACTCATTCTGTGAGGTCCAGCTCGCTTATTTCATTACAATCACTATGGAAAGAATTGGTGTGGACCATTGCTTCGCAATAAGCTGTGTGTGCGGCAGTGCACCTGAACCAAAGCTATTAGCTGTTTGGCTCTCGCTGCAGTGGACTTGCAGCACAGGTGAAAGCAAGCAATTACGGGTGTATTGCAGCTTCAAAACACTACTTACCACATCGTCGTTTTTCCCCTCCACCCCCTTCCTCATTGGCCTGCTGAAATATCAGCTCCTACACGACTCCTTCTTTCAAGGCTGCCACTTATCTCATTCAGCCGTCCTTCCTCTGATTTATCAACAGCTTTTTAAGTACAAAGCTTTCCATTGCCTAATTGCGACTTGATTTTTCTTGGCAAAGAGATCCCACTCAATTCTTTTTAACCTTGTATCTTAGAACGTGGACCTTGGCCTTTTCAGAATTTCTTGCCTGTGTGTTGTTAGATTTTTAAGGTTTGGTTTTTGACAGTGACCACTTTTAGCCCCAAATGGAGATTTTGACCAAAGTACTTAACTCCTACAAAAAGCTGCTTGCAGTGAGTAATTTGTTTGAGGTGTAACAAGGGGAGGGGAAATCCATCTTGGCAACTTGCAACGCAGTCAGTCAAAGAAATATGTTTTTAAAAAACAAAAAGGTGTACCATCGAGGGAATGTGGAATAAGCTTAAAATTTGCCCAAATTTGTACAAATTCAAGTAAGGCGAGAAAGTTGGTGCACATTGTGGAGTCAACTGTATCATGCTTCTGAAACAAAAATCACAGTTGCTGGAGAAACTCAGCAGGTCTGGCGACATCTGTGGAGAGAAAGCAGGGTCAACATTTCTGCTCCAGTGACCTATTTTCAGAATAGAGTTAAAACTGTAAGTTTTTAGTGTGTTGGTCTAACTTGAAAGTTGTAAAATATTTATGCTGAGAGCGATATGAGTTTGCTTTGTGAACCGCTTGCTGCGTGGCCATGTTGGCCTTTGCTGACTTCGGTCTCAACAATGACATCAAGGTTCCTCTGGGTATCAATCTTATCCGATCTCTCACTGTTCCCAAAATTCTCTTCACCTTCATTCCTCATCCCAAAGTGGGCAACCTCCCATTTCTCCACGTTATAATCCACCTGCCATGCTCCTCTCTCTTCACCCAGCAGCAGGAGCAGGCCATTCAGCCCCTTGAGCCTTTTCCACCATTCACTGACAGCATGGTTGATCTTTGGCCTAACTCCATATACCTGCCTTGGGTCTGTCTCCCTTGATATCTTTTCTGAATTAAAATGTGTCTATCTCCAATTTATCAATTGAATTAGCATTGAGCACTATTTGAGGAAGATTGTTCCAAGATTCCACTACTTTTTGTCTGTCAGCAGCTCCTCACATTCTCTCCTCCGCTTTCGACCAAATTCTGTATTAGCTGCAGTTTTTTTAATCGTTCTTTGTTGAATTCTGAAATTTTCCCAATCCTCAAGCTTAACTTCGTTTTGGTAAATTTATAAACCACCTCCTTCGATCTAATATCCTATTTAGTTTCCTCTGTAGGCAGTGGCTCTTGTTGCTTTTCCTGTTGAGTGGGTTTTGGCCTTGCAGTATGGATTCCTTGAAAGTCAAACACTAGATCTTTTAAATAATAGCTATTACCTATTTAACATCAAATCTTTTCAAGCTATTTTTCCAAACACCACAGCCAACTTCCTACTCTTGGCTACATAACTACCTTTTGGTTTAGATTTAATTATAGATTCAAATTGAGTTACATAATTTCCAAACTGAATGCAAAACTCAATTATTCTATTGTCACTGTTTCCTAAAGGGTATTAGACCTCCAGGGTGATTGATTAGCCCTTTCTCGTCAAATAGTACTCGATGTAAAATAGTCTGTTCTCCAGTGAGTTCCTCAGCATATTGCTCCAGAAATCTTATCTCCAGGAATTCGTCCTCCACCACAACAGTTTGCTTGAGGTTTGTCCAGACTGTATGTAGTTAGAGGTCACCCTGGATTATTGCATCCTCCAAATACTAATTTCCTGATTTGTTAAACTGTGCCCTACATTACCACTGCCATTTGGCACGTAAACTGTTTCTCCAAAGTTTGCTGACCCTTCAATGTTTCTGAACTCCACCTCAACAGATTACCAATTGGTAATTCTGAGTGTCAATCACTCATTCTTCTATTTATGTTAATGCCATCCATTCACTGATCGTTAGGAATGCTGCACGCCTTGTCATCTGTAACTTGACCCTGGTTGATTCTCAGCTTTGTTTCTGCTCCTTCCTGTGTTTGTTTTTTTTATTTATTGTTGTTTACTTCCCATAAAGAGCTTTTGTTTCATTACTCACGTTAAATTTCTTCCAGTTTCTTTTCCCTCACCCCACCTCCCCCTGAAAACCCCTAGCAAACTACTTTAGTTTAACCCTTCCCCTGACCAGACAAACTGATTTCACCTGGATTTTAGCTCCGCTCCTGCGAAAGCATCACCTGCCTTCCTTGCTCAGGACCTACCTGCCCCTAGAAATCTGAAGTACTCTTTCCTCCGCAGTTTTTCAGCCACATGGTAATTTGCTCGGTCTTCCTAATCGTATGGGAATTGGGCAGCATGTGGTTCGCAATGCTGCCTCACAGCACCAGGGACCTGGGTTCAATTCCAGCCTCAGGCGCCCGTGTCTGTGTGGAGTTTGCACATTCTCGCCATGTCTGCGCGGGTTTCCTCCCACAGTTCAAAGATATGCTGGTTAGGGTGGATTGGCCATGGGAAACGGAGGGTGACGGAGATAGGGGAGGGGTGTGGGTCTGGCCAGGATGTTCTTTTGGAGGGTTGGTGTGAACTCGATGGGCCGGTTGGCCTGCTTCCACACTGCAAGAATTCTGTGGTTCTTTACGCAAGCGTAGGGTACTGGTAGCAATCCTGCCATGGCCACTTCCTCCATGGTCCTACCTCCCAAATAATAAGTACTGCTGATGCTGGAGTCAGGGACCACACAGTGTGGCGCTGGAGGAACACAGCAGGCCAGGCAGCATCAGGGGAACAAGAAAGTTTCTGAAGTAGGGTTCTACCCAAAATGTCAACTTTCCCGCTCCTGTGATGTTGCCTGGCCTGCTGCGTTCCTCCAGCTCCACATCGTGTTATCTCCATGGTTCTACCGTTTTTTTTGCGTTTTGCCTGGCTCCTTAAATTCAGCACCTCATCCCTCCTTTGTCTGTCTCTCTTGGCATCAGTGTGGGTTCCTTTTCCTGACTCCCCACCTTCCCAAACCTGGCCACGCTCTCGAATTTTGTACTCCTCTTTATGCTTTTTTTAATTTTATAAAAACCAATTGAACTCCCTGTTCTCGAAACAACCTGTGATCCTTGTACTTGCTGTTTGTTGGAATTTTTGACCATGTTATTTCTGATTTCATGTTTACTCAATCAGTTTTCCCGCCCACATTCACTCAAAAGGGGTGTTGTCACGAATGGCAACATTCCATTTTGTTGCCATGGAGCACTCAATGTCGCAGATACTTTGTGTGCTCAATGCCAATCAACACTGAACTGGAACAAATGTTCAGAATTTGCTTTAAACCTGTTCAGGGCAGCTTCTTGGTTCAAAAAATAAAGGCACCCAGCCACAAAGCAGGTTTATTCCACTTTTCTAGTAAAGAAAGGTCATTGAGGGTGACGAATCTTTTTAAGAATCCTTTTAAGCTGGGCCTTGTAAATGCTAAGTCATTGAGCATGTTCAAGACCGAGCCAATAGGTTTCTAGGGACGAATGACCTTGAGGTAGGTGATCAGCCGTGATGTCGTTGAATGGCACAGCAGACTTGACGGGCCGAATATCCTCCTCGCTATTGAGTGAGAAGTGCGAAGGTGCACTATATGAAGACACCCCACTTAAATGGATGGTTTGCTGTGTATGTCATAGTTCATAGGTAGAAGAATGGCTTCACTTTCTTCCCCTGCCTTTGTTGGTTGGCAATTTTTGGAGGTTCTTTTTGGCTGCAGACAGACCAGTAGGAATATTACAGTCCGTGCTGATGTCAACGTTGCGACATCTGTTGATTTGCAAGCAGGAACTCATCGGTTGTTTTTTCCAATAGTGTGTGAAGTGGCTGGGAAAGGCTGGACAAGATCTCTCTGAATTACTGGTGACTCTTGGCAGTAGTAGGAAAGCTGTCGCTGCTGAGTAACAGCGACAAACGATGACAAGTCCCAGACCAACCAGCTCCAAAAAGACACGTTCATGTCACTGGAGAAGCTACCTCTAACTCTATTCAGGGTGGAGAGTAGGAGTATGAATGGTTTCATCAGTCATTTCAATGAAGTTAGTGTCATACAGCAGATAGTGCACCAAGAGCGAGAAGCATGTTCACGTATTGTTGGATTGTTATTTTTGGGTTGTCAGTTCTGAAACGCGGGCGTCACTGGTCCAACATTTGTTGTCCGTCCCTAGTTGCCTTTTGAGAAGGTGGTGGTGAGCTGCTGCTTTAAACTGGAGCAGTCTGTTGAGTGTAGGTACACCCATGATGCTGTTCGGGAGGGAGTTGAAAGAATTTGACTCCGTGCCACTGAACAAACAGCAGTCTATAGACCGAAGTCAGGATGGTGAATGGCTTGGAGGGGAACTTGCAGGTGATTGTATCTGCTGTCTGTGTCCTTTTCAGATGGAACTGGTGATGGGTTTGGAAGGTAGAAATAGGGGCTCAATCAATCGGGATAGCGAGACGACAATGCTTACATTACTGATGAAGTGCCCTCGTGCTTAGCAGACGCAGCAGCTGGAAAACTGTTAAGTTGTATTAAATTTTTCGTAAATCTAGAATGAAATGCTAGCCTTGTTAATTACGATGAGATTGGCAGAAACCTTAGGTGTTTGACACATGTTTTTGAAGGGTTGGAAATTCGCTGTCTTCACTCTGCTTGGGCTGCATGTGGCTCCAGAGGAAGTACCTTGTTCCTTCTCTGTCTGTTGCTGGCTCATTTTGCTGAGACTCTCTCCCTAACCCCATCGTGAGTCTAGTTACAGCATGAAGGATGCAGCAGGTCAAGAAGGTGACTCCCTGCCACCTTCTGGGAGAGCAGCAAGGGATGGACATTGAATACTGACTCAGAAAGCAACACCCACCACTTCTGAATCAATATGGAACAAAAGCAAAACTGCTTCTGATGCTGCATCAGAAGGCAATCCACACAAATAGTGTACGTATGTTGAGGCTGTGAGTTGCAGATCGCAAGTCATATTGTAAGACGTTACCTCTGTGAATTACATGATGTTGACTGACCCTGTATCTGCTGCTTAGTACCCTGCCATGCCACTAGAAGCTGTTGTGCTTCAGCTTAGTCTGGATGAAACCGAGCTCAAATGGACGATTGGTAAACCCGTAACGACATGGTTTTTGTTTGGCTTCACATCTTCAAATGATCTAAATCTATGACAGGAGAGCTCAGTTAACAGGGGCGCAGTCAGACGTTGATGTGTAGTTAGCAGCAGCACAACCTGCTGATTAAATGCTACTGTACGTCCTGGTTCCGTGATGACGTATGTATACCATTTGCATGTTCCGTTAGTGATATTGCAATGGAAGAAGTTTGTCCTTGTTCGTTCAGACCATGTGTCACTGGCTAAACGAGCATTTTAATGCCCATCCCGAACTAGCCTCGAAAGTGGTGTTGAGCTGTCTTCTTGAACCGTTGCGGTCCATTTACTGTAGATATACCTGCAATGGGATATACCGGGTGGCACAGTGGTTAGCACTGCTGCCCCTCAATGCCAGGGACCCAGGTTTGATTCCACCCTCGGGTGACTCTGCATGCTCCACACAGGCAATGTCCCTGTGTCTATGTGGGTTTTCTCCAGGTGCTCCGGTTTCCTCCCACAGCCCAAATATGTGCAAATTAGGTGGTTTGGCCATGGGAACTGCAGGGTTACAGGGGAGGGGGTGGATCTGGTTGGGATGTTCTTCGCATGGTCATTGTGGTCTCGGTGGGCCAAATGGCCTGCTTCCGCACTGTGTAGGGATCCTCTGATTCTATGGTGTGAGGGAGGGGGTGTTCCAGGAATGTGACCTAGCCGCACGGTGATTATATTTCCAAGCCAGGATGGTGAGTGACTTGGGAATTTGCAGGCTGGTGTTCCTGTATACCTGCTGCCCTAGTCCTCCTCTTTTCACTTTAAGGACACCTGTACCAAATTTCCTTGTCTTGCTCTGTGTTCAGCAGAGAATAAAACCAGTTTCTCCAGTTCCTCTATATCACTGAGCCTTGGTAGTACTTTTTAAGTTTGCACCTATTTTTATATTTATGATGTTGATCCTAACGTGCGGAATCCGAAACCAGGGACACACTATTTACTCTGACCGGACTGGTTTTAGTTTTAAAATGCAGCAGAACTTGATTTTGGTGTTTTGCACTTCATAGTCCCATTTGTTAATAGCACCATGGGTCCTGTATCCTATTTTGAACAAGTTCGTCAACTTGTCCTGTCGCTGTTTCAACCATTCACAGGCAGATACCCACAAAAAACCTGCGTTGTTTCGGTTCATGTAAACTTGGAAGAAAACCTATGCTCCCAGTGCTAGGGTATTGTACCCACGGCCCACAGGCAATTACTGCAGTGTTATATGATTAAACACACTTAAATCAAGTTTTCACGAAGCAGTGAAAAAATTGTAGAATTGTCAGCATTAGCTTCATATCTTCCAGTGTCACCTTTAAAAAAACAAGTCTCTTCCAAAAAGGAAAATTGTTAAAGAAGACTGCCGATCAGTTTTTTTTTGTTTGTATTTGAGTGGTGGGTCGCGCCTGATGTGGGCTTCATTTGGTAGCCAGGTTGCATTAGATCCTGTTGAAGTCATGCCAGACCCAACTATTTGTCTCTCCACAGATACCATCAGACCTGCTAAGTTTCTCGAGTGCACTCTGTGTTTGTCCCAACAGATGTTGATTCTGGAAGAAAAAAGCAAACTGCTGCAGATGCTGGAAATCTGAAATAGAAACAGGAAGTGCAGGTCTGGCAGCATCTTTGGAGAGAAATCAGCATTCTGAGCAATCATCATACTGGATTTGAAACTGGAAAATGGTGTTTTGTGCTGTTGACCGAGGGAGCTGAGGACCAAGAGGAACAGATGGGGAGCGTCAGGACAAAAGGAGTGCTAATGATGGTAAAGGAGTGATTTGAGATGCCAACTAGGTGCAAATATTAGATGTGAAAAGGAGACAGTAAGATCAGAGTGATTCTTGCCTACAAAAGATTTTGAACTTGTGATCAACAAGACCTCTCAAATGTTTCCCTCACTGACTATGTAACTACAAGATTGTTCCATCATGGCTTCAGAACCTTAGGTAAATTGTGGTAAAGGGGAGAAGCTGTTGAAGGGAGAAAGAGAGCTCCAAACAATCAACAAAGGACCTGTCGAGTTGGGGAATAAAGCTCAGGACAGACGCTTCATTTCCAGTGCTGGTCATCTGTGCATTTGGAACCTGACCATGATGTCTTGCACAAGTTCCCACAGATATGGTTCCTGTTTCTCTGAAGATGGATGTCTGGCACATAATGGTCAAAGGAGCTTTTGGCTTGGAATGACAACTGGTCTGGGTGTCCCTTGTAATTCTTGGAGTGTCAGGCAGTATAGACTTGTCCCAAACTGTAATCAAGATAGTACTGGGTTTTCTGTTTCTGTCATATTTGGTTTTTCTGAAGCAAGTTTGTCCCAAGCTACTTAAAACTCTACCTGCTCAATGGATTTGTTCCTCAGCACTAATTTTTTTTAATAGGGTGACCTCCAGTGCAAATGAGGGTACTGTCCCTTCAATAGAATTGGGAAGTTAAAATTGTTGTGGGCAAATGACATTGGTAGTGGGTGTGTGCAGGAAATAAATTTCATGTTCTTCCCATAAGTTTTGAAGATGATTACTGTAACATGTCGCTACTTTCCCTTTTAGAGCATTTTGCCTATTTTAAAAATGAAATTGGTTTTGTTACCAATATCACTTTCAGCCACATAAAAAGAAAATCCCCTGTCACTTCCTGGTTCACCCCCACTTCCCCCTTTTTTTCTTTTAAAATTTCCCAGGTGTGAGTTGAAGCGTTCAAGGGGGAAATCCCGTTAAATTCTATCAATCATCCTTCATGTCTTGGCGAACTTTGAGTTTGCTCATTCTTATTTCTCTCAAAGAGCAATTATTATTGAAACTTGTAGTGATTTTTTTTTTTGATAATTTATTTTTTTGGTTTTGATTCGTGGGATATAGGTGTCCCTGACCTAGATCAGAAACTATTGCTTATCCCTAGTTGCCCTTGAGAGGGTGATGGCAAGTTTCCGCCTTGAACTCTGTAGTCCCTTTGCTGTAGATATATCCACAATGCTGTGAGGTAGGAAGTTGAAGGCTTTTGACCAAAAGTGTTGAAGGAATGGCAATTATATTTCCATGTCTGGATGGTGAGTTAGTTGGGGATTTGGGGGGAGGGTGTGGAGTTTGGGTCTGCTGGTGATGGCCTACAGAGTCTCATGCCCAGTCTTGATTTTCTCTTCAAAGTCTCTCCCATTTAGCACACAGATTGTGGCGCATGGCACAATACAGTGTAGTTTCAACGAGAAGACAGGATTTTGTCTCCACGAAGACTGTACTGATATCAAAAACATCATGGACACCATGCATCTGCAGCAGGCAGATTGGTGAGGATGAGGTTAGCAGCATCTGCCGCAGACCCAGTCTTGCAGCGAGATCCTGTAGGACTGGGCCATATCGGTCAGTAGTGGTGCTACTGAGCCACTCCTGGTGAACAGTGAAATTCCTCAGAGTATATTCTGCACTCTACACAATCTCGCTGCGTTTCCTCCAGATGGTGGTTAACATGGAAAAACAAAATGTAACCAGGGATTGTGATGGTGGAGTTTGGGACTTGCAAGGTATGATTCTACCAGTATGACTAAGTCAGGCTGTTGCTTGACTAGTCTGAGAGACGACAAAAACAAAAAACAAAGTTGTTAGAAAAGCTCAGCAGGTCTGGCAGCGTCTGTGAAGGAAGAAACAGAGTTTATGTTTTGGGTCCGGTGACCCTTCCTCCGAACTGGGAGACAGTTCTCCCACCTTTTGGCACAAGCCCCAGATGTTTGCAAGGAGGACCATGTAAGACTGTGTTTACCGTTTGTGCGTGTTCTTTCTGGCGATTTACTCAATGCCAGGGGGTCTGTAAGGTGTTAATTTTTTTTTTTTGTCCTGAGACTTTGTGGCAATTGATGCAAGTGAGTGGCCGACTGGTCCATTGCAGAGGATAGGTAGGACTCGACCACGTCACTGTGCGCCAGGAGTCATGTGGATCATACCAAGTAAGGACAGCAGTTACCTTTCCCGACAGGACATGAATGAACTGGATGGGTTTTGAAGAACGAGAAGCAATGGCTTCGTGGTCGTCATTGTAGAATTGCTGCCAGAAACATGTTGGTTTTTCGTATTTAGCTGCAGGTACCCGAATGCCCCCAGTTCCTGTCACTCTGACAGCTGGAATGACTGTGAATGCTGACTGTGTTTTACTGCCATTGCCACCACAAGTCCATAGCATCCATGGCAAATTTTAGTGGGTTTGGTGATTTGCAGTGAATGTGGGCTTAAATTGGGAACACGTTTTGAAATCAGGAATATTGCGGGACTGATCGTCTTGGAAGGATTCCAGTTTTAGTGCCACTGTGTATAGTTTGGATGCCACCAACCTGCAACTTCCTCTTTTGTTTTTGAGCATGGTTGAGTAAACGGAATGAGTATTTTTTCACTGGAAGCAGTTTTTAATTGATAAAAATGTGCAATAGCTGTCTGTCGTGCAGGTCTCTGGTCTGATCCATCTGTTGGATTTGTTGGTTTTGATTGGCAAGGCAGCAGGATGGCCTCACTGGGTTGTTGTGTACCTGGCTACTCCTGAATCACAGCTGCTTTGTCCATGTGTCTACACGTATTGACAGCCAATTTTGCATGTCTGCTTCTATCATCTAGTAGGGCCTGGCAAACGTACCCGAGTCCACCTGAAATGAAGGAGCAGGCAATGGTAATACGTTCATGAAGGGAGAATTGGTGACAAGATTTGGGTACCACAGGGGTAGAGTGCTTTATCTTCCCCTACCAACTCCATTTCGATTTTAGCTGGCCCCCTCTGCTTTTGGTCTGTATTGCCTTTCATAGATCATAGAATCCCTACAGTGTGGCCCTTCGGCCCAATAAGTCCACACTGACCCACAGAGCATCCCATCCAGACCCATCTCCCTATAACCCACCTAATCTACACATCCTTGCACGCTATGGGCAATTTAGCACGGCCAACTCACCGAGCCTGCACGTCTTTGGATTGCGGGAGGAAACCCACGCAGACGCGGGGAGAACGTCTGTCTGTTTGCACAGTCACCCGAGGGTGGAATTGAACCTGGGTCCCTGGCACTGTGAGGCAGCAGTGGTAACCACTGAGCCACCGTGCTGCCCATCAATGGGCTCTGTGTAAACTGGACAATTGAAACCATGGCTAATGTACTGGTGGTGATAAATGGTAATTTAATGGTTAATGGTGGAAAACCACCACAGGAGGTTTGGTGCTGAGGCAAGCTAGTCACTTTTATGTGTCGTCGCACTCTGGGCATGAAGTCATTTTTAAAAAAATCAAAACTTGAAAAGAAGTGGGCGCTGCAAGGGTGGAGTACATTATTTCCCCCATTTGAATTTAATCCATTCCCACTTTGCTACCCTTCGGTTTTTGTTGTTAATGCACTGCCTCTGGACAGCGATTTAATAAAAGTTCAAAAAATGCAGGTGATTAGGTCCAGAAATCAGGAACTGTTGGAGAAACTGTCAGGTCTGTTAGCCATGGTGATGTCATAAAATAATAATCGTGTGAAAATTGGATTTGGCTGTGTCTGTGAAACATGTCGTCACTGTTTCAGGTTTAGGAATGTGAGGGTTGGAATGAGACTCTGATGAGAAAAGGATGTGCCTGGACTCTGTCTAACCAAACTTTTAACCTCTCTGTCACCTGTGGGAATGGACTGGTCAGTATCAGGTGAATGTGAAGAATTGACTTTGGATGAGGGTGTGGGAATCTCGCATTCTCGCTTGCGCTCTTGCTTTCTGTGATGGCAGAGTGAAGGGGTTAAATTGGAAGGGGTCACGTTCAGGGAGGGGCCGTGCAGAGGGCATGCATATGCTTGAGTACAAGTCCAATATGTGCGAAGGTTGGTCTCGTGGTTTAATGAAAAGTAATTTTTGGTGGACCTTATGTAAAATTTGACCATCGCTTTTCGGTGCTGAAAGCTTCAATGCGTCAGAACCAAAGGAGAATCTTGGTGTTCATGATGCATTTAAAGGTTCACTTCGCTCAGTTGGCTAGATAGTTGGTTTGCGAATTGAACTCTCAACGGTAGCATCACAAATCAGCTGAGGTTACCATGAAGGATCCTCCTTCTCCACCTGTGACCCTTAGATGAAACCACCGCCAGTTGTCTCGCTTTGAGAGTAGCCTTGTGGCAATTGTACATGATTTCTGACTCCTCCACCCCACCCCCCCACACAGACAAACGCGCGCGCGCACACTCGCACACATCCTGGGGAATGAATGCTAATAAGTAACGTTGGTGTTTTAAGTTGTGCTATTCAGATTGAGATGATTTATAATATGATAATACACAGATTTAAGAGGAGGTCTCGTGTACCTGTTAACTCCTGACACGGGACCAAAACAAAAGCTTAACTCTGCATATTTAACATTTGCTCCCATAAACCAAATCTCTCTCTGTCCCTATGGTAGCTGTCCCTGTTGTCACTTTGGCTCCTGAACTCTTGCTGTGACCAAAGTTCAGGAAAGGGATGGTGTGAAGGAGGAATCGGGGAAGCTCCAGACGTTGCTCTGAAATGGTTGACCCGAGGTGGGGAAAGAACGGAAAGCCAAAAGTCCAGAAGTGTGTCATGGATTTCACCCCTTGCAAATATTATTTGTGCTTTGGTCGCCTGCTACTATTTGTCTAAAAGAATTGAGCTCAAGTAGTTGATTTTCACAGGGGTGTACATAAGGTACCTGACCAATGGTGATGACTCATTGCAGTTCTATTTTGAATTGGGCCCAGAAGTGAACTTCATAAAAGCAAAGCATCCCTTCAAGATACATCGTGTTGAAGTCAACCCCTCAACCTTTTTTGGCTTCGAAAATTGGTTGGAAAATACTTGTCTTCGACATAACGTGCGGTAATTGCACAATGTTTGTTTGTTTCTAGTTTCGGAGCACTGAGGAGCCTTTTTTTTAAAAATTTTTTTTTAAAGCATTTTGAGGATGGTATCGGTGATACTTTTATGTATGAACTCTGAAGCCCTCCATTTTTAACACTTCTTTATATCCTCTCTGCAAGGGAAGACTTCACAATGTGCGCTTGGGTCATTTCGTGAGTGGGTAACATTGCCAGCTGTTTTGAGGTCAGCTGTACTGCTCTTTTGTTTAATTCCACTTCCTTGTGGTTATTTTACTGTACATCCTGGTCACGAGTTAGTTTGACGGTTGCTTTTTCCACACACTGTCTGACCGCTGTGCTTTCAGATTGCTGCTCTGGCAATCTTTCTTGGAGCACTAACTTCCTCAGACAAAGCAGTGGCAACGCTGAGGTCATTAATTTTTTTTTGTCGCTGATATACAACTTCTGTGCTCTCGAACCATTGTAGCAGCTTTAACTGGCCATTATCTCCAAGCCAGACAGCTTTATGACGCTGTGCCTGACCTGCTGACCTGACTCTGTTTTGAAGACCACTTTTGTGAAATGTTTCTTGCATTGAGCCCTGCTTCTCAGGCCGTGAGTTGCTGACATGCTCGTTCCCTGCTGTGGTCGCTGTCTCAGACCCGAGTCTGTCGTTGCCTGCCAGTCCATTTTCCTGGACTTGGAGCACCTTTAAGCTAAAATTACCACTCCTGTGTTTCAGTCCCTGCTCGGACAGACTGTGTCACCTGAAACGTTTACTTGAATTTTTGGGCAGCACTTGTTAGGAACGATATTATTAGCCTTGGTGAAGTCACAGTGATGAAACGCCAGAACAGTTGTATAAGGTTAAGAAAAATATTTGCCTGTTCCCTGGGTTCTAGAAGATTTAAGGATAATGTGATCGGCTTTAAAATGCAGAGGACTTGACCCGGCAACAGGAACAACTGTTTCTTTTCATAGAATAATTCATTCGAGGCAAACTCGGAAGCACTTCTGCCACAGAGTGGGAGATGTCAGCAGTGGTGGCAATCTAACCAAATCCCATCCTGAAGACCATGAATGGCGGCCTGTTTAATCTGGCTAAACGGAGTTGAAGCTTACTCTAGCTGTGATCAGATTGAATGGCATACTTGACATAAAGGGTTTCGTAGAAGTTTCATTAGAATCCCTACAGTGTGGAAACAGGCCCTTCGGCCCAACAAGTCCACACCGACCCATAGGGCATCCCACCCAGACCCATCCCCGTGTAACCCACCTAATCTACACGTCCCTACGCACTAATGGGCAATGTAGCATGGTCAATCCACCTAGCCTGCACGTCTTTGGACTGTGGGAGGAAACCAGGGCACCCAGACACGGGGAGAATGTGCAAACTCCACACAGACAGTTGCCCGAGGCTGGAATTGAACCCGGGCCCCTGGCGCTGTGAGGCAGCAGTGCTAACCGCTGAGCTACCGTGCTGTTCTTGTCTCTTCGTGCCTACTCTTTCAGTGTCTGGTCTTTGGAGTCTGAAGACGGTGCACACGTTGTCCATTTGCGCCTCAGATTCACACAGTCCAGCAGAGCTTCCTGATGCAGTTAGCTGGCAATGTTTCCACATGTGCTGCCTTTCAGATGGGATCTGTGTCTCCTTTCCCTCTTGATCAGATGGATGTTCTGCAGTCTGTGAATTGTTTTGAAGCGCAGGAAATTCATCCAATACTTTGGCTACTTTTCCTCCTGACTATGTTTTCCAGAACAGCATATTGAAGTAGATTTATACGTCATCTTTTTAATGGAACAACATCCCACGATATTTCACAGCTTGTGATCATCTTGAAATGAGTGTACAGGAGAAGTTGAAACCTATCAGAAATGCTGCCTGCGAGCTACCTGTAACAAAGTGGTTAAGGTTTAAGGAAACCGTTGCAGAGCTGGGGTGAAATAGTCAAAGACGTTACCAGCAGCCTGGTAGAAAGATGCAGTGGAACAGAGTTGGAAAGTCCATGTTGTGTGAGCAGCCATGTCGGTTTGGAACAGCTCACAGATCTGAGGAGGAGTAAAGGCTGAGACAGATTTGCTGATGGGTAGGAGGATCTTGAGGCCAGTGAGGTGAGATGGCAGTCAGTCATAATCGGCAAGAGGTGACTGGAGTAGAAATTCCATCTTGTTTTAACTGTGTATTTAGTTGTGTCCTTTCCAGGATGTTTCTACCTCGCTTCTTTTCTATTTTTAAAAAAAAAAAGTACTTGACTTGGATTGAGCGCATGAGAAAATGCATTCTTTCTCTATGAAGGCACAGCTTCTTCATATTCGCATTAGGGTCTTCAGAGTCCTGACAACTTTGTCTTGTGGCATTGCTGCTTGGGACAAATGAATATTCTGAGCATAACTGAGTTGCACATGCATTAAATGTGTTAAATACGCTTTGTTTACACGAATTGGTGCAGCAGGCTGAGTTCAGTTTTTTTTTTGTGTTCATGTGGGGATGAGCATTGAAATGCTATTTGTTCAAGGTTGATTTTTGTCAGAATCTTGTTTCCTCAGCCTTTTTAAACTGAATCAAACTTCAGCAACAGACTTGGGAGGAACATAACATTTGAAGCCAGAAGAGAGAATTCAACAAGAAGACACAAAGCAAAATCTCTGATTTTTTTTTTAAAACGACAGCACAACATTTAAAATGTATAATAAAAATCTCTTTTGAAATAGTGTCCAAGTGTGCTATCTTGATTTATTTTGACAAAGCCCAACGAGACTTGCACATTGTCAGTGCGAGATTAGGCGTGTTTACTTTTGGGAAAACCAAAATTGACTTAATGGTTTGAGAAATCCAGTGTTGACATGGTCTTGATTTGTCTGGTTGGCATTGTGCATCATGGAAATGCTTCACTCATTTTGAATCTAGACTTTTTCTTCTTCTCCTGCAAATTGCATGATTGCTAGTGTCAGAGTATCAATATGAAACACTTTGTGAAGGTGTGATTAAAGTCAAGAAGGGTGCTGCAGATTGGAACCAGCTGGAAAGTTTCCCTGCAGTGTGAAGAGGGTGGTCTGGGGAAGCTGAACCCAGCAGTTTGGAGTGTAACTGAGACTTCATTGGCAAAAAGTACATCAGTACCAAGTGAGATCATGGAGTGGTTTATAAATATGCTGGAGGATTCATAAGTGCTTTGGGCTACTGGAAGTCATTGGGGAGTTAATGAGGAAATGGCACTTGGTGCTGAAAGCAGCCTATAAATAGGAGCATGAGGCACGGTATCATAAGATTCCATTCAGCCCATCAAACCTGCTCTTAGCATTCAACCAGCTATTGGCTGATCTCCCAACATTTTCCTGCACACTTCCTTTTATCCCTTTTTAATCTCTTTTTAATACCTGGAATCTGTCACTCATTGTGTATCTGTGTGTCTCATTGAACAGACTCTGTGAAGATCTCCACAGCTGTCTGGTTGGGGAACACCCAAGATTCATCATCCTTGGAACTGGGGAAAAAAATCCTCCCTTTTTAAGTTGGTTCTAAATGGCCTGCCTGTTATTTCTGAGACCAGTATCTTCACCCTGACTCACCCAGACTCACCCAGCTTTGAAATACCAGTCCTGGAGCCCTCTGTATTAACACTTCTCACTGGGGAGAGGATGATTGGACAAGTGTTGTAATTTCTTTTTCATCCAATCTGTGCGTGTACCTTAAGGACAGCCACTTGTGGAGCCGAATACGACGAAGGCGGTCTGTGAAGCTTGCAGTAGTACAGGCTGAAAAGCCATGAAATTATGGCCAATCTCTGCATATAGAGTCGACGTTGGTAAGATTTGTGATGACCAGCTCACCTCCGTACGAGGTGGCAGTGCTGCTGTTAGAGCCAAATCTGCTGATCCCACTGTCTTCCTATTACAGGGCAGTGTCTGAAATCCAGCGAGCTGAACGTTTTTGTCAGGTGCTGTGTGTCAGTTTTAATTGTTATCCGGTTAACCAGTTAATCGTAGCAGTTCAGCTAGGCATTGCGGTTGTGTATCGGATTAGTGATGTGCTTCATGCACCAGCTTGTCCCCCTAAGCTTGTGTGCTCCTTGACCTTGCCCCACCCAACCAGGCTTAGCCTGAGTTTCCAAACTGATTCTGGCCTAATCTGATGTGGATTCGAGCTGGAGGTTACTGTGTTGTTCACACACCATACCTGTATATGTGGAAGCTAGCATCTTCGCCTGATTACTCAGTGACACCATTTTACAGTCATTTTCATAGCACCTCTTCTTACGATTATTTTGTGCAACTTCTAAACAGCAGTTGAATACGTTTTTTTTTCTCGTTTGTGCATCTTAAATTGTCCTAGATAATCCTCGACTGCGCGGTAGAGTTCAGGCTACTTCAGGGTCTGTTCACCAGCTACTTGGTTTGTTTTGCACTGAGCATAGTTGGTTCCCGTTGAAATCTGGGAAAGTGGTTGCAGTTTTTCATGTTTTAAAACATGAAGTTTAAGTGTTTTAGTCAGTTTTTGTTTACATGGCTTTTGTTGAAATTTGAGATACTTTTGGAGTGGCTAAATTGCACAATAAATCAAACCTTCCACCTCGAAAATGCACCAGGCAAGTAAAGACAAATCTGCTGGTGATTTGGTCATGAAGTAATTTTTAGAAACCTGCAGATTATGGAAGGAAGGCTAAGTGTTTGCCCAGTTTGACGTTCCAGCAATAGCTCTGGTTCTGTTAGAATTACAGTGACAATGGCTCAGTGGTTAGCACTGCTACCTCACATCGTCCCAGGTTTGATTCCCGCCTCGGCCAACTGTCTGTGCAGTGTTTGCATGTTCTGCAACTTCTTCGTTTGGCTGTAGCTTCACATACGCTGCAGCAGCTTCCTTTGGTCTTTTCAAGTCCGATTTATTTCTTCAGTGCAATGCGCCCCCCAGCCGTGTTGTAGGAGTCCGGACTTAGCAGACGCTGATGTTTGGGAGCTCTGGTTCTGCACTTCTTACCATCCTTGCTCAGGGCACGTATTGCTGAGCATTATTGTCCTCCTTGGACAAGTTGAACAGTTTACAGATTCTGCAAGCTGTTTGTGGCCCAAGATGGCAGGGCACAGTATTGCCTTTTGGATCAGGGATGTCCCTTTCACCTTGCCGAATAATAACTCCATTCGGGGCAGAGTCAACGTTGGTGTCAGTGTTAGATCCACGGGCAGATTTTTTGTTTGGGCTCACCAGTCCAGCTGTGCGCCGTTGTGATTGCTTTATTAGAACAAGTGAACATCAGGTGTACCTTGGCCATAGGGTATTTAGCAGGATTTAGAGGTTCTGGATGCTGCTGTATAAATGAAGGTCTTTTGATGAGGGTGGGTAAAACTGGAGACTGCCCAGGTGAAATCATCCATGAAGTCATGCTCAAGAATAAAGAACTGTTGGAAGTTAGTTTGTATTATAGGGACTGGTAAATTGAAATAACGACAGTTTAGCAGCTACAGCACTAACCATTCTTCACACCTCAGTTGCATATATTAGCTTTCCCCAGCTAAGAACAGAAGGTCCGTAAAATACCCAGCCAGTTCAGTGCCATTTGAACTGTGTAATTTGTCTCATGCTGTCCCCGCCAGAACGTGGTCTTTCGGTTTGGGTATGTTACTGAAGGCATTTCTGAAGAATGGTCTAGGCTCGAAACGTCAGCTTTCCTGTTCCTCTGATGCTGCTTGGCCTGCTGTGTTCATCCAGCTGTACACCCTGCTTTCATCAGGCTGGGTTTAGGGCCTGTCGAATTGTCACTAGTGGGGAGTGTAAACCAGAGAGGCTTGCCTTCCACTACCAACTAGTTTATTGCATGTCAGCAATAGGCACAGTTTACATGAAGCAGCTATTAAGGCCACCCGGGAGCAGGAGAGAACACATCTGTGTCCTTTGGTCACTTTGGTTTAGAATTCCACTTCCTGCACAGGGACTGCATGCCATTGTCAGATTGGGTGGAGTTTGGTGTAACATGAGCATTAACTCTTCCAGAGCCATCATCTTGTCCAGCACAGGTTCATACTTTTCTCTCAAAAACTTTGTGGAGCCTGAGTCTCTCGTTGGCATATTCTGATGCTGCCTGGCTCAGCTGCTCATTACTCTTGCTTCAAAACTTTCACCACTCAAATTTTTTATCCTTCTTCCACTTTCTAGCTTCATGGAAACATTTTGAGGACGAAAGTTTCAGAATACCATGTGTAGTCCATCTTTAGTTACATGGTTTCAGTGATTTAAGGCAGTCATTTGTACTGACAGGAATTTTAATTGTGGGTATCGTCCATTGCAGTTGATTAAAAGTGGTTTGTGTTATGCAAGGGGAGATTGACCAGGAAAATGAATATGGCAGCATTAATTTGGAGGATTAGGTTGTATTTAATTCGAGATGGATTTTGTTTTTGACTATGATTGCATCAAGCTTACCAAACTGTATTGGCATGTGCTGAGAAAGTTAGCGATTTGCATGTAAATCACCTTCTATGACTAGGGTCTTGAGAATTGTTTAGCATTTTTACGAGCAGATGAGTTTGGAGCACTAGATCGTTCAGCCCTTCAAGCCTATTCCTATCGTTCGACATGATTTGTGTTCTGATCTGTTGGCGTGTGTGTGGAGTTCAGATTCCACTTGGCAAATGATCTTCTGTTGAAATGGATGGGGAAGCAGTCATGTTGTAAAAATTTGAACATTTCATCGCGCTGGTTTGTATAAAATCCCAATTCAACAATGCATGTTTTATGTTCTGTGAGTGAGATGGGTATACTGCGCCTTTTTAATGAAGCTTTATCGTGCAGTTCTCCAAGTTTGAACGCGTGTGGGGGTTTTTGTTTTGGTCCAGAAAACTTTGGATGTTTTATTTGTGGTGCGTGCACCTTTTCTTTTCAGATGCTGTTATATTGTTGACTCAATGAGCCTGCCTTGAGATGCGCACAAGGCAGCAGTTGTATAATTTTTACCAAGTGGGATATGGCAAAGCAGCAGTCAAATGTTAAGAACAAGATAATTCAGCAGCTGTTAACAGGTTTTCATTTTATACTGCAGCGTCAAGGATAAAGGTGGGAGTGTGTTGAATAATGAAAAAGATAAACAGAGTAAATTTTTTTAAAAAACCAGCAGTCAGTGAACCTCGCAAGAAACAGCGGATCTGAAGTATGAGTTTGGCATCAAATAGAGCTGTTTGTTTCAACTTCTGTATCTGGGTCACTAGAAAACTATTAGACCACAGCTGTCACAAGTTAACAGGTTTGTTATGCAAGACGTATCAAGGTAATGTCGATTACACAGCAAAATAACAGACCATTCAGCCCAGTCAATTCATGCTGATACTTTAACCTCCTCTTCCAGTCCTATTTTGACAAAGCTCTGCACTAACAGTGGATCGCTGAGTTCCTCTCCCACAGACTCTGGCAGCTGTTTGTTCCATCATGGATTCTCCAATGTCGTAGTTCCCTCGGGTGTTAAGTGTCAACATATGCACTCATAAAGGCCGCACTGTCTTAGCAGATGACCACTGTTCTGAGAGACTTGCAATCCCCTGGTTTGTCCTCACTTGGGTATCCCGTAAACTCAGTGTTTACATGATACGGGTAGTCATCAACAACTTGCAAATCACATCCCATTTTAATTTCAAAGATCTGACATGCCAACATTTGCTCATATTTCCAAATGGCCATTTTATGTTCTGCTGTACTATGTTCTGACTTGCACACTGGTAACTTGCCTGTGTGTTTGAGTGGAACCCAGGGATTTCTTGCAGTGGACAGAATACAGCTCTTTAGCTCTCTGAGTCTTGCTCAGCTCTTGTGTTCTGCTCATGTCAGAGTCACATTATCATTTATGTAACGAGTGTACAATTCATTTCATTTTCCCATTTTGCTACAGAGCCTGTTCTTGTCATCCTCCACTAAACCCTTCCCCAACTCCACTCCACCATCCCCTTTCCCTCTTATCCACACCATTGTATCCTCACTACTTATGGGAGTGAGTGAGTTGACCACTCTCCAATTGAAGACCTATCTTTTCAATTCTCTTTTATTTTGTAGGTGACTGTCTTCATTGACCTCTGGTTTCATGTGCTCTCACTCAGAAATGGAAACATTCTTGTTGATTTTCTAATAAATTTCAAAATTGCTGTTCCACCTCCGATTTGACATTGTTAGAGGAGCATCACAACCTGCTCACCCTTGGCTGTAACCTCACATTTTCTGGCGCTGTCCTTTCTAAATCTGTTTAATGCGCCTTCTCCAGTACCCCTCGTCTCTGTATAAACGTGGTGACCAGAAAGTAAACAAAACTCCAAGTGTAGTCTGACTGTGTCTCAGTAGGAGCATTTAGTGCACATTTTCTACTTTACCAAATCTCTCCTTTTTTGAAGAATAAAACGTGGTGTTTGGTTTGTTGGTTTTTTTTCTGGCTTTGTTAACTTGTGCTACAACTTTGAGTGATTTTGTGTACTTGCATTCCCAGATCGCTACCCTACTTTTGAATTCATACTTGGCAGCTATGCGGACCTATTGTGTTTATTCTTCTTAGCATAAATTTCAACTCCGTTAAGTGAGACAATCCCAAATCTATATCCATTGTCCTAATTTACTAACAAGATCTTTGATGCTTTGTATTGATTGTCCTCCCAAGCTTCATGTCACTGACCATCATGTTGATGGCATTTTTAATTTCAGAGCTGAAATTATAATTAACTTGTGAAAGGGACATAGATTTGTCTTGGTGATCTTCAGTTAGCTTTGAAAACAAAACCCAAACGTGGTAACTTCAAAATATTCCCTTGCTTAGAACCCAAATCAGTGTCACTACAAATATAACAGTGTGGAGCTGGAGGAACACAGCAGGCCAGGCAGCATCAGAGGAGCAGGAAGGCTGACGTTTAGGGTCAGGACTCTTCAGAAACCTTTTTGAGACTTTTCTGAAGAAGGGTCCCGACCTGAAGCGTCAGCCTTCCTGCTCCTCGAATGCTGCCTGGCCTGCTGTGTTCCTCCAGCTCCATACTGTGTTATCTCTGACTCTAGCATCGGTAGTTCTTAGTGTCTCAGAGTCATTACGAAGTCTGGTAGGTGGCAAATGGTGTGTGGTTATCATGCTGTTTGGTTGAAGCTGCAACTGCTTTGGTGTTAGAGTGCAAACCAGGAGCAGGACTTCAGACAAGTACACCGTAGGAGGGTCAGACTATGACCTAACTGCTGTAGGATCCACGATGCTGTGATTTTAGCTCTAACCAAAACTGCCAAAGGGATCACCAGGTTACCTGTTTCCTGGTGATCTTTCAGTTCCTCTCTTGTAATTGACTGACCATTTTGTGTTTGTATTGAGTGTTCTCTTTGAAGATTGTGCAAGAGTTTATAAATTCCACAGCCCTTGGAGCCATTCACTTGCCTCCTGCACTACTTGTTTCTGTACGGTGTGACGCAGTGTTTAAAATGTAGCCAGTGCAGTTGACCGTGGGATGTGTTGACAGCTTGTGTTGCTATGTGCTGTCCTGCTCCAACCCTCCATTTCCCTGGTGTCTCGCTGCAGGAGACGCTTGGCATTAGAAGAGCTAGGAGGCCATGTTGGAGCGATACAGAACTGTTTGGTTTGGCCACAGCTAAGTGCAGTGTGCAGTTCTAGTCTCCACGCTGCAGGAAGGATGTGATTACACTGGAGGGGAGGCAGCCTGGAATCGAGCATCTCCGCTCTGAGGAAAGGCTTGATTAACGCAAGGTGTTCTCTTTTTAGAGCAGAGGAGGTTGAGGGAGACCTGGTACAAGTTTATAAGATGGAAGGGCATGGACATGGTGAATAGAGACCAGCTGTTGTCCTTAGTTGATGGGTCAGTAACAAGGGGGCATAATTTTACAGTGCAAGGCAGAAGGTTGAGAGGTGATTTGAGGAAAACCTTATTCACTGAGAAAGTGGCGGGGTTCTGGAATGCACTAAATGGGAGGTCATTCAGCTGAAAAATCTTTGCAACTTTTTAACAAGGACTTGGATGAGCTTATGAAGTATTGTAACATTCAAGGCTGTGGGACGAGTGTGGAGATGTGGGACTAGTGTAGGTGGTAGCATACATTTTGGCAGTTGAGACTCGATTGGCTGAAGGGCCTTTTCTGTCTGTATGATTCCATGATCCCTCTGCAATGTGATAACAGAATCTTTGACCGACTGATGATGTTGTATTGTTCTGGCAATGACAACCAGCACGAGGCAGCTCCCTTTTGACAACTAGTTGAGAGCAACACTTTTTTTTGAGTATCTAGAACCTGTGATAAGGTGTCCCAGGAGGAGAAAAAACATAGCAGGAACAGTGCCTTGTTAATAAATGATGCATCATGAAGCTTGTATACCAGATGAACCTTTATTAAGAGAACAGGGTGTACATTGGTATGTGTGCAGACCATTTCCTGTGGTTTCTGTGTAATTTTGATTTGTAGACTGAAATTCAAGAATTTTGTAAAACCAAGGATTGCTGCAGGCTTTGAAAGCAAGTAACCTGATAATCATTATAAGCATTGTTTACACAGCTGCAGGTGCCAGCAGTGGAAGTGTAGTTTGCAGATGAGCTGGAGCTGAGTTGGAGAAAAATGACTGAGTGGTAGTGTTCTCATGAGCACCACAATCATGCAGATCAACTTGGCAACCTGCTTCCCGGTCTTCTCCTTTGCCCATAACACACCAGTGAAAAGAACGTGGGTATGGTGTACATTTTATAAGGGAATTTGCGTTTTAATTATTGGAGTTGTATCCTAAAATTTTCATAAGCATTTGCCTGTAGCTAGAGTCTAATTTCTGGTAGTAAACAGTGATCCTTGTTAAGAACAGAAACATGGTCTGTCATTGAGTCATATGGTGTAGAAACAGGCCCTTTGGCCTACCATGTCAAACAGGACCAATAAACATCAAACTGCACCAATGTGGAATGTGCTGCCTGAGAGGCTGTTCGATGTGGAGAGTGCCACAACATTTAAGAAGCATCTCAATGATTACTTAAAATTCCAGGGTGTGGTTGGCTATGGACCAAGTGCCGGTAAATGGAATTAGTGTCGTTTGCTGTTTGTTGATCAGCATGGATGTGGTGGGCCAAAGGGCTCGGGCTCTGACTCTGACTCTCCAGCAGATGCTGGTGTACAATTGACTTGCTTTGGTGACCTAAATACTATTTTCACCCAGGACATATCGCTTAATTCCAGTGCTCCTTATCTTCACCTGAGATCTCAAATCAGGAATTAAGCAACCAAGTTAGTGGGTAGCAGTTGCTAATGGATATATTCTGCCTCCTGCCTTTGCTTTCTTCTTTAAGGTGCTATGACGGATTTCCACCTGAAAACTCCAGCGAGTACCATTTGACTTCTGGACTTGGCTTTCACGTTTTTCAGCTCGTTTTGATGACTTTTGTCTTTTTGGGTATTTGCATGCAATGTGCTTCTTCAGAAATTGAAGACCAAGGGAAGTTCCCTTATTCAAGTCATACCAATGCCACCTGCAAACCTGGAGATAATTGCCTGATTTTCCTGCAGAATTCCTGCTTTCTCTCAATCCCTTTTAAAGAAGACAAGTAGCCAAGTTGCAAACTATATGCGTGGGTCAGCAGGTTACACCCTTCACTGCTAAATACTACCTCGCCCTCCTCCATCTCACCCTGACCATCGCCGCCCCCCCCCCCCCCGCCTCAATGGAAATGGATTGTTTATTTAGCAACAAGGGGAAAATCTCTTGGTTGTTGTAGATGCCTTGAGCTGCCTGCCAAGGTGACCTTCGGTTCAGGTCTGGGCTTGCAGTGGATCAACCTAGCGAAGGCTAAGTACCGATTGTGTAAACATGCAGTATTGCAGGCTTCAGCATGGATCCCAGTCCTGTTTCTTTCTTATATTTGTGAGCTAGTGTCTTTGGATGCAGCCTTTAGTTTATGCAGTTCTGATGTAATATGTTTCTTCAATGTGAATTGGCTGCGACGCGATTTGAAGAATAGGAGAATGCTATTTGTAAAACATGAACTTATCCTACCTGTGGCTATAATATGATCTTGTCCCCCCATCACTTTACCTGTCGCGGTGCTTGTGTGATTTTTCTATCGCGCCAGAATGCAACTATCATGTTGCATCAGAGCTGACTGTGTATTGTACTTACTCGCTGAAGAGGGTTAGTCTTATGAATATTTCATTGTTTTACAATGACATTCCATGGTGACTCTGGGAATCACATGACCTTGTGCAATGGCGCATCACATTGGATCTGGATTGGACCTGGCAAATAATTTCTGTCTTGGCCCCCTGTTTAATTGATGGGTTCTGCCTGTGTTGAGAAGTGGATCTGCTATAAGGGTTAGTTGTCTTTTGAGCTCCTATCGATTCTAAGTGTTGTTCTCAAATAATGACATTCTAAAGATTAAAGGGCCGAATTGTGAACCACTTCCAGTTTGAAGTGTGCAGTTTGTATGACAGGTTGACTGTCCTGCTAGTATCAAGTGCAAGTTGGAGGATGTAGAATTTAAAAAATGGTTCGTCTGGAATATACAAGACAGAAACAGGCCAGTGGGCCAAGCCTGTCTATATGACTAAACACTTAGACAGTCCCTTTGGATTGAGGATGACTTGCATTTACTCTGGTTCACTGAGCTCAGACATGACTGCTAAGTCCAAGGCACAATCTGCCGATTGTCCCAACTACTGTGGGAGGGCAGATGGTACAAACCTCCAGCCTGTGGTTTTTCTATTCTTATTGTATTGCATTGCATTGCTCTTTCAGGATTTTAACTCTGCATTTAGACTCAAGCAGCGGTGTTAACAGTTTTGTATTCTGCCCTTGTCACCTTGTTCATTGTACTGGATATCAGCCACAGGTATGGCTTATTAACTGGGGAGAGAACAGAAAGATTTTGCAAACTGGGCATCTTTTGTGCATTTTCTCTATGGTTTTAGTTTTAACGTGCAGTAGGGTTAGCTCACGAAGTTTAGCCTCGTGTTGCCGTTACCTGCGCAAATGAAGTGGTTCTCTGACCCGTTTTTCTGTCTGCAAAGTGTGCTGCTCACTTATCAGAGCAGTTTCTCTTGATCTAGTCAGTGTGCCCTTCAGTGCCGGCCTGGGTATCGTTACTTGCCGAGTTTGTGGGGAGAGGCATTCTGTAAATCTCCTCTAGGTGGAGCACTAGAGCTTTATCCACTGTTGCTCACGTTGCTCAGTCAGTCTTAAATTCTTGAGATTATCCATTATTAAATGCCTTTTTATAGAATGATTTGCATTTCATGGCTTCAAAGTTGGGCGTCTTTTTAAAGGAAGCGCTTTTTTTTTTCTGTAACAGTTTTTGAAAAATTACGTACTGAAAGTGCTAGGGTGTTTTTGTTGGCTTCAGCTTTTTTCATTGCATATTAAGAAAAGATGTTGACCTTTTTTTTTAATATCGTTCACTTCATTTTTTCTGCCACCCCCAACCCCAGCATTTTAAATACTGGAAAGGAAGCGCAATTGGAACAAAACCAGAAATCGCTGGAAAACCTCAGCAGGTCTGGTAATAGTTGTTTAGAGAAAGCAGAGTTCATGTTTCGGGTCCTGTGACCCTTCTTCTGAACTGATGTATTGGAACATTAATCTCAGTTGGCCTTAGGTTTGTGGCCGGGTTTTGAATTCTCTGTGAAATGGGGTTTGGCCAAAGATGGGCAGGTGGACGGTGTGGACCGGCTTCTTTTGGGGGGAAGGGGGGTTTGCGCAGGGAGGAGTGCTGAAACAGGGATAGAAAAAGGGGGATCCCCATTGTGTTGGAACAAGTCAAGTCTTGTATAAAAGGATACGCAAGGTAGATAGTCTATAAAACGTGACTAGTTTTGGTTTACTTCCTCGATGAGATGTTCAGAACAGACATTAAAACAAAACAAACATTGTATGCAAGGTCAAAGCGGCTCTGTTTTCTTTTCTTGAACTGAATTTGCTGTTGCTTGTTTCACCTCCAAACAAAGCTGTTTGGCCATTTAGTTACGTGGAACGAGGGTTGAGTGTTTCTCTTCAGTGTGTACGTCATGATATTCTGTAAGCAGTTTCGTCACACTGGTCCCAATATTCCACTGGCTAGATTGAGGCTGGAGGTGTACATCAGGATGCTGAAGAATCCCTGATGTAGCCAACCCCTCCGTGGGAATTGCTTGGGCCAAATGTGAACTTTAGGCACTTCTCCTTCCCCTATCTGGACCTGTTCGAGGGAGGGGAAAAAAACCTGTGGAAACTGAAGAATTTAGTAACATATCAGAAAGCAAAGTTTATTACCAGGAAAAATTAGACTATTAAAATCCTAATCTAACTCCTAGGCAGCTATTAAACTGGTGAAGGTAGGGGTGCATGGCATAGTCTCTTGACTGTCTCTCTGTCTTTTGTGAAGAAGTGTGAAGTTGTGAAGTGGAGGCATCGTATTTTAAACCAATCCTTGAGTAGAATGTAACACTTCTGTAAAGTGAAACATGATTTGGAGTTTCTGAAAGTTCACATTCTCATGTTCTGTGTGGACATGTTACATGCCCTCACCAGTTCTAGGACATCCAGGAATGCAGAGTTTGAGCTATAAAAACAGGCTTGACTTGGTGGGACTTTGCTCACCTGGAGTGTGGGAGGCTGACAGATGACCTTCGTTAGGTTTATGAAATCATGTGGGGAATCAATAAGGTGAATAGCCGAGGGTCTTTTCCCTGGGGTGGGGGAGTTCAAAGCGAGCAAGCGTTTTTCAGGTGAGAAGAGAGCAATTTTAAAAAGGATATGAGGGGCAACTTCTTTTTTTCCAAAATGGTTTATGTGTAGAATATACTGCCAGAGGAAGTGGTGCATGTGGGTACAGATAGAACGTTTAAAAGGCATTTGGATAAGTACATGAGTAGGAAAGGTTTGGATGGATATAGGCCAGGAGTAGGCAGGTGGGACTAGTTTAGTTTGGGAACATGGTCAGCATGGGCTAGTTGAACCAAAGAGTCATATGGCATGGAGACAGACTCTATGACCCTATCCTCGGCTTGTTTGAAGGAAGCTAACGCAAAGTTTTTAGTTCCTTATTCTCCGAACATGTTCAGAACCACTTTTGTTTTCTTCCCCCTTCACTAACCTATTGCTTTGCCTTGTAGGTCTGAGGTCTCAGTGCAGCTTCGCTGGATGTAGGTGAGAGAATCTTCACAGGCGGTTGAGGTAGGTGCAATTTGTTGCTTAACTTGTGGAGCTTAGAAATAGAAAATGGGCCAGTTATAGTTCAGAATGCAACTTCAAACTTGTGTTATGATTTGTGTGGGATGTGTTATTTTCAACTTAAATACAAGAAGTTGTTAATACAAGTGTTTGCATTTCTGCCTGATGACACTTTTTTTTGGTTCAAGTAGGTCAGACTGTGGTTTGGGGGAAAATATGTCTTTCTTGCCCTCCGCTCTGTCTTTCTTTCTTCCCTCCCGTCCGTGTCTCTCTTGCATTGTTGCGATGATCATCTGCCGAATTCCAGCTTTTTTTCTCTCAGATAGACATTTGGGATGCTTAAGTCACGTTTTCAGCTACATGAATGGGCTTCACCTGGGAAATGAAGTAGGTCAGAGGGATGGCTTTGCTTTTGATGGTCATAGAGCGAAGGTTGACCCAAATCGGATATGGTATAAGGTAATCTTGGAGGGTGCAAAATAAGTTGCAAGCATTTAAACATAATGCAAATGTAAATAGCAGCTTGCTAAAGGGGAGGTCGGGCCTGGAAAGAGACAGAGGTGCAGAGGCAGAGGTCATGGCAAAAAAACATGAACAATCTTCTGTCTTCCATCTTCACAAAGAAGATGATGGAAGTGTTACACTAAACAGGAGCAGAAGTAATGGATGGGCTAAACACAGAGAAGACCCGCTCAAGGCGAAGATTGTTGGAAGCCACTAAGTCACGAGTTCCAGATGGAGTGTGTTGTCGGTGGCTAAAATAAGCGAAGGGAGAAGTAGGGATGTTGTCCACTCTTTCATACTTCACTGGATATAGGATTATTGCTGATGGATCCAGCTTTTTAATTTTGTGCCATTGTTCAAGCTAATAGAAAGTGCTACACCAGAGAGCTGGAGGCCATTCAGCCATGCGTTGCCAATAGGAACAGAAATCACTGGAAAGATTCAGCGCATCAACCGTTGGCTGTGGAGTGAGGAAACAATTAACTATTCAAGTCATGATCTTTCATGGGCACCGGGGAATATTTAGAGTTGGAGTTGGTCTTGAAGATGTTGAGACACAGTGGAAGGGCTGCACAGGGTCAAGCAAAAAGGAAGGTCTTGTTGTTGGGTATCAGACCAGAGTGATCCTATGGGGATAAAGTCGTGACGGTACAAGGAGAATGCAGATGGTTGTGGTCATAATGAGCAAACATGGGTTTTGGAGGCAATGTAAATGGAGAAGCAGAATCCTGGCCAGCTGTTGCTAGAACTGAATGGAAACATTGGTTATGATCTGCAAGCTTCATTCTCCATGGTGACAAGTATAGTGGAAACCTTTTGTTTTTATTAAGGCCAAAACCAACATCTTCTTTTGGAAAGATGTGGGTTCATAAAGGATGGCCAGTGAAGATTCTTTTTTCACGAAGAAATCTATGTTCCTTACAAACTTAATCAGATTCTTTTGAAGTAACCGAGATGACTCTAAAGTTTGCAGATAATGGAAACAAGGACAAAAGTTTCGGACTTGATGACAAAAACAGAATCATCACTGGCACTTGATGCTTAGAGATGTGACATGAAACCGAAAGGAAGGTCACATATGAAAAGAGTATGCTGTGAAGGGCACAACTTTGAAAAGCAGCGTTGAGCCAAGTTAGTGTTTGGAGCATATGGGGGTTCTGTGTGTGGGCATACACCATTACCAGGACAAGTTTATTAGTGGCTTACAAGTGTGACTTACTTGGACTTCTGATGGCAAAGTTGAATTTAAAAGCAAATCCATCATTAGAACTTCAAAAACTTCTTAAGCCTCAATAGAGTATTGTGCATATTTTCTCTCGCCACACTTGAAAAGTTGTCAAAACCTTTTGGCTGCAGAGGAGATAGAACAGGATGTTAGCAGAAATGCAAGGTTGAAAGATGTTATGTTGTCTGTAGAGCAGAGCATGTTAGGACATGACTTAATGGATTATTTGATGATGAGAGGTTGTGGTAGTGCAGCAGGAGAAGCCTGATTCTGATGAAGGCCATCAATTCAACATGACTGGGGAGAGTGCTGATGGAGACATATGCTTAAATACTTGGTAAAGTGAGTTGGGAAATAGCATGATGAGTTTGGGGCTCTGGGTTACAGTGTTGGGTGGAGGGGAGCGCTGGAAAGGAGGAGTGTGGCATGAGTGCTCTTTCGAAGTACCGGGGCAGACACTTTGGACCAAGAAGAGTCTTGAGCTGGGAGTTCCTTTGGATTTAGGCTGGATAATGCAAGGAACATGATCTGGCATGATTCACGCTGAAGGTCATGTCTGTGGCCTCTGTTTCTACTCTGGACTACTAATCCGGAGATCATGGTGGAATTTGAACTCAAATGAAAAAAACTCTGGAAATAAGAGTCTAATGATGGCCATGAACCTATTGCCAATTGTCAGAAAAACCCATCTGGTTCACAATGTCCTTTATGGAAGGAAACTGCCTTCCTGGCCTGGCCTACATCTGACTCCAGACCCACAGCCATGTGGTTGATTCTCAATTGCCCTCTGGGCAACTATGGATGGACCATAATTACTGGCCTGGTCAGTGACGTCCACATCCTGTTAACGAATTTTAAACAAAAAATGCTCTACAGTTTGTGGATATGGCAGAGGGCTTGAGATTAGTGAAGATATAATTGCAACATGGAACTGCGCCAAGAGGAGGAGGAATTCCTCTTCCGAGTTTTCAAGGATAATGGATATTCAAAGATCTGGGTCAGGAGATGCCTACAGGAACAGCATCAGAAAGATTCTGCATGCCCCGACACACTCATCACACTACCCTTACATCAGGAACACGTCAGAACTCACCACAAGACTTTTACAACCGCTGGGCATCAGAGTAGCACACAAACCCACATCAACACTACGACAAGTGCTCGCCCGAACTAAAGACCCACTCCCCGCCATGGACAGGACCAGTGTCATCTACAAGATCCCCTGCAGATACTGCGAGAAACACTACATCGGACAAACAGGAAGGAAACTAACAACAAGGGTACACGAACACCAACTGGCTACAAAAAGACACGACCGATACTCACTCATCTCAATCCACGTGGACAAGGAGAACCACGACTTCGACTGGGACAACACGAAGATCCTGGGACAGGCTAGGCAGAGACAAGCATGAGAATTCCTGGAAGCATGGCACTCCAGGAGGCATGCTATTAATAAACACATTGAACTCGACCCTGTATACATTCCACTACGGAGGAAACCCGGAAGTGAGGCAATCCATCGCAACGGACCCCAGAGTTTAAAAACCAGGCAGGAAAACACACCGACGCTTCTTCAGAGGCTGCACTGAGGATGTTACCAAGCACGGTAACGAAACGTCTGCGGAACAACAAACCAACTCGGCGAGCCAAACAACCTCAACAGCCACAACCTGAGCTACAGATCTACTCCAAAACCTTAAATATTATTGACTGTTTAATATGTGGAATGGAACTAATCTTGCTGCCTTTGGTAAAATAAGGTCAATAACATTTAGAATAAATATTTAGACTGAGCATCCTTTTTTTTTTAAAAGGGCTGATTACTCTTAATTCTTCTCAGAAGGTGAAAGACATGGACTGGATTTGCTGAAGATTCTGTCAGATTGCCATTCCACCCTTTTTTCCTTTATTATGAAAGGAGAGCACCCTGGATTTTGGACAGGAGTTTCTGATCACAGCTCCTTCAGAAATTTAGAGCTGTTGTTCCGTTCTGATGGTTCTCTAACAGCCCAGAACAGTTGGCGGAAGGTCAAGTGCAGCCCCACTTCACAGGCATTACCAGCCATATTCTACAAGCAGCTGCTGGTGGTCGCTAAGGACATGAGGCAAGCGGGGAAGGTTGAGAGTGAGACAGGGTGGAGCATCAGGTTCACTTGTGCTGGAGGGTGCGAATGGGACTAAATATCCTCGTGTGTATCATGCTGTAGAGGTCACAGTTGAAGAACTACTCGCTTATCACAAAACAGGAAACCAAAGGCCTCAATGCTGGACTCGATCACAGGCAAAAAGAATTGGAACTAGAGAATCTCAACCACTCTGCAGAACAAAGGAGCATTAAACCCATTGTTCAATGACCAACTTCTACATTGACAGTCGCTGCATTGAATCTGCTCTTTCGTAAGAATACAAATCGGATCCATACATCTTAGTAGTTTAAATAATTATCATTTCTGTCTTCTGTCTTATTTCTAAACAAGTGTGTGTGTGTTGCATTACTAGTTCTATTCTGCAGTAATTAATGAATCTCACAGGCAAGGCTGGATAAATCTGCTCCTTTTGAAAAGATAAGGTCATTTGGCATCTTGGAGGAAGGTATCCAGGAGGGGCAAAAAAAATCCATGTTTAAGTTTGCCTTGTTGCAACCAAACAGGGAGGCAGAGTGGCAGGGGTGGGGGGGGACAATAAAGAAGAGGAGCCAGTTTGTTCATTGTTCACTTGAGACCTTCAATATTTGGGAATACCGGTCTGGGGATGCTCCCCCTGTCGGAGGGTGGTTTAACAAGTCTGTGTGGGTGATGCTCACTGCTTAGAGTATTTTTTTTTCCCCAAGAAGAAAAGGCTGGCATAATGTCACAAAGAATAATTCACCCATTCACATTTATTGCAAAGCTCGTGTCTTCATTTGCTCACTCCAATCAAATCATTCGTGTCACCAGAGATGGTTGACACTGACACATGCCTGCGTGTCGCTAATTAAGTTGGGGCATCTTTGCCTTTTCTTTTACTTTCTGTTCCAACAATCAGCAGAAGAATAAGGAAGGACCTTTTTTTGTTTGAGTTGCCTGAGAGTAAAGAACATCAGCTTTTTTTTTTAAAACAAAAAAGAGCTGGGAAGCAATTTTTAGAAGGAAAGAAAATAGGCTTTTTTGTTTCAAAATTGGTGTAGTTTTTTTGGCCAACTAGTCATCAAAATGGGAGCAAATAACAGTCAGGAATGGAAGAAAAGCTGGAAATCAGATGATGCTAGAACTGCACAGCTGGTCTTTGGTTTTATCAAAAGCTGTAAGATTGATCCCTTGTGAATCATAAACCTTTCAACACTTTGCTTCTGTAAGATGCCTAACTTATCTTGCAGCTGTGAGCCAGTCTCTTGTTTCAGGAATTTCCATTTGGCTAGTAACAGAAAGGACCTACTTAGGATTTATTGCAGTTGAAGTTTTAACGTGAACTGTCATTGCTTTTTTGACCTCGACTTTTTCTGCAGAAGTGCAAGTAAGATTTGATACAGAGCCAGAGTGGATCTCAGGTTCATAAATGCACGTGCAATGATTGAAGATGGGCTGATGATTCACATGAGGGGCCTAGGTTTTCAGGAAGACTGGGAGAATGCTCACTGGTCTCTGACTGACACCATTACGACCAAGAAGGAATTTTTCCAACCACACAAACCTGGTGTCCAGAAAGAAAGGGCTGGCGTAATGTAGTGAAGAATAATTTGCCCCTTCACATGTATTGCGAAGCTTGTGTCTTACTGAGCAAGTATAAGTAATGGGAAGGTTAAGTGACTCATTGTTCAGAGAAATACTTTTGTCTGTGAATTAGGCAACGAAAGTTCGTGATGAATAAAAGGCATGATAATGCTCAGGTATATTCTCACGGTTGGCACAGTGAAGAAACCAGATCGAGGTGCACTCTGCTTTGCATCCTCTGGTTGGTGCTTTGCTTTTCTGAAGGCTGTCTTTTATTTATTTGTGTTTTTGATGGTGGATGAAATGGGGAAAGAACTGTCCTAAAAACCAAGGGTTATGGAAAGCGTTCCTGCACTTGGTAAAGCATGTTACCTGTCACTTATGAAGCACTGTTTACATGCTGTTGCCTCAAGTAATGAGGGAGATTACTAAAGACGAGCAGGAGCTGAGGGTTATATATGAATGGAGGTTTGGTCAGCAACAAGGAGCTGATGGGACTCTGCACTTGGGTCCAAATATCAATGATCAAGGCCTCCTGCTTGCTGCCGACAAGATAATTTGCTCCCAGGCAACTGAGTAGCTTGTGGGTGTGAGTGTTCATTCAGAAGTCATCTGATCACAGAACGGAATGTACTGTTCTTTCTCACTGCAGGAGGAAGAAACCTCCTCCAAGCCTGAAGGCTGTGTTTGTTTTCCCTCGTCAGTTGCTGTATGCAGTAGCTTTTAAGCAATAAGTGATGACTTTAGAAGTTTGAACCGGTCATCTTGTGGCTGCTGTGGGGAAGTGAAAGTACCCAGAGAAAGAAGATGAAGGAGCAGCAGGTCCAGACCATCTGAAAGGATGACCTCAAGAACCCACTGGACAGGGACCACTGAACTAACTTAATAGTTTTACCCCATGTCCTCACATTGACATTTTGCCTGTGTTGTGTGGATGTTTAGAAGATGAGAGTTTTAATAAGGAGAATGATATGTCAGTGGTTCCTAATGGTTTATCTGCAGCAAGAATCTCTTGGTAGTAAAGAGTCATTCCTGTTCATTACAGACACCTGGTCCATGCTTTCTGTCAACCTGGGTCTAAATGACAGATACGTTGGGAAAATTAGTGAAATCTTTAACTTTTTTGTATGACCTCCGAGATAGTGGGGCTTGGTTTTCAACATGTTACCCCAATGAAGTGTAACACTTCGTAAAAGCGAAGTGTAACCATTGTGAACCACATGCAAGTACACATGACCTGCTGTCCTAACTGTCTCCTTGTTATGGTTCAGAGGTCAGTAATGCTCCTGTTAGGTACCTTGGGATGTTTCATTGTGTTAAAGATACGTATCATTGTAAGTTATCAATCTCTCTCTGTAACAGACTCAAAAACAGAAGTTACTGGAAAAGCTCAGCAGGTCTGGCAGCATCTGTGAAGGAGAAAACAGAGTTAACGTTTCGGGTCTGTCTGGTGTGTGGGGTGGGGAGCTCGGATATGGGACAGTTTAAGCCCTGAAATTATTGAATTCGATTTATTGAGTCCAGAGGGCTGCAGGATCCCCCAAGAGGAGTATGAGGTGTAGTTCTTCCGGCTTGCATTGAGCTTCATTGGAACACTGCAGCAAGCCAGAGACATTGGTCAGGGAACAGGGTGGTGCAATGACGTGGCAGGCAACTGAAAACTTGGCCTATTTTGCGAGTGGAACGTTCTATGAAGCGGTCACCCAGGCTATGCTTTGTTTCCCCAATGTAGAGGAGACCACGTTGTGAGCAGTAAACCTTAATGGTTTTTCTGTCTGTCTTATTGACCTGCCATATTGTAGTTAGATTTATTCACTGCGTTCATGTACATTTTTTTTTTGGCCTTTTGCTGTTGAGCCAAGCCTCCAGGTTGACAAATTGTCACTTAAATGCTTGGGCAAAATGTTGGCTATCATGAAGGTTTCACGTTCTGATTTTGGATAATTTTCTTCCCCGATGGAGTAACTTCATCCCTGAGCCCTAAAGCGCTCTAGATCCATCCATGTCCAATTCGGACCATGCATGCGTGAAATTAACATACGAAATACCACGTAGGCGATGAGTTTTAATTATTAAAGAGCAGTTTCAGTTGCTTCTAATTTAACACTGTTTTACAAAGGGTCATTTTGATGTCTTAAAAAAGTTCACCGCTTCTTAAGCGTGAACACCCACATTTTATTTGAGAACAAGGTAGTGTCATGAGCACTTCAACACACGCATTCCTTTATTTGTTCCATTAGACAACAACTAAAATAATTAATTAAATTGCTTTGAGTTGGTGTTTTTATTGTAACTTTATCAAATTTTTGTTTGAAAAGGGACAGCACTGAGCATTTAACAGCCCTGGTGCAACTGATGGTGTAAATATGAGTGGTATCATTAGGAACAAGAACTTCATGCTGAAAATCACAAGGCAGCTTATTGGGAGAATTTGGGTTGACACGTCTGTCTGAAGCAAACCATTTTAGTTGCATTTTCCCTTTCACACAGTACCTGCCATTTACCATCCTTCTGAGGTAGTGACCAGGAAATGTCGAGCTTCTAATCAGTTCACATCCGTCTCATGTCTCAAATAGAACAGTGGATGACCTGGGGATGAAACTAAATGAGTATTGATTCCAGTTTAACATGTGGCTTGAGAGGTGTTGAAATGGTGGCTCAATACGCAACAGTGTATTTTTCAAACTGAAGTGTGTGTGTGCGTGTGTTGGTGATTTTGGTTTGGTTCTGTTCTGGATGGTGACTTTGTAGTTGCTTTTCAGGTTACACTTTGAATCTTTTGACTTCATGGAGTTACGAATTTCATGTGGGGTCAACATCAGCGAATTCACTTGACTAAATTTATTGTCGAGGAACAACACATGACAGCTTTGGGTCTGTGAAGCAACTGTTTTGTATTTCCATCTGTTGCACGCTGTTAGTCAGGTGAGGTCCCAGTTTGCCTGGAAAGGGGATTAGTTCACTGACACTTATTAATGCTTCCATCGGTGACAGTCGTGAACACAGGAGAGAAGAAAATGTCTTTAAGTGGGAAAAACCGCTGTCATTGTGTATAAATTACCCGCTGAAGAGAAACCATTTGGAGCCACGTTGGAGGAATCCGCTTGAGGCCCTATCCCATCGTTGCTCAGTAGTCCATCAAATAGGTTTGAAGGACTACAGTAGCAAGCAGTCTTGTGGTTGGTGCAAGGATTGTGAACATTGGCCTAGTTTTTTTTTGTGAGATCAGTTTTTTTTTAAATTGTTTTTGAAAAGCTTGTTGCTTTTTTTTTTTTTTTGAATCCCGCACACGATGTACAGTGTGTGGAGCCAACATTTTAATGACCATTTTACGTAAGGTTTTCCATGTTTGTTGCTAAGGGTTGCTATGGACACGTGTAATTAGTGCCTGGCTTGTGTATGGTGAAGCTGGCATGTTTGGGGAATACTAATTAAATCAGGAAACTAAACAAGATCTTTATTATGTTTAGATATTTGTACATTCGCGGAGGCCAGATGGGCATATTAAGCAGAGGCAATGTCTTGAAGACGATGATACTTTTCTGAAGTTCAATGCGAGTAGTAGTTTTACTGGTGTACTGACTGAGCAAAGCCAGCTATTCAGTCCTCCAGTTCTGCCAGTGTTTGTTCACCGTGCAAGTGCCTCTCGTTGATTTAGTGAAATTTTTATCCATTGTTTCTTGCCACACCAATCTTCTCAGGAACGATGAAGATCCTAATCACAATTGCTTTTTCCCCCCCTTTTGTGCTCTGTAATTTGTGCAGTGTGTAAATTTTCTTGCCAAACTGGGTTGGCTTTCACTCGAACCAGTAACGCATTTCAACCACCTGATTTGAATGGTTTGTGCTTCAAGTTCCACTTCAGGAGCTCGACCCAAAACAACAGGTTTTGTGTGTTGATGCAGTTTGTCAAGCGACTTGTTAAACCCAAACCCCTTTATGTTCTTTGCAGTGGATACGAGGGGAGGCAATGGCCTAGTGGTATTATTGCTGTATTGTTAAACCAGAGACCTAGGTAATATTCTGTGTTCGAATTCTGTCACTGCAGATGTCAGAATTTGAAATCCAATAAAAATCTGGAATTAAGCACCTAATGATGACCATGAATCCATTGTCGATTGTTGGAGAAACCGATTTGGTTCATAAATGCCTTCCCTAAGAAAGAACATTCAATCATCCTTACCTGACATGGCCTGCAGACTCCAGACCCACGGCAATGTGGTTGACTCTTAACTGGGCAATTAGGGATGGGCATAAAATGCTGGTTTAGCCAGCAATGCCCTAATCCTGTGAATAAATTTAAAACAAAAATGAAATCCCCTTGAAACAATTTTGAAGCAGCAGCACTGGGAATTCCACCACCACATCCACCCCCCGCCCCGCACCGTGTCCTCACTGTGACCAAAACCATCTTCCTTCTTTTTGTGCTTCATATGACTGTGTAACTCAAAATCTGCCCTGACGCTTGCTTTTGTAAAGTGCTATCTTGATGTCCATGGCTATCGCTCTCACCTATTTGCATTAGAACATAGAACATAGAACATTACAGCGCAGTACAGGCCCTTCGGCCCTCGATGTTGCGCCGACCTGTGAAACCAATCTGAAGCCCATCTAACCTAAACTATTCCATTATCATCCATATGTTTATCCAATGACCATTTAAATGCCCTTAAAGTGGGCGAGTCTACTATTTTTGCAGGCAGGGCATTCCACGCCCTTGATTTTATTTGGTCCCAAGTGTGTAATGAAGGCAGGAGCTCCATAGTTCTGTTAGAACCCAAGCTAAGTGTTAGTGAGTAGGTTATTGGTTGATAGCATCGTGAATGATCCCTTCTTGCACATTTGCTTATGACCTGTGGGGATGGCTAGGACTGTCAGATCTGTTGCGGGACATTTTTCGAAAGCAATGTGGACACTTTTCCCGTTTTTGGGGGTGGGGAAAGAAAGGTACAAAAAAAACAGCATAACCCATGACTGGATTAATGTTGTATGACTAATTTCCCAAGCTATCATTTTCATCATGGGGTGTCTGAGGTGAGCACTCTGGTGGGCAGTGCCAATTGATCACAGAATGGAAATGTTTCCCTTCATAAAAGATTACACATCTGTTAATTTTGTTTCCAAAAGGGATCGTCTTACATTTAGTTATTTTTGTGTAATTTACTTGTTAGTAGGCACCAATCTGTTTGTTGTCGGTAAGCCATAACACCATAGGATATAAAGCAGACTTAGGCCACTTGATCATGGCTTATGTTTCTCGACCGCACTGTCCTGCCTTCTGCCCGTAACCCTCGATCCCATCACGAATCAAGAACCGATCTATCTCTGTCTTAAATAAACGGAGTGACTTCGCTTCCACAGCCCTCTGCGGCAATGAGTTCCACAGATTCACCACCCTTCGGCTGAAGAAATTCTTCCTCGTTTTAATTTCTGCTGTCATTTCACCCTGACATTGAGCTCTCGGGTTCTAGTCTCCCCTACTTGTGGAAACATCTCCATTTCAATGCTATCCAAACGTCTCATTCTGTAAGTTTTTCAATCAAGTTCCTCTCATCCTTCTAAACTCCAAGTACAGACCTCAGACTCCTGCTCCTCATATGACTTGGGACTGCCTGACGCATGCTCATGGTGAGTACTGGCAAAGTTGGCACTTGATTTCCATAGGGAGTGTCAAGAGCCATGTGAGTAATGGGGTTGCTTTGGGCATATGAAGGGCATTGCAAGAAGGATAAATGTGTATGGGGGAAAGGGTGATGGAGCTGTGGGATCGTGAGTCAGAGGCCATGTGGCAAGGACAGGGGCACAGACTGGTATAGGTCATAGATAGGGCGTGGAGAGTAAGGAGCTGACAGCAGGAAATATTTTCCATTTCAGTAATTACTTCGAACAGAGTGCTGGAGACCCCAGGCAGACTTTGCTGCTGTTGTTCTTGTCAGGAATCAGCAGCCCCCTCTGCTGTTGGCATATTACCCATTTCTGGCTCCCAGTCCTGCCCCCACCCCAACCAACCTACCCGCTCCCAACTGCAAATAACACTTACAGGTGACTGTGTTGCAAGGTTGTTTTGTGGAACTGGGTTTTCTCTTGTCTTGCCTGGCCTGGGAGAGAGAGCATGTGCTTATCTGTTCACTGCCAACGTGTGTTGGGAGCTTGCTGTGCACAAATGTACTCCCATTGCAGCAACAACTACATCTGATTGGCTGTAGAGTGCTGCACCATGTCTGGTGGTGAGCCATGGAAGATTTTCTGTCCGTTCAAGTTGTTTTGTTCTCTTCCCTCTCCCAACCCCCTATCCCCACTTTGTATTTCACATCTCGAATGGTCTTGTCACAAAGAATTCTCTTTTTGATCCTTGGATCAAGCTGCCAGTGAACTAAACACTGAACAAGTGCTTTGTGGGGAGCACCAGGTCTGCTTGGATTGCTGTAAAATCCCAAACAGGTTAACTTGGCCAAAAAAGTGTAATTGTGGTGCTGGACTGGGAGTGAAGTTGTGTAGAATGTGCGATGTGTTTGCAATGGGAGTGTCTGTTTGGTGTGTGGTTTTATGCCCACGTTCTGTATTTCGGTTCAAGACTGGTTGGTCAGGGAGAAGGCAAGGTCAAGAAAAATCTACAGGTTTGGGTTTCTTTATAACCCTATTATATCTTAAAATTAAATACTACAGAGATAAACCAGGCTTTAATCTTAATGTTACATCATTGAAAGACTGTGCTATGAACTCTCTTGGCTAATGCCAATTAGACTACTCTGCATGGTTCTATGCATGTGTTTCTAACTTGACTTTCTCACTCTAACTCCGCCCACAGTGTGCTATTTGGACACAGTGAGGAGCATCTTCATGACGTCATTCCAAGGTTGCTCCAGTCCTTTTGAATCCACACTTGACTGATTTCAATTCGAAGTGGTGCTTCTATTGACATCCTGTCCTGCTTCACTTTGAAATAGACAAACACCAAGGCGCTTTTTAAAATTTCGTTATCTCCCTGCGTGGACTCCTGATTTCCGCTAAAGTGTCATACAAAGTTGGCCCTTTTTACTACCCCAATAATTTAGACCTCTGAGTGGTCAGTGCTACTGTTCCTTTTTATTAAATCATCATATCTCATGGGATTGAGTTGCTGCATTTAGACTTTGTTTGGAATTTGCTCCTTGTGTATCTGACGATTTTCTTCATTGCTCCTCTGGAGCGTCGACACTTTGCTTGTTTGTGATCTAAACTGGTTTCTGGTGGATGCAACCTTTTTGGTGCCCATTCCTCTCCTTGTGTTACTGAGCTGCAAATAATCGAACACTTTTCTATGTGGTTCAGCCCGTTGCACCTTCGTTTCTAGTCTTCAGGTTACACTTGGGGTGAGCTCTGTTCCAATGCGCGTGTGGTTCTGTTCAACCTCTCTAACTTGCTTATTCTCCACACTTGAGTGTTTTAAGGTCAATCCTATCTGCTGTTTAATGGACCATGTCAAGCAACAACAACTGGTATTGACTGGAGAATTGCTGTCACCGTACCAAATGTGTTGATTTTGAGGTGGAACGTAAATGTGCTTGGAGGCATTGGTAAAAGAAATTCATCAAGCTGGATTTTGTTGACACTGCAGTCGGCCTTTCTGACTCCTCCCAAAATGTGCTTGCAATAAGTTTTAAAAATGACCTTGGCTGCCTCAAGGCGTGCCATACTGGGAACACTAAAACGGTTTAGATGAAATGATTTGGTACAAGAGATTGATTTGAACTTTGGAATCAACCAGATAATCAGTGTGATTGTTTGTGCGTTTGTATCCCTAATCATCTTCAAGCTTAGGTTTTTATATTTGACAATCTCACATCTCTTTGGTATTTGCTGACCGGCTGACCTAAAGTAACCGATGTGCAATGGAAATCAAGTTAACTGATGCTTGAGCATCTTGAGTAGTTGACCTTTGTAATATGTTCTTTATTGTTGGTAGGATTGGGTTTTGTTGGATGTTTATGTTCCCTATGAACAAGCTCCCAGAACATTTATTTTGTTGTGATTCATGGAGCTGCTTGGAGTGTCAAAATAGTGGATGGTTCTTTTGTTTAAAAAAATTAGCAATTCTAAAACAAAAATTAACTTGCTTGAAAAACTTAGCAGGTCTGGCAGCATCTGTGAAGGAAAAAAATCAGAGTTAATGTTTTGGGTCCAGCGACCCTTCCTCAGAACCCGACCTGAAACGTTAACTCTGTGTTTTTCTTTCACAGATGCTGCCAGACCTGCTGAGCTTTTCCAGCAACTTCTGTTTTTGGCCCTGATTTAGAGCATCCGCAGTTCTTTTGGTTTTTATTGAGCAGTTTTGATAGAATCATAGAATCATAGAATCCCTACAGTTTGGAAACAGTCCCTTTGGCCCAACAAGTCTGAACCTTGGAGCATCCCACCCAGACCCATCCCACATAACCCACCTAATCTACACATCCCTGAACACTACGGGCAATTTAGCATGGCCAAACCACCTAGCCTGCACATCTTTTGGACTGTGGGAGGAAACCCACACAGACACGGGGAGTACGTGCAAACTCCACACAGACAGTCACCCGAGCGTGGAATCAAACCCGGGTCCCTGGCGCCGTGAGGCAGCAGTGCTAACCACTGAGCCACCGTGCCACAGCCCCAATAATTTTAAAAATTTAGTTTTACACAAAGATGAATGAGAAAAGGTTTTGTTTTTGTCTTTAGCTTTCCATTTGTGTCATACTTTGTTTTGTGTACTTCCCCTTCCCCCAGCTGCTAACAATTGGCTTTTCTTTTGGAGTGTGTCCTGCTGGTGGCAGAGTTGCGATTACAACATGGTTCTATCTTGTATGGCAGAAAATTGTCTTCACGTCACACTCCAGGGTGTGAGTGATTGGTTTGGTTTTGTTTCGGCTCGTTTAATAGGACGTGGGCATTGTTGGCTGGGTCAGCTTGTTGCCCAGGCTGGCTCGCTCGCTCGGGCCACAGAACGTTAGAACAGTACAGCGCAGGCACGGGCCCCTTGGCCCACAATGTTGTGCTGAACGTCACATCAAATGAAACCGATCCCTTCTACCTGCCCTTGGTCCATATCCCTGCAATCCTTGCATGTTCATCTGCTTATCTAAAAGTCTCTTAAATGCCCCTATCATACCTGGCTCCACCACCACACCTGGCAGTGCGTTCCAGTCTCCTACCACTCTGTGTGTGTTTTTAAAAAAAAAAAAAAAAAAAAATCCCCCTCATGTCTCCTTTCAACTTTCCCCCTTCTCACCTTAAATGCATGCTCCCTAGTTTTAGACATTTCAACTGTTGGGGGGAGAAAAGATTCTGATGGTCAATCCTATCTGTGCTTCTCAATTTTATAGACTTCTATCAAGTCTCCCCTCAGCCTCTGCCACACCAGACAAACACAGCCAGAATTTTTCTAGCCTCTCCCTACAGCTCATATCCTCCAATCCAGACAGCATCCTGGTAAACATCTTCTGCACCCTCTCAAGTCTCTATATCGTTCCTATAATGTGCCAACCAGAAATGAACACAATTCTCCCAAGTGTGGCCTAACCAAAGTCTTATGAAGCTGCAACATGACATCCTGACTCTTGTACTCAGTTCCCTCACCACTAAAGGCAAGCATGCCATACGCCTTCTTTACCCCCCGCCCCCATCTATTTGTGTGTCCACTTTCAGGGAGCTATGGACTTTGACCCTCATGATCCCTCTGTACATTAATGCTGTTCAGAGTCCTGCCATTGACCGTACAGCTTTTCTTAACATCTGATCTCCCGAAGTGCAGCAGCAGCTCGCGCTTACCCGGATTAAACTCCATTTGCCATTTCTCTGCCCATATCTGCAACAGCTATATCCTGCTGTATTCTTTGACAACCTAACCTGAAAAACCCCCTTCCACCACTACCCTCTGTCTTTTATGGGCAAGCCAATTCTGAATCCACGTGGCCAAGTTACTGTGGATCCCACGTATCTTAATCTTCTGGCTGAGCTTACCATGACTTAGCTTGTTGAAAGTCTTACTAAAATCCAAGGCAAAAAAATCCACCGCTCCACCCTCATTGATCACCTTCATCACCTCCTCGAGAAATTCAATCAAGTTAGTAAGACATGACCTGCCCTGCACAAAGCCACGTTGACTGTCCCTAATTAGGCCATGCTTTTCCAAATGTGTGTAAATCGGATCCCTAAGAGTTCTCTCCAACAGCTTCCCGACCACCGATGTGAGACTTACCGGTCTCTAGTTTCCTGGGTTATCCCTATTTCCCTTCTCGAACAGAGGAACAACATTGTATCCTCGCTAGCCACTAGAGAGATCCCAGAGGACTGGCGATTAAATGAAGATGTTGGTCAAGGCCCCAGCAATCCCCCCCTCTCAGTAATCTCGGGTAGATACTATCAGGCCCTGGGGACTTAGCCAGCTTAATGCTCTTCAAGAGATCCAACACCACTTCTTTATTGATCTCAAAATGCCGTAGCATATTAGCATGCTCCACACTATTCTCACTGTCCTCTATATCCTTCTCCTGGGTGAATACAGATGCAAAGTACTTATTTAGGATCTCACCCACATCCTCTGCCTCCAAGCACAAGTTCCCTTCTTTATCCTTGAGTGGTCCTAACTTCTTCTCAGTTATACTCTCGTTTTTTAATGTATCTATAGAATGCCTTGGGATTCTCTTTAACCCGACTTGCCATGGTCCTCTCATGGCCCCTCCTTGCTCTCCAAATTCCATGCTTGAGGTCATTCTTGCTTTCCTTAAATTCCTCATGGGCCCTGTCCGATTTTAGTTTCCCAAACCTTTATTTATGTTTTTTTTTCCCTTTTGACTGAATTCACAACCTCCCTCGATATCCAAGTGTCCCTTACCTTGCCATCCTTATCCTTCCTCCTTGCTGGAACGTGCCAGTCTCGAATTTGCATCAGCAGGTCTTTTAAACAATTCCCACATGTCAAATGTAGACTTGATTGATAACAGCTCCTCCCAATTAACAATCCCTAGCTCCTGCATAATACTGATGTAATTTCCCACCCCACCCAATGTAGTACCTTCCCACAAGGCCCTGACTTCTCCTTCTTCATTGTTATCTTTAAAATTTTAAAGAATTGTGATCACTTTCCAAAATTTGCTCAAACTGAAAAGTCAGTCACCTGGCCAGGCTCATTACCCAATACAAGGCCCAGTATGCCCCCCTCCCTGCCGCCTTCTCTAATTGGACTATCCACATTGTGTTTCAAGAATCTGCCTACACGTTTATTTCTCAATGTCTCGCTGGCTGTTGGGGGGCCTACAGTATAATCCTATCAGAGTGATTGCTCCCATCTTATTTTTGAGCTCTGCCCCTACTGCCTCAGGAGATAAGCCCTCCACTATGTCCTCTGAGTGCAGATGTAACATTGCCCCTGAGAAGTAATGCAACTCCTCCACCTCCTTTTACCTTCCTCTCTATGTTGTGTGAAATAACGAAACCCTGGAACGTTGAGCAGCCAATCCTATCCCCCGCTCATCCAAGTGTCTGTATTGGCTGTAACATCATCCAATGTCCTGATGCAGTCTGTAAGCTCATCTGCCTTACCTATAATACTGCTTGCGTTGAAATGAACACACTTCAGCCCACTAGTACCATTTTGAGTTCATTTACATGTCTCTGCCCAGCCTTCCTTTCTTTCTGATTTTCCTGGTCCTAACATCTACCTTCCCCTCCATCCCTGTACTTGCTGACCTGCTGCCCTGGTTCGCAGCCCAGAGGCCGTGTTGCTGTGGGTCTGAAATCACAAGTAGGCCAAGACAAGCAAAACTGTTCAGTAGGTGAAATAAGAGCACAATACTGTGAATGCTGGAAATCTGAAACAAATCTGCCCTTCGGGAGAAATTCAGGTCTGCCAGCCTGTGTGGAGAGTGAAACGAAGTTCATGTTTTGAGTCTGGTAAAACTACTCCTCAGTACCAGCAACTGTCTGAAAAATTATGTGAAATCCAAGACTAAGGAGAGACCATTCGCCACTTTGTCTTTACTGCTCTTGTACCACAGGAATGTTGCTGCTGGGTTTTGCTCGCATGTTTGTGCATTTTCTTTCACTATGTCTGTGGTCCTGTAATCATTTTGATAAACTATAGTTGTCTCACTTGTGCCCTTTATCTTTCTAAGGCCTGGGCATGTCCAGCTAATTGCACATCCCACTTTGCAAACATAGGAGGTTAGGACTACCAAGTCCACAAAGCAGAAAGGAGCAAAAACTGATATTGCTGGAGAAACTCAGCAACTCTGGCAGCATCTATAGAGAGAAAGCAGAGTTAACATTTTGAGTCCAGTGACCATTCTTCAGAACTGATTTGTAGCTAGGAAAAGGTGCTATATATGCTGAGGATAGGGGATTGGGACACCTAGGAAAGGAATGAGTGGATAGGTGGAAATGGAGCCCAGAGAGAGAGAGAGAAACAGGTAGACAGACAAAGAGATGGACGATGGTACACTCAGGAGAAAGAGAAACAGATAATGGGGGCCACCAGCAGATAAAAATGGGTTGGTGGTGCTAGAAGCAGCCTAGGTCATTTTTGGTAGACAAACAGGAGGCTGGAAGAACACAGCAAGCCAGGCAGCATGTGGAGGAAAGGAGCAGTCAGTGTTGCAGGGTACCTCCAGTGTTGCAGTGACTCGGACGCAAATTTGAGGGACAACGCCTTATCTTGCACCTGGCCACCCCACTGTCCAAAAGGACTCGACATTGAGTTCTCTAATTAATTTCAAATAACCTTCACACCCAACCCCGGCTCCCTTTGCAGCCCCACCTCTTCCGTTCCATGCCACCTCCTGATCCTCCTTTCCAGCTACCAACTGATTCATCCTTCCCATCGACCGAGCTGGTCATACCTACTACCAGTGTCCACCTATCACCATCAGTCTGCTACACTTTTTCCCACCACCCCTTCATCTGCAGTTCCCCCTACCCCCACAACCAGTCCTGAAGAAGGGTAATACTCAATGTTGACTGCTCCTTTCCTTCAGATGCTGCCTGGCTTGCTGTGTTCTTCCAGCCTCCTGTTTGTCTACCTTGGATTTCAGCATCTGCAGCTTTTTTGTTTCATGTCGTGTTAGGGCCTGGGTTGTAGCAGTGGGTGCAAGATATAGAAGGTGTAAGTTAAGGCATGTTATTTTGTAAGTAGAAAGGGGCATTGGGCACAAGTTATCCCTGGGTACCCCATTACAATTTGCCCAAGGATTTGAGGAGCCAGCAGAGTTGTCCAAAGTACAAAAAGGTTCCAAGCCTGCGTTTTTAGAAAAATTGAGGCTTCCGGAAAAGAGAAAAATATCGAATGTTTGTGTTTAATTTCAGTTTGTTCTGGTTTGTGCCCCACCTTATCCTGTTGCTGGTAACTTGCAGGGGAAAGGGAGATCCCCGACTAAGTTTTCTTTATATAGAAAACAAAAATCCTCGTGCCACAATAGCATTTGATGCACTATATCCCTTCTTGAAGTCCTTATGATCCTCCATAGGTGTAGGATCGATAGCCCAGATGGGGATCTTGCATGTTGTCTCCTAATGTCTGTCTAAAATGCCTGAACAAACCTCCTAATTGAAGGGCAGCAAATGTAAGCCTTGCCAGAGATGCCCATGTGCCGTGAGGGGTGGGAAATGAACGTTGCAAACTAAAACGTATTAAAAAGAGTTGAAAATCTGAATTGAAATGGCAAATGGCAACAAGAGTGCATGTTGGCACTGGTGTCTGTAATCACTATTCCTCGTGCTCGAGAACCTTGTTTTTGCCTCGGCTACTGAAGCAAATGATGTTGTCCTTGCCCCTTCCATGGCGTCAGTATGATGGTAGTGGTGAGGGCTTTGCTGCGATTTGGGACCACCGTTTTGGAACAAAGCTCGGGGGTGGGATATTGGATCGCCCACGTGGCTCTTTCTTGGGCTTCAGTTACTCTCCTTCGTATTGAACACGAGGGACTACCCACTTAAGAGCATGACTACTGTACTCAATCTATCATTTCATCAAGGTGACGTCTGTTGCAGTCAGCACCAGGAAATTGGTTTGATTTCTGACGTTTTGTATTCTCACTGCTAATTCCCATTTCTGTGCTTGATGTGAGACTCCTTTATTGGCTTTGCTTGTGCCACTGCAGTGATGCCTTGGGGTGAATTGGCTACTTCAGTGCTTTATCCCTCAACCTGTTCATTCCTGTTATGATCTCTGTCAAGGGCACCTGGGACTTTGAAGCTGATTTTTCTGGCCCGGTGGTAGGGACACAAGTGCTGTGCCTGCCACAAGGCCCTCCCTACCTCAGTTCTGTTTTTCTTTTGGTGATCCAATCAATCAACCCAAGAAGCAATTGAGCAAGCAGTGCCCACCAGGGGCAGTGTAGCATCAGAAAGAAGTGAAGGAAAGGTGGGAAGGAGCTAAATTAAAATGGAGCTGGAGAAGATGATAACGCTTCGGCCTCTGTGGAGCCCACTCCTGTCGAAATGCCTCGAGTGTTGATGGACACCATGACTTCCCTCTCTAAGGACACCCAGGCTTGAGTGTCGCTATGGAAAAATGCAACAAAGGTGAGGCTATTTCATTTCAAACCTCGGAGAAATAGCAACAACCAATACCATTGTGGATCTTTCTAATCCCTATTCTCACATGACGCAGGAGTAGGTAGAACTTGACCTCAGGCTTCCTAGCTAAGAGATGGGGATTCTACCACTGCACCATAAGACCCTAACTACTTCAATCCTTTCTTGTTAAAAATGGGTTTAATATATTTTCTAATAGCTTGTTCTGGGGTACTACTTCAGCCCTCTGGAGCAGATGGGACTTGAGTGGTTCAGTTTGCCTGTGTACCACAGTATCGAAGACCCGAGGAGCTTTGCGATTAAAAGCTTGTCAGAATCGCAATGTTGTGAATGGCGGGTCTGTTATGTTGAATTTTGAGTTGTCAGTAGCCTTCAATCTTCGTATTGTTCCATGTTATGTAACTTCTCCTCTATTAAATGCTGTGTTTGTGCAGTGCAGTAGCATTTTATGGTGAAGCTTTCCTTTTTCTTGTAAGCTTTATTGTGAGGTTTGTGCACAGCCGCTGTCATGTAATATTCAGTCACCTTCACGATTGATAGTGTCCACCAATACAAAGTGTGGGTTCTGCAAATGAAAGGAGGGAAGGTGAATATTAGGGCTTTGAACCTGAACAAGGGACGTCTTTGTCGAATAAAATGCTTTTGCACATTAGCCGTAATTTAAGGCGAGTGTGCAGCAATCGGATGTTATGCAAGATTTTTTTTTTTCTTGTTTTTGAAGCCGGTATGATTTGATAGCCCTTTAAGTGAGATTTGTCTTTTCCCTCACACTCCAGCCATTTCAACAATGGCCAAGTGAAACACCTACTCTTGTGCGTAGGTGTTGACTAGTTCAAAGATCAGTTTGTATCCAAGCAACGTTTTAATGTACCGCCAGTATAAGTCTGTTGCGTAAGCAAGAACTTTTTGTTAAATGCTTTAAGTTCTTGAGGGAGTGGTGAATAATTTTACATTGTCACTGAACCTCTCCCCTTTCCTAGAAATTGCACCAGAGACTTGACTAATGGCTTTGCTATCCTAATAGTGAGCTTGTACAAAATTAGAAGCTTTTTGTGTCAGAGTAGTGCATGTGCCTGTAAAAGGTAGAGGGAGTTCAACAAAACTGGATCGTCTCTGAATTGTGTATATAGTGGATAGTGACTAAATAAAGAAACTATCTGATCGCATAGAACCCATCTCACTTATGAATTAAATCCATTCCCTAATTCCCTTTCTTCACCTAATTTTCAATACATGGCCTGCTTTCTTCTCTCAAAAGTCATATATCGTTTTCTGTGGCATGGGAGTTGAGACTGAGTTGGTTTTTAGATCAAGCAAATTTGAGGTTCGCCAATCTGATGAGCTGAATGGTTATCAACCTGGGCTAGGAATCCAGTGGTAGGAAGTTGAGTTGTCATGAGATTAATTGAATTCGATAAATCTGCTCTTTTTAAGTTCACAAAGTGTAGGTGTCATGGGCTATCAATACTGGTGTAGCCAACCCTCAAGTGTCCTTGAAGGAACTGCTGAGCTATCACCTTGAACACCTGCAGGCCATGAGGTGTAGCATGCTGCATTCTAACGAGGAGAAATGACCTTGCGTCAAAGCATCAGAATGTAGATGATTTGGGTGGGGATAAGAAGCATCAAAGTAAAGAAATCGCTGGTAGGAATGGTTTATTATAATTGCTGTGACAGGGGCTACACCATAAGACACGGTACAAATCGAGCGATAATGGAAATTTGCAAGAAATCGAGAGTGTGTGGGGGCAGTAAGCATTTTTCTGCCCTCTGCAGGACAGCAGAGGGTAAATGATACCAGGAGACTTGGCCGTTGCCAGTAGTTCACCCCTGCTGTATGTAACATTTTCTTCCGGGGCCACTAATGTAAATTCACATTTGTCTGTTGTGATTGGAGCCAGTTGGATTTTGTTGACCGAGATCCTTGATTGGTCTAGGTTAATAAGCCCAATCAGGGAGCCCTGGCTGACAGGTATAAACGGGGGATTTAGAATCTCCTCGGTTGAGGGACTAACTCTAAGCCGGCTGGTCACAGCCAGACTACTGTGTGCAGGTAAATTGAAAGGTGACTTGGTGATGGAATACCGGCCTCTGCGCAGTTATTTCATCTATCTACAATTTGTGTAAAGTATTTGTTCCTCAGCTCTTCCTTTTGTCTCTTTCTTTAGGGCAATAATCTTGAATTAAAGCAGTCTAGCTCGTGACTGGAGGATTAGTTAGAATAGCCTAAGCCCAGTTTGTTGTTCAACAGATTCCATCAGCCAAAGAAAAATACAAATCCAGCCTTCATTTGAAGGGGTCGAACAAGATCGGACCACACTGGTAATGCACAGCAGGTTTGTCACCAAGAGAAGGCAAAGGTTAAGGTTCAGCAAGATGTTTGTACACGGGTGACATACGTTAAAATGGTGTTAATTGTTCATCCTTTGCAAATATTGACTGAACTGTTGTTTTCCCAGCAATATTTCCTCCATGCCCTTAAAGTTACTAAATATTTCACTTTCTGACACAGCAATTTAATTGTATAAATGTCTGGTTTAGTTTGTTTCAAATTCCCAATGGCAGTGCCTCCACCACTGATTTGATTTCGACAACCAATCAGTGTCCTTTAACTCTCATGTTATAAGTTGTTGTGACTGTTCAAAAAATTTAGCTTACTTGCATTTTGTCCTGATGAGCGTAAGGTGAACAGCTTCAGCAACGCGTCTCTGTTCAACGATATTCTTAAATGTTTGTCTTTACCTGTTGTAACTTTTTGATTTTATTTTCCCTCTTCATGGTTTCTCCCCTTAGCTCTGCGTTAAAGGATAATTTTCAAAGTTGGTTTTAAGTATCTCTTCAATGACATTTTAACACAACTCCGTGCTGTTTCTTGCTCCAATTTTGCTTTTGCGCTTGTGCTGTGTTACTTGTGGTCCAGCTGCATATGGTACTTTGGGAAGCAGAATGTCACTGGTTCTAACTGTAAATATTGAAGTTTGCAGTTAGAAAAGGATTTGGATATTTAAAGTAACCAAGGCATTAATTACGAGATAAATTTGAGTAAGCAATTATCATAGGAGTAGGGAACTGAAAGAGGAAATAGCAATAAATGCAGATGATCAGGCTAGAGATGTCATGGATAAATACACAAATATGGCCATATTAAAGCAAATACACTAAGCTACATTAGCACAGAGAGGTTCAAGCTGAAGAATATGGTGGTGTTGCCATTACAAGTTGTTGCTTTGATTTCATTGCATTTGCTGTCTGCTGTCTTCCCCATCATTCTGGCCAGGATATTGAAATTGATGGACAAGTATTTGAAGTTGAACTTTCGGGATGGTAACGGAAGTTGAGCGCTCTTCCAAAAAAAGAGCTCTTTCAGGTGATCTAGTAGAAGCTGATAACAACGTTACGGAACCAAATAGAACATAGAAACAGGAGTAGGTCATGCAGCCCTTCAAGCTCTGGTATTTAACATGACTGATCTGTCGCCTTACTCCATGTATCTGCATTTTGGCCTGTATCCCTTCAATTTTTGGTTAAGCAAATGTATTTCTATCTCCGATTTAAAACTAACAACTCATCCAGTATCAACTCTCATTAATGGAAGAGAGTTCCAAATCTCTCCTACCCTTTTATGTGTAGAAGTGCTTTGTAATATCTCTCCTGAGTGGTCTGGCTCTACTTCTCGGACAATGTCCCCTCATTCTAGAATCCCCAACCAATGGGAATAATTTATCTTTTATCTACGCTGTCTTACCCTATTCATGTTTGGAAGCTTTTAATCGGATCACTCCATAACCTTGGAGATTTTAGTGAAAGCAGGCCTGACTTGTATAATCTCTCTGCATTAACTGCTGAAGTCCAGGTATCATTCCTGTAAACCTACATTATACTTGCTCCAAGGCTGTTGTATCCTTCCTGAGGTGTGCTGCCCAGATCAGCTGACAGTACTCCAAGTAGGGTCTAACCAGGGTGATTCAGTGAGATGTCTTTCAGTCACAGGGCCAATAGTGATAGGGTGAAGAAAGGAGGCAAGTGAATTATTAAAGCAAACACAGGCGCTGGAAATTTTGAAATAAAAACCAAGCCTCCCGGGACAGAAAGCAGTGTTAACATTTGAGTCTAGTATGACTTTAAGATTTTGTTTTTATTTCGGATTCCCAACATGAGTATTTCGCGTAAAACCGGATACTGTCATGTTGCGTGATAGATATAGTTACGTGTCATGCCCTCCCTTTTGAGTGCCTCATTGGAAAGGCACAGCTACGATTGAGTATTACATTATTCACTGTTGCACTGGAATGTCAGCCTGCAGGTCTTGTCCAATGTCATTTGCAGGGGCTCGAACCTGCAATCTTTGTACTTTGAGAATCCTCCCCATGACTGAGCTTATGACTGATCAGTACCTGAAACGGTCAACTTTTGGATTGTCTCAGCAACAATGAGCTTCCCTTTTTATGTGGTAAAATTCTCTTTTTTTTTTTTAGGTTTTGTGATGTATAGATTTACACTTTGAATTCTTAGTTACCATACAACAGTTCTTCCCCACTCTCTTGGTCAGTGCCAATGAACTGTCAGTCTGAATTGATGTTGCTTTTCCACGGAGCAGGGAAAACCAATCCGAGATTTGATGGACATGTTAAAATTCACAGAGTTTAGACAGTAAACAAAGATAAACTGCTCCCATTGGCTGGAAGGTTGATAACCAGATGGAAAATTCCTGGCAGAAAGACAAGAGGCCTTTCAGGACAAGCTTTGTTCTGCATTCAGGACTGGAATGCATTGCCTGAGAGTGTGTGCTGGAAATAGATTTAGTAGCAGCTTCCCAAAGGGCATTGCGCAGCCCTGAGGGGGCAAAGGTCACTGGATCTATAACTAGTTTAGTCTCTTTCAGTGAGCTGGCACAGAACTTCTGAGCCCCTTGTGTTCTATTATGGTGGTGTATTAGGTACACGTTGTAATGTTTCTACAGGCATGCGTTGGAGTTAGTCTCGGGCCACAGTGCTTTCTGACCATAGTAGTCCTTAACTTGAAGGTATTCTGATCCCTGTGAATATGTTGAGAGACCAGCTAGTTCAGTAGCGTCAGCTGCACCATCTTTGGTTTTTCCTGCCTTTTTTCCTGTTCTCGTGGTCTTCCATATTTTCCCACTGCCGCCACCCCCCCCCCTCCCCGCCCCAACCCAAAAGCCCCCACGACTCCACTTCACCTACCTAGTGATGAAACGTATTTTTGAAATGGTGTTTTATCCCCTCAGGCTAGAGGCCTACAAAGTATCTTTGTAATGTGTCTGTTTTGCTGGTTTTGGACTGAAATTGGAGAAGGATTGTGGAAGGAATTGGTACGCTTGTGGAAAGTTGAGTTGTGTTTATGCTGCTGTTTTGGTGGACCAGTAGGGGAGGCCATTTGTAGATGGGCTGGCACCAGGGAATGATGGGTAACCTCAGCTCATGGGTATAAAAGCTACTGGCAGAAACCAGCAGTTTTAATCTCTGATAATAAGTAAAGCGTCCAATATAGTTGAATAATTATAGCCAGAGATTTCTGCGACACCACCACTCAGTTGGCAGATGGATGTGCCAGCAAAATAATTCTCGTTGTGAGCTTACGTTAGCTGTGGGTTATTTTGTTTCTTGTGGAACCAGGAGTCACTGTTGACAAATAAGGCGTCACCAAATTAGGACCAAGATGAGCTTGTTTTTCAGAGTATGAATTCTTTGGAATCCTCTCTATGCTTCACAAGGCAAAGGTTGGTAGCTTCTTGATCAACAAGGGGATGTGTCAGGTTATTGGAGGTGGGTAGGAATGTGGAGTAACCTGGTCAGTCGCTGCCATACTGTAGGCTGGAGCAGGCTCAAGGGGCCAAGTGGCCTTCTGTTCCTGCTCCTCACCTGCTATGTCATTGTAGCTGCACTGCTGATGTGAAGGAGCAGGTGGTGCTGGCTGCTCTGGACTGGGGAGCATTGAGACAGGGTGGAAAAGGAAGTGAGAACGCTGTGTGTGTGTGTGTCGAATCAGAGCGATAGTGAGGACAGCAAGGTGTCAGTTTTGTTTTAGGTAGCAGGTGCACATTCACTTGTTCCGAAGGCAGAATGAGCACAACACTGGGACCAGGACCAGACTTTGCATTCTCGGAACTTGTTCTGTATGAGCTAATGTAAATTCATTTCATGTTGCTAAACGTGGGTTCCGTCCAAGCAAAGCAACGATTATTCCACAGTTTGCCAGACGACCGCTTGTGGAATTCAAAGTTAGGAACTTAAAGATCAGGGACTTACTCGAATGCAAAGTTCAGATTATGTGCATTCACTCTACTTCCAGGGCTATGACTCACCTGATCGTTGCTGCGTCCCTATAAAGAAAAACGTGAGATTGACTAAGTCTGTCTTGATTTTCCCGTTAAGAGTTTGACACAATTCACTAGAAAGTGGGAGTACTTTACACGATGTCAAATACAGGGGATGGAACTCTGTTCATGAAACAAAAAAACATGGCAATACTCCGTAATCTTTGTGTACTGACATGGACACTGTCATGTGGGGTGATAATTCAGAAAGACCTGGTGTCAGAGATTGTATTAAACCTCTCACAATTTGATGTTGCAGCCTTTGGTAAAGAAACCATCTATCTGAGATCTTGATAGAGACAGATGTGTCATCTCTTGTTCCAGATGGGCATAATTACAAAGACTAACTCATCTGTGGGAGTTCTGTCTATTGCAATCATGCAATAAACTTATCTTTTATGTACAAGTCAAATGCCTCCTCTTGTTAAGGCTCACGTAATGGTTTGTCCTGTCCCATGGTTGCTAGATACGCCCTTAAACAGTACAGAAAGCAGGTTGGGTCAGTTGGCTGTCTTGCAGTTGGTGGCATTGTTCTCTGTCTGTCTGAATTTTAAGGTTCCCTCTTCCTTCCCATTGCAGGGTAGAACTCAGGCTGATATTCTAAAAGGGTCTTTGTGGCACAGTGATACTGTCCATATCTCTGAGCCAAGTGATCTGGCTCCGGAGGGTGTGACTGAACATTTCTGAACACTATGAGCAATCTTCAGAAAACAGGATTGCTGGTCGTACCCCTACATCAGCCGCATTCCACTAGCAATTGGTACTGCAGCACACGACAAAGGCACCTTCTTGAATCAAAGAAAAATCTGTTTACCTTTTTTATGAAACCTCATTTGTTGTGAGACAACTGGTTGGCAGGTAGACTCAAGCATATTCATGTTAAAACTGCAAATGTTAACATGAGATAGAAGGGTAAAAACATTCACCTTATCAGAAGAAACGAAAACCTCACCATTCCAATGTGTCTGTCCTTGTGGCTGTCTTGCCGCGTTTCTGCTCATCACTAACATTAACACTCAGGTCTGCTTCCCATCTGTGGCACCACCCAGCCCTTCATTATCTCATCCAAATAGCAATCGTTCACTCCAACAAGGGGGTTCATTGCAAGTTTCCAATTAATTAGTCTCTCTGTTAACTGTATTTAATGGCATCCATGAAGGATTTTGACTTGAGACTCAGTTTGATAGAATGATGCTCGGGCATATAATATTCATCACGTCAGCTCTTGCCACAGAGGTGGTGCTTCTGCTTCCCCTCCTGGTTGGTGTTTTGTGTTGCTAACTGCTGCCCACCGAGCCCCAGCTGAGGAGTTGCAATGACCTCCTTGTTGGGGTGAACAGTTGCTGTTTGGGTGAGATAATGAAGGGCTGGGTGGTGCCACAGGTGGGAACCAGACCCTAGTGTTAACATTAGTGGTGAGCAGAAACATGGCAGGCCAAACACATTGGAATCGTGAGGTTTTCTTTACTTCTGACAAGGCGAATGTTTTAACTTTTTGTATCTCGAGTTAACCTTTTGCTGTTTTAAAATCAATACACACGAATGTGCTCCTGGATATCCTAACTGTTCTTGCCACTGTTGAAACCAGTGTCATTTGTTCAAAGGGCCATTCGTTTCCTAAGCCTCCATAAACCAGAAAATAAGATTCCATCTCTTGTTGGACATGTGGCAGTATTTATCCAATTTGAGCAAAAAAAAAAATCCCTTATTTCTGTCTGTTCCAATTGCAGTGATGAGGTCCAGCCTAAGTTTTAAGCATTCTGAACTGAGAAGAAATGTACGTTGAAAGTCAACATTAAAATTAAGCATGTGGTGGACACCTAAGGACTGGCTTATATTTTGCTAACTGGTGTTTGGCTGCACAATGGCAAGTTTCATGAAATCCCTTCTGTGACCTGAATCAGAGCCTGCATACCAACCCAGTTGGTCCCCTCATCTTGTACTGTATAAAATACGATTCTCCTTTACGTTCATATTCTTGGCAAGGTCCTGACGAGTACGAAATGGAAAAACTACCTTTTTTTTTCCAGCAAATTTCTGTATTGTCAAATAACAGTTCAAATATATTAACTGCTTATGCCTTGATCACATGGCCCAGTCAGTTCCTGTTGACATTTTTGGTCCACCTGGACCTCAACACATCTTTTTTCATCTAAATCTACCATAATTCTGTAGTTTCCTTCTCTGTCATGCTTCTTTTGTTTGCTGTCTAATGCATCTATACTAGTCATTATCAACCCCTCAACAGCTCCATGTGGTTGTGGATTCCATATCCTCATCACCCTGAGTCAAGAAATTTCTGCCAGGTTCCCAATTGCCCTTCACGGTGATTATCTTGTATTGAAGGGCTGTTGTTATGCTTTGCCTCACGGATAGAGGTGTTTGTTTAATCACTTTGCAGAGGCTGGTATCCTGTCACCAAGTCACTCTTTATTTATGCATGAACTGTTCTTAACTATAGCACTGCCTCATACAGAGTCCAAGTCAGAAGTCATGTGACACCAGGGAATAGTCCAGCAGGTTTATTTGACATCACAAGCTCTCTGAGCTTAGCCGCTTTGTCCGGTGAAGTAGATGAAGGAGCAGTGGTTTGAAAGCTTGTGATTTGAGATAAACCCGTTGGACTGTAACCTGGTATCGTGTGATTTCTGACATTGTCCACCCCAGTCCAACACCGGCACCTGCATATCGTGGCCGTCATACAGAGACGGGCACTGGAGTGTCAGTATCTCCGACACTCCCCCTTTATGTCAGCCAGGGCTCCCTGATTCAGGCTGTTTAATCTGATCGAATCAGGGAACTCATTCTCGGAGGTCCAGTTGGCTAAGTTCAATTATAATCAGTATGCTCTCTTCATCCATTTTATACAAGAATCATGAATTTTTTAAGGACCTCCTGAGGTCACTGCAACCTTCTTGAAGAAAGAAAAGACACAGTCTGTTTATCTTTTCATTGATTATGGATGCGCACATGAATTTTCTATCAGCATTGTAATTCTTCTCTTAGTGTTCAATGGCTCTTTTTTTTCCTGTTTTAATTTCCTGAGAATGAGTGATGCACTGTTAATTCTGGTCAGGTTTCATCACAGATTTAGTATAACCTGCTCTTTATTCCTTTCGGCTTACTGATGGTGAGGTGCACTAAGTTTAAAGCAGCAGGACATTTGTGTTCCCTCTGTTTGTACCTCTCCATCTCTGTGCCTTAGTCTCTAGAGTTAGAGACCAGATGGGGAATATACTTAATGGTGCATTTACTGCAAGGAGTGAGTTTTGATTCAGAAATGGGAAAGCACATACAGAGCTTCCCGTATTGATTTTCAATGTTGTCCAGTATTTAAATTGATTTTTAAAGCTATATGTACCAGTTGTCCTTAATTCATGGACAGAAATGTAATTCCTTGTTTTCATATATTCAGTTGCTTGGCCTATTGACATCTTGTGTTGGCAGTCTGTCTCCCTGTGTGATGAGCAAGTGCCTACAGTAGTCATGCACGAACCAAATTGTTCCATAATGATGTAGCAATGCATGGTGCACAGCTGTTGTAAGCAAGTTCTCTTTTAGCCCAGGTAAAGCCTAGACTATGTGTTGTGTTGTGATGATCCCAATGTAAGTCTGTAATGGCTAATGGTGGCTGCACAGTAAATGTTAATGGGATCCTACTGTGCTGCCATATGAGCCATGAGATGAATAGTACGTGTTTTCTGTGCCCTCATCTGCTGCTGCTTTGAGAGTATTTTGTCTATGCATATTAATATTTAAACTGAAATCCATTCGAACCTAATGTTGCTGTGAAATATGGCTGTGACCTTTTTTCACTTCAATAGTTTTAGCAGTAAGTGTGCCACAGTTCCATTTCCTTTTGTAAAAGGAAAATAATGCGATTAGTTGAGCAGACCTGTACACGTTCTTTAACTTTCTTTTTAATGGTTACTATCACCATCTGAAAGTAGGGTATGCAATTTTGTTTATCTTTCGCTCTGTGACAATTGAATGGAAAGTTTTCAAACAACTTTTCTATTTTGTAAAAGCTTGCATTTCATGGTGTAATCTTTGTCAGACTTCTGCCAGCGCAGGGTGAATGTTGGAGAGAGTGCAGAAGCAATTCGCAGAATGGTTCCAGGAATGAGCAACTCCAACAACGAGGATTGTTATCCTTGGAGAGAAGGCTGAGGGATCTGATATGTGTTTTCAAAATCCTGAGTGAGCTGAACGGGAGTAGACAGGGTGAAGCTGTAAGTTGCTGAAAAGGAAGAACAAGAAGAGGATAGATATTTTAAAGCAAGGGTGATGTGAGAAAAAAATAGCCTACACTCTGAGTAGTTACTGTTTGGAATACACTGCCTGGAAATGTGCTGGAGGCAGGTTCAATGACATATTCAAGAGGGCATTGGATGGCTATTTGGATAGAAATGTGTACAGGGATATGAGGAATACGCAGAAGACTGGCACAAGGTAATGGTTCGGCCAAATGATGACCACCTGCACCACAAGAATTCCGCGATTTCAGAAGTAGCTGACCTTGGAGTTTGACTTCAGCATTTTTGTTGATCTTTTAATTTTCCTTTCAATCCCAACAAAATGTGGCTCAACAACATTGCAGTTTGCCATGTTGCTGAACGCCGAGCCCTGCGTAAATGTGTTTGTTTTTCATGTTATTTTGCTGTTCTAGAGAAGAATTGTAAGTCGATGTACTTCATCTAAATAGCGAAATTAGAATGCACATAATTTTGTTGGATACTTTGCAGACCATCTCGAAAGCTGGAAAAATGAACCAAGAGGCAAGAATCCTGACTGGGTGTTAAACCTGTTCAGGACAAAGCTTGGTTCCCCAAAATGCGTTTTTTTTTTGTGTTCACTGATCCTGTTGGGTATTTCTGTCATTTTTCTGTTGTGTTTCAAACCTCGAACATGGTCTACATGTCTAGAAGTGATGGTAGCTCCTCCTGAATCTGTTACTGTGAGCAGAGAACCAGCAAGCCTGCCTGGATTAGTTGTATTAGCAGTGCTGATTAATACTATCGCCAACATTTTATGTGGGTGGCACAAGCCATGGCAGATTACTGGAATGTTCGAGCTAATAATGAATAAGTTGTAAATGGAAATAATCAAAAGATGGGTCTTCGAGGATTTCAAGTGTTGGATCTGTGGTTTATTCGTGTGGCGCCTTATTTCGGTGTGGGATTGTCCTCTGGAAGAAATACTGTCATAGGGACAAATTTTTTTTTAAATTCTGGTTTGCTAAAACCTGTTTTGTCAATGCAGTGTGGAGCTGGATGAACACAGCAGGTCAGGCAGCATCAGAGAAGCAGGAGAGTCCATGTTTCGTGTTGGGACCCATCTTCAGGACACCACATGTTTTGTCATTGCTGAAGGGCCCCAGGTGTTTGTTTCGGTCAATTTCCACCTGTCCATTTCATATTCTAGAATGCAGTCAGTCCATTTTTCTCCCTCCTTTTGTTTTTCTTTTTGCAGTGACTTGCAATTGAAATAGCTAGATCAAGGGTATGGCACTGGTGCCTTTCCAAATATCAACTGTGCTGAATTGTGTCTGAACCGCAGTCTTCCTTAACCCTCTCCCTATACGAGGATCCCCAAATTGACACTCGTGCTCCGGGATTAGATGAAGAAATGTTTGGTCAGTTTGTAACTCTGCTTGTGTCACAGTACCAAAAGTGGTTCCTCACAAATCTAAGAGTAGCGTTTGCTTAGGATGTTATCTGCTGCCTGTGGAATTCCCACTGAAGATTTGTTTTATGATGGACCCCCCGGTTTGGCTTTTGATTGATCTGTTTGTGTCCGAAGGTGCAGTAGGGAGTTAGGAAATGAACCACTGCCACGTGACTGGTAGGCAACTTTGACTTGGTTTCTGTAGCAATCTCTGAAATAGTCTGAGCAGTGAGGGAGCACACCTGATTCTAGCTGAGGCTGGAGATCCCTCAGTCCTCGTTCTGCACAGAGCCAAGTTAAAGCTCAACCAAGAATCCCCAGGTACATTGTCTGGCTGAGTAACAAATGTAATATTAGAGGTATTGGCCAGGATGGAGTCAAGTGAACGATAACTCTGTGCCTGCACATGTTTCCTGCTGGAATGACTGACATTGAGAATACTGTCACTATTATCCAGAAGCAACTAGAGGTGGATAATACTGGTTGGCGTAAAATTCTTATCCCTTCGCTTTGTGCCATCTTGTCTGTCTTTCCTGGCCCTTCGGCAATTCCATCTAGTGATGACACCAATAACCAAGATCCTTGTATCCAGAACAGCAAACATCAGATGATATTTGGGCAGGAATTCAAAGCGAGTCATTTTCTTGCTGTGGCAGCACGACAGTGTTCCTGGCCCATGCAGAATTCAGTTATCATGATTTTATAGTTGTTTCAAATGGGATTACTGTGATGCTAACTCACTTAAAATCAGGGAGGCCTTAGCAAAGCAGATAGCCAAACGAATTTTGCAAAAATGGATAGCAATGTAGGAACATTAAGGCTCAATGACTTGAGCTTACTGTGTAAAGGAATTTGTTTTAAAATGACCCCCAGCAAATCTGACCTTGTTGTCATCCTTGTCAGTGTTCTGTCCTCCAGCACTCTCTGGTATTCAAGTACCAAACCCATTGAGCAAAAGCAGTAGAGGCTGCAGATGTGGCTCAATCAGTCAGCAAATGGAACGGAAGGTTGCAGCTACTGATGGAACTGTTTGTCAGTGGGTTTTTTTTTTCCACTCTCCATTACTGTGCAGTGCTGCTGACAATGGAGTACTCCATGTTGTCCCCCCACACACTGCCCGAATTGAGAGTTAACATCTCAACAATGCCGACCTCTCACTTGACAGTGAATCTGAATCCTTTCAAACCTGCTGGCAGCATGGAGAACGGATACTCCCTTCGTGAGGGGAAACTTGCTTTGCCCCTCAGTGATCACAAAGTGCTTCAAAAGTTTGTTACACTTTCAAGATATCTAGATGTCCTTCCATCCTCCTGTCTGTCGGTCTCTTTCCCCTTCCCCCACCTCTCTATCTGTGTGTCCCTTGACCCCCCACCCCAGCTCTCCACCCTCGCCCCCAATGTCTGCATATCCTCAAACTCTGCTCTCCTCTCTAAGCAAATAGGGTAAGACTGCATCTGGAAGCTCGTTCTGCAGCCATTCACTAACATCTTCCTGTGTTACCAGCTTCAGTGGAGACGCCACTGTTGGCCTGGCTAAAAACTGCTTTCCTTAATCAGATCCTGGTTGAGAATCTCCAACGGCCAACGCTGTGGGCTAAGAGCAGGAAAACACTCTGCAAGCTTTCGGGATACTGTCCATGAAGCACAGCAGGGTTGACATTAATGATGGTCTGGAGCTTGCTATTAACCGCTCAGATCGGCGGCAACGTGTCCATCAAGCTCCATCTGACTCCAAGTGCCCATCTGTTATTGATGAGGCAGAGCAGGAGAAGGGAAACAAGCTGTTCTCTGGCTGCCGCAAGCACATTGGCCATCTTGTCCTCCCAGGCACTCACGGATACTACTTTCAAGTTTTCTTAGAAACCTATTCAGTTGAATAAGCAACTAGTTAGTGCACTAGTATGGAATATTTAAATGCTATATTCCACGTGTTGGGAATATGGACTTTTTCTGGGCTAAGCAGGCTTGCTTTTAGCCATGCGATTTACAAGTTCATGTCCTGTAAACCGCCTGCAGTATCCGGGAAGATCATCTGCCTTTTGGAGAAAATAGCTAAGCAAAGCTTTCAAGGGGATAAGGGTAGGGTTTTATTGCCTTGGTTACTGGAAGAATCTAGCTTTATCAAGACTACAGGGCCTCTATGCTAATAGTTGCTTAGCAATCCTTTCTGGGCTTCTATTTCTATTTGACACCAGAATTAGCAATGAAGCTGCAAATCTCTCTGTTGATTCTTTTATTCTCTGTCAAAAATCCTGGGAGCATGATAGTTATAAATACTGACGTTTGGAAAATCTGTTTCGTGCAATTTGTAAAGCTGGATTGTGACCATCTTCTTTGAAACAGAAATCCAGGTAGATTGTAATCACGAGCTGGACATCTACTGTAAATCTGTGGTTCTCAATAATTGGATCTTGTTGGCAGGAAATCCTGTAGATATACCAAGATAAATGTTCTGTCCTTTGTTCCCGAACAATTGCCCACCAGGAGTTGTTTCTTTGCTTAGTTTAAAAACCGTCATCTCTGCAGAGAGTTGTACTTTTGTGTTGCATGAATGTGTGTTGGGAATAAGGGGTATCATGTTAATTCTGTATCACAGCTTGGAAATTAACCTGAGTTCCTCATGTACTTTGAGTAGATTTTGTTGGTAATGAACGGATTACTTTGAGTTCATTGAAGCAACCAGGTGAACATGTCTCTTATTCTGGATAGTGGTTGGAAAGAAAAGCAATTGAACCTTTTGGTTATAGAGTCAACACATTGACATTACATTAACTATGTGACTGTTGGAGTAATGGGGCTTGATTTTATCTTCCCATCACACCGATAGGAATTTCTTAAGCCATTTTAAATCCAATTGCTTACAAGTGAATGGACACTCCTATTTAAAACGCTGTCTTTTTGGATCATAAACCTGTCTTTGTCTGTTAATAAAAGTGATTGCTAATTTATGATGCATCAAGCAAAGCTACTTTACCGAAACGTGTAATTGAAACTCTTGTGTTGCTAATCTGCCAGGGTGTGTTGGTGTATTTGTTTGCCATTTATGATTATTATTCGCAGAATCATTAGAATGTCTGCAGTGTGGAAACAGGCCATTTGGCCCATCGAGTCCACATTGAACCTTTTTGAAGAGCATCCCCCGACCCTATCCCTGTAACCCTGCATGGCTAATCCACCTAACCCACACGTCTTTGGATTGTGGGAGGAACCCACACAGACATGGGGAGAATGTGCAAACTCCACACAGACAGTCGCCCGAGGGTGGAATCGAACCCCAGACACTAGTGCTGTAAGGCATCATGTCGCTATGGCTGTAAACTATACTTTAACTGGTAGCGTACTGGGGGTCTTGTTTTCTTCACTGTGTTGATAGCTTAAACTGTACCCCCATGGTGTTTACTGGTCCGTCTTTTCACTCCACTGTTGGTAGCTCTGATCCTCCAAGCAGGCTATCAGCCTTTCAAGAAACTGTTGCTTTGTTGATCAAGCTGAAAGGCTTTGCTGGGAGCATGGAGTGAACCTAGTAATGCTGGAAAAATAACAAACTCGGAGCAATCGGAACTCCAAAGATATGAATGTACACCGCATCGAAGTCCAAAAGTGTAAGAACAAAACATATGGCAGTAATTAACCTGTGGAAGCATTCTAGCGATGAGTGATCTGTAATACACCACTAAACAGCAAGTTGCTGTGGAAGCAGACTCTTAGATGCTTGCTTTGTAATGAGGGGCTATGGATGGTGTTGGCTGGGACTGCAACTTCCTTTTGTGTCATCGGGCTGACGAGCAATGTGTCCTGTTCTTGAAGGCCACCATTAGGAAGAGCTGGAGGTTGATATTTGACCTGTTTGGCCAAGTTGTGAAACCATCTTGCTTGTCCGTGGAGTTTTTGTTTCCATGATGCAGAATCTGCGATGTATTTTGTGAGATTGTGACGTTGTACGTGAAAACTGAGAATCGATTTTTATTGGATGTGTTTGAACTCTGCCTTTCTCATTTGCAGTTACCATCTCTTCGGTTCAAGTTCAGATCATTCCCATGTTCTTTGTTCTTCTCCTGGCTTTTCTGCTGATCTTTTTGATGTTTTGAATCTGTTCTGAGCTGTTCAAGTTATTTTTAAGCCTGGCTTCGTGTTTGAGCACCGAATGATTGTCATGATGCCTCAGGCATGTGCTTTTCGACTCCGTTTTCTGGCCACTCTGGCCTCAAAGGACCAGGCACTGACTGCAAACTTTTTCGGTGACGTTTTGCATTTAGTTTTTATATGTAAGCAATTATTTGTTGAGGCAATGTCACCGATCTTGAGCCTTTTTGAGAAGATGGGAAAGGTCTTGGTTAATCATCCTGGCCAAAAGCTGAGAGCACATCTTCCGCACTCTCACATCATTTACCTGTGTCTAAGCTTAGACACAACACCAAGTTCCACTTGCCTCTTCTGAAAGTTTGTGCTGTCCCTGCATCTTATTTTCTTCTGGGTGATTTCTGTGTGCCTGATGCATCAATATTAGGCTTCAGTTTACTGACAGAATCATAAGAACCTGACTGAAAGAACTCTTTTTTTTCCTATCTTCTGGGTATTATGTGGTGGGTATTGCTGGTCTGACCATCGTTTATTACCTGTCTCCAGTTGCATAGAGGGCAACCAAGAGTCAACCAGACCCTGTCTGGAGTCATTGCACTATTCCAAAGTAGAGAAAACCTCTCCACTTTCTCCCCTCTTTCCTACCTGTTTGTGACTCCCTTTCATGTTTCTCCTCCAGGGCCAGATCTCTCTCTCTCGCGCTCTCTCTCTCTCTTTTTTCTGTCTGTCTCTCTCTCTTTTCTGTCAGAATGTGTTTTTATCTCTCTTTTGTGTGGGAAGTTGTCGTTTGCCCTGAGCTTGCCTCCAATGTTGATCTCCAGTTCCTTGCTGTTTGTTGGAAAGTAACTTGCCCACCGACTGTTGCACCCAGTCACCGGCAGATGGCGATGTGAGCTTTCTGTTGCAGTATTTGGATGCCCTCTCGTTTCTCCCACTGTTCAACTGTTTCCACTTGGCTCTTGCACTTTTGTCAGAGCCACTCAGTTGAGTTACTGTGCTGCCTACCATCTGTTCCATATATATCCACTGTAATGAGCTTGCAGGAGTCTGGAAGTGAAGAGGATGGGATTCTAAAGCATGAACTGACATGGAGCATGATAGAAAATAGGGGCAGGCCATTCAGCCCCTTGAGCCTGCAGTGTCATTCAACATGATCATGGCTGGTTATCCAACTCAGTCCCCTGTTCCTGCTGTCTCCCCATACTTTTTTTGATCTCTCCAGCTCTATGAACTAGATCTAACTCCCTCTTGAAAGCATTGCATTTTGGGCCTCCAACACTGTGTGTCATAGCGAATTCCACAGGCTCCCCACTCTCTCTGGGTTAAGACATTTCTCCTCAGTTCAGTCTTAAAGACTTAACTTGTGTCCCCCTGGTTCTGGACTCCCTGGTTATTGGGAACATCCTTTTCAGTGTTTCTCCTGTCTCCTATTTGCAGTTTATAGGTTTCTGAGACTCCTCCCACCCACCCGTTGTTGTAAACTTCAATGAATTGAGTTGTAACAGATCCAGTCTCTCTCTTCATACATTTTCAACTTGAATAACTCTTTCTGCACATC
>NC_063353.1:39672237-39697662 GCF_021869965.1 Rhincodon typus
CTCCAGCATCTGCAGTTCCTACTATCTCTGATTTGGGTTCCAACATTTTAAAGCAAGATTCCTCTGTCTTGGTCAAGGAAGCACAGCAACACCTCCTACCTCGGCAGGCTAAGGAAATTCAGCATATCCACAATGGGGCTTACCAATTTGAATCGGCGCATCATAGAAAGCCTCCTATCCGGATGCACCACAGCTTGGTATGGCAATTATTGTGTCCGAGACCACAAGAAATTACAGAGAGTTGTGAACACAGCCCAGTTCATGCACGCAAACCAGCTTTAGTTCCATTGACTCTGTCTGCCTCGGGAAAGCAGGCAACATAATCAAAGACCTCTCCCACCCTGATTATACTCCCTTCCACCCTCTTCCATTTGGCAGAAGCTACAAGAATTTGACAAGTACCATCAGATTCAAGAACAGCTTCTTCTCTGCTGTTATCAGACTTCTGAACAGACCTTGTATATTACAGTCGACCTTTCTCTACACCTTCTCTGTAGCTGTAACACTCTATCCTCTGCATTCTGTTCTGTTACCCTGATGCATTTACATGAAGTATGATTAGCTTGGATAGCACACAAAGCAGTACTTTTTACTGTATCTTGGGAGAAGAATAAATCAAATCAAAATGGTTGAAACCTTGCCGACAATTTGTCGGTTTCAAAATGTAAAGTGCAGAATAATTAATTGTGGAGTATCAATTTTGATCTGACACTGCATCAGGAGTTAACAACTGGCTTGAGAGCATCCCCGAAATATTTATTGACTGTGTGCTACTGTAGACAGTGAGTGTGTTAATTCCAAAAAGTGAATTTTCCATGGTTCTGTGATGTTAAATTCTTAAAACCCCAATCAAAGACTTTAACGTCTACTTTCCTTCAACATGAGACAGATTGCAATATTTGTTTCATATTTCAGTCTGCCACTGGGTGAATTCTGATCATTTTTTACTATAAATGTTAACTTTTGGACTTTGCAAATTTGCAGTGGATGGTTCTGGTACGTGGACCCTGATGTGTTTTCTCAGCGCAGTCCATTCAGGTACTGTCCCACTGACGTGGATTCTATTCGTCGCTGCAAGATGACAGGAGAAATGTTTAAAACACCAATACTTAAGCTATTTTAGCAGAAATGTCAGCTTTTTTTGCCCCAAAGAAAGAGAATTCGCAATGCGAGAGAAATTCTGATAGACCCATTAAGAATTTCAATATTATTTCCCCACAGCATAAGTTAAGGGACGGCATAAATAACTCCATCAGCACGGGCATGGCCCTTTTTTAGTTGCCCAGAAGGGAGGTAAGAGTCAACCATGTGGCTTGATCTCTGTTGATCCAAACAGTCAATGGTGATGTTTATTTTATGAGCCAGTGAGCTGTTGTTCACACCCTATTTCCCAGCTTGCTTCCCTGTCTCTCCCTTCCATCGCCAATTCAGCATAGTCCAGAGAAAAAGGCTTGTTCACTCTGATCTGGTTGTTGACCACTCATGAAATAAGAGGAGAAAATTGTATATAAACCAGTTGGTGCGTCCTGTCACTTTATTCCCCGCCCCCCCCCCAGAGGACAAGAACCCTGTGGAAGGAGCAAAAGGTCTTCACATTATTCAGTTAAATGTACTCTGATTCAGTCATGCTCTGGTTAGATATCTCTGGCAGTTTGAATTTGTCGTGCACCATGCATTACTGTCCATGTTTTTCAGACAGTGAAGTGGCAGGTTTGCAATGTCAAGGTATTCAGTACAAAGTGGACAAACTGGACCAGGTTAGAAACAACAGAAATTGCTGGAAAAGCTCAGCAAATCTGGCAGCATCTGTGGAGTGAAATCTGAGCTAATGTGTCGGGTCAAGTGACCCTTCCTCAGAACTCTAATGAGATTAGGATTTCTTATTTCTACCCCCACCCCCCAGCCATCACTGGTTCACTGTCTTTCCTGCTCGGCTCCTCTCCGAGTCAATTCTGGTCAGCTCCTCCCTCATGCCTCTGTAGTTGCCTTTATCCAACTATAATAGTTTGTCAGATTTTGGCTTCCCCCTGTCAAATTACAGAATAAATTCTATTATTATGGTCACTGCCTCCTAAGGGTTCCTTCACCTTAAGCTCTCTTATCAAATCTGCCTCATTTGTGCAACATTAAATCCAGAATTGCCTGTTCCCTAGTGGGCTCAACAAGTTGCTCCAAAAAGCCATCTCGTCGACATTTCACCAATTCCTTTTCTTGCAATCCACTCCCAACCTGACTTTTCTTAGTCCACTGACCTATTGAAATCCCCCATGGTCACTGTAACCTTGCATTTCGTACACACCTTTTCTTATCTCCTGGTGTATCTTGCGCCAGTAATCCTGACTACTGTTTGCAGGCCTGTACATAACTCCCATTTATGGTTTTGTTTTTACTTTTGTGGTTCCTCAACTCTACATCGCGGTTTCTGGACGGAGCACATAGAGCAAAACTGTCTCCATCTGTGAAGGGATTGAGGATGAGAGGAGAATGGGTTTACAAGGAATTTGTTTTTTCCTTTTTTTTTGCCCTCTGAGGAATAAAGCTTTCTCCCATGGCAGATGGTTAGGATCTGGAATACACTGCCTGAGAGTGTGATGGAAGCAGGCTCAAACATGCAGCTAAAAGGGGTATTGAACTGTTAATTGTAAAGGGTAGTGGGGGGGGGGTCAGAAATCTGCAGGGTTCCAGGTAGGAGGATGGTACCAAGTGAAATACTCTCTCTCTTTTAGAGAGCTACTGCAGATACAATGGGCTGAATGGCCTCCTCTGACACCGCAATAAGTTAGAGATTCTGTGAATGCTTTAGGCTGCAGGGTTTAGTGAAATGTGAAAAACAACTTTCACCAACACACCGATGAAACAAGAAGGCAGTGGCAATGCTGAAACCAAGTAACGAAACAACAGGCATTTTAGAAAATTTTGTTTTTAATGAGTTGTATTTTCCTTTCGCATTGGAAACCACCTGTTTTTGTTCAGACCAACTGTTTTAATCCACAAATCAGGAAAAACACAATTAATTTCCTGCCATTGTGGCATCAGTGCTACAATGGCGTGGTTATGGTGTCGTCAAATTAAGAACCGAAGAAGTCTAGAATAACCTTCTCCCTCACCAAGTGGCAGTGGTGTGTGTTGCTAGCAATTTGGGTGTAGACTGCATTCCTGTAGACTTATGACTTTCTCTTTGTGTGCATTGACTCACCTCGCTACTGTTCTTTTTGAAGTAAAGATCTCCAGTTCATTTCCCTAAAGCAGTTATTCAATGTAATTTCCTTCACAGGGACGTTTGTTTGTGTGGTGACTCAATTTAGCACACCTATATGTGGTGATGTATACCATGACTTATTTCCAATTTCTTGTGTAAAATAGTGGCGGTTGTCAATTGATGTTACCAAGTACAAGTGCAAGGAAGCAGTGAAATTCCCTTTCCTGCGCAAACCGGGAAAATCTTGGGGGGATGGGGAAAACAAAGAACTGCAGATGTTGTAAATCAGAAACAAAAGCAAATTGGTGGAAAAGCTGAGCAGGTCTGTGGAGAGAAATCCGTTACTGTTTCGGGTTTGAGTGACCATTCATCAGAACCCTGGGATGTGGGAATACACGGATGGCCCCGTTCAATCATTCCAGCTCTTAGGTTTTCAGAAAGAGGCTGATTTGTTTTCTGCTTGCAACTTGTCTCTGTTTTTTGTTTTGCAGAATTCAAAATTGACTTGTTGCTAATTGATAAGTTGGTGAGTTAATTGAGTCGGGTCAGATAAAATTGATGAGTGGATTTGAATATGTAATTGAAGCTAATATTCTGAGTGAGTAAATCTGCCATTGCAGGAGGCATTTAAAAAAAAATAGCAGGATACTTGAAAGTTGGGAAATGCGGAAAGTCTGGCCAATCAAAATGATAGCTGAGGGAGTTGTCCACCTGAAGACACACGAGTCTGGAAAATTGGGTTGATTCTCATTTGGATCCGTTTGTTCTTTGTCCTAGAGAATGGTATAAATGCCATTTGCTGTGAACTTTTATCTTCCATTCAATCGAAACAATATAAAATTCCAAGCCACAGCCTGAAACACTAGATGTTGTTACTTCTTCAGCAGAGTGATTTGGAAGAGTTCAGTGCCAGCCACATTATTTTTTTTAATGTGATGTTGTTTAAGTGGCGACTTATCTTTCTAGCTTTATTTATTATTTTTCTAACTTTATACTATGTATACCTGTAATGTAATATAACCTTTTTCTTTACTTTCTCTTCTGTTGTACCTAGATAGTGTATACTTGAGATGGCACCACGGGTTGACGACATTATGCACTTTTCATCATTACACTCCTTGTTCTTCTGTAACTAGAGTACATGTGATAACAAACCTAATTCTGAATTCTAATTCTGAACTTTTTTCACGGCAATCATTTGACAAAAGATCTAATTCAGTTCCGTTCAATCCTTGCCTTGGTTCTTACCAACCCACATTACAATCGGAAGATGGATCTGGAAAATAACCGAAAACTTGCATTTCCTATAAAAGTCTACTAATTTTAGCTTCTGTTGCAGAGTTATCTTACAGGGAGTCACGTCATAAGCTTCATCCCCTGCTAATCCACAAAAGTACGTCCTTGGCTGAATCTGAGATACTGCAGACAGTTTCTTCTTCATAAACTGCTGTCTGGCTCAGTAAATAATGCCATGTTTTTGTCCTTGTACACAGCCATTTTGAGCCTTTTTAAAGGCAACTTGAGTGTTCCAGTTGCAACTGTTTACAGTCAGTGTCTAATGTCACAACAGATGTTCCGAATGTGTCAACGATGGTTTCGTGGTTTTTTAAAAAAAAAAACCTGGAGCCAAGAAACTCTAGGCTCAAGTCTCTGGATTGGGACCTGAGCTTAAAAATCCAAGTTCCTGCTCCCAGTGCAGTGCTGAGGGAGTGCTGCACTGTCTCAGGTGCCAACATTAAGATGGGATGTTAAACCAAGACACCCTCGATGCTCATGAGTGAATGTCATAAAAGATCCTCTGGCACTATTACAAAGAAAAGCAGGGAATTTCATTTACTGTCATACCTGTACATCAACGTATGTCATTTCATGAAAAGACTATTTATTGTCACATTTATTGGTTTAATAATCGCTCGTCAGAGGATGAGAAATCGGTGGGTCAGTTATTTCAGCTGTCAAACACAAGCTATGAAACAGATGTTGTAGCAAACTGATATCTATGTGTCTGCACTTGGGCAAATCACAGCAGATTAGCGAGCAGGCAGACCCACAGCATTGTGTACACACAGTGCACAGAGTCCTTGAACATAAACGCTCTTAAAAGTGAGGTACACAAACAGTGACCACTGTTTTTCTACAAAAAAAAGTGTCCGATTGGTTGTAAATCACTTTGGGAGTCCTACGGTCATCAAAGGTGCGATGTAAAACAACTTTATTCGTGTAATGGTTGTATACGTATGTCTTGGTCCTTTTGCACTTTGACATCTTTTATCTGAGGGTAGTAAATGTGAGAAACATAGCAAACTGCATCATTACTAACATTCTACAGCCAGATCCACATGCATTGCTGTCATAAAGTTTGACATCAAGATGGGTTTTGTAATTTTTATTTGACGCTTCTTCAGGTTCCATCTATCTGAGAATTGACGGGCTATTTGCTTTCACCCCTTTTAAGTTTGCAAGCTAAATTACAATGAAGACTTGCTGAATATCAAGATGCAACTTAACAATTCTTCTTGAATTCTGCTTCCTTATTAAAGACAGTTCTTGTTTGATGTATGTAATCCACAGTATAATATGAGTGTGGTTTTGTAGCATATTCTGTGGTGTTTATGGCCAAAAGCAGTGACCTGCCACCTTCCTTTTCTGTTTTGTTCTGATGCTGACATTGATGCCCTCCTACCCACTGCAGTGCTCACTGATGCGCAAGGCAAATATTTTGATTGGGCACGTTGTGTACTTTTCTGGAGTTGACATTGGGTTCGATTTAATTTCAGACTTTTGCCTCCTTCCTTCCTTCAATCCACATCCCGACCTTTGACTTTCTTTTGCATAGGTCTGTCTTGATCCTGTTTTTCTTGTGATTCGCTTCCAGATGGCAACGGCTCATTACTTTGCAATTCTCACCTCCTCCTGGCTGATCTTTTATTTTGCTCCTTTTGTCTATTCTCGCCAATGGTTTCCTGAAATGATTGCCTCCTGTCTTCCATCCTAAAACAAGCTTCTGTTTTTAGCCCACCCTGTGCCACTTGCTTAAAATCTACATTACTAAATTTTCCCAGTTCTGATGCAAGTTTACTGACATGAGCAGTTAACATGGCTTCTGTCTCCATGGATACTGCCTCCGCTGCTGAGTATTTCCAGCACTTAGCATTTTCATTTCAGACTCCCAGCATTTTGCTTTTTCTGGTTGTGGAATTGTGGACAGTGGATGTGAAATCTAAGGGAATGTCATCACACGTTATGAATTGCATTGCTTTTGCGTCCGGTCTCTCAGCTCTTAATAAACAGACTCTGTGCGGCAACTGTATGTTTGTCAGCTCTGCCTTATCTGGGCTTATAGAACTGAGGGTTAAGTTGCAAACAGCAAGTGGATATATTTAGTTAATTCATCCACGGGATGTGGGCGTCACTGGCTAGACCAGTATTCATTATCCATCCCTAATTGCTCAGTGTGCAGTTAAGAGTCAACCATATTGCGGTGGGTTCAGAGTCACATGTCAGCCAGGTAAAGGTGGCCAGTCTCCTTCCCTGAAGAACATCCATGATCCAGATGTGTTTTTACGACAATTGGCAATGTTTACTTGGTCACCATGAGGCTAGCTTTTAATTCCAGATTTTTTGAAAACTCAAATTCCACTGCCTACTGCGGTGGGATTTGAGCCCATGTCCCCAGAATGTGAAACCTGGTTGTTGGGTTCCTTATCCAGCAGCATTACCATTACACCAGCACCTTCCTGTATTGAGAGATTGGATAGAAGCTTGCAGTTGACTGACTCTGACAGTGTAAAAGCCCTTTTAAATCTTAAAGTAAGCTCCAAAAGTGATTTGTTGGTCTAAGACAAAATGTATTCTGCTGATTCACCCCACTCCAACCCATTAAACACTCCAGCCATATTTGATGTACGAGGTGTGGGGCAAGGAATTTTAATGATATGGAGTACTGCACCTTTGAATTCTTTTGGACACTGCCCTTACTGTTACATAAACAAGGATTTCCAAGGTTGTTTTGGACAGTCTCAATTCATGGTAACATGGATTAGGTAAGATAGTCATATGATCAGGCGTAAATTCTGCCTGACAACTGGGGTAAGGAGACTCGCTGGAGACCTGACTGAGAGCTAAGTGGACAACGTTCAGAGCTGTGAACGAAGATAGGAATGGTCGGGCTGATTCTGGACAGACTGTCTGTCTCCCAAGTTTTTGGACAGTGTGTGAGTTTCACAGTTTTTGAAAAGCTGCATCTGGTGTGTTCAGCAGTGATCCAAAGCGTCAGACAGAATCCATCTCATTCCACAGTAAGCTGCAGCCTTCACTCGATGTGTTCTGGTAATGCTGTGAAAAGAGATCGCCACACTGGGCCTTGCTGTTGGTAGTTGGATGGGAACATCTACAAAGATGATGGAAGTGTCTGACAATTAAAAGGCAACTTAGACTCCGCAAAACACGCAGACATGAACCAATTGGAAACTAGAAATGGCTGGGCACTGTGTCCTTTCTGATCCAGTGAAGAGCCTGCTGCAGTATGGGCTGTAATATGTGTATAGACAAGGTGAGGTTATCAGTTGTGTTGAACATGAATAAGGCTTGATGTTCCTGTAGTTAGAGAATTTGTTTCCTTGCTGCTTGTGTTTGCCGCTTCTTGTAGCTTGTTTGTCACAGTAAAAAATCTTAGTGCGGAAATCTTCTTCTTGCGTGACTCCCTGAGAATTTGATCTCTTTCCAGTTATCAAACCACTTTTACATATTAGTGACAAACACACAATGCTGGAGAAACTCAGCAGGTCTGGCAGCATCTTTGGGTTTGAAGAAGTATTTCCAGATTCTCAACATTAACTCTTCCTGTATTTCAGATGCTGCCAGACCCCAAAAGTATTTCTCCCACCCTTTGTTTAATTAAGATTTCCAGCATCCATAGTTCCTTTAGTTGTAAGAATTGGTCATTTTCTGAGTCATGTAAAAGTATTATTTCATGTAGCACATTTTAATGGCTGTTCAGTTAAGCCGCGGTAGACATGAGTCAGTTGTTCCCATTACCATACTAGGTATGCTTGACATGCATAAAATGATCCCATCAAGATGTGTTTGATTAATGGTGAGTTGCTGAGAAAAGTTGTCGTTGTGTGAAATCTCACTATGAATGAACCTAAGTTTAACTCAAACCAGCGAATGAACTAAGCTGCTTTTCTTGTCTTTTTACTTCTAAGTACATAAGGATAACTACAGCTTTTATTTTGTTTTTAATTATTAAAATAATCGAGAGTGCAGTAACTGAAATTGTCTCTGCATGAAACCATTTTCTGCAAAGACCACCCAGCTGTCTGATCTTCAATGGATATTATTCATTTGCAGCCAATTGTAATATTTTTCTTTTCAAGTTAAGTCAAATTGCTGTGGAATTAAATCAAGTCATTGTTGAGCACATTGCCCTTTAACCTCGTTAGTATCCTGCTCTGACTAATGAATGGAAGTTTCCCCCCCTCAGCTGACTGCAGAACGCGAAATACTCCGGTAATGTCAACCTGTTTCCTCCTATGTGTTAGTCTCCTTACTGTAAAGCTGCTGGAATTTGAATGTGAATTAGTAGGTGAAAGAGGTGGGAAATGGTGCAGTCGGTATTTGATGAGATTGGGGCTTAAATGCGTTGTGGGGATGGATGAAGTCGTTCTATGGCTGTGTCATTTTGTGCCCTGGGAGGACTTGATGCTGACAAGTTGATGGGATGGGAGTGTTTTGTTTTCCAGTACCTAACCACCCTCCTCATGGGGGAAGAAACAAAATCACCAGTTTTCTTTGTGCTCGGCTCCTGTTTTGTGAAGTAGATGGGGATACAAGAAGCTGTGTGCAAGAGCAGGGATGTCCGTGGATACGAGCATGCTTTGGATTGTGAGCCTCGTGTTTTCGTCTTGTCTTTTCACCTGCTGCTTTATGGAGAAGGCTTTTTCCGAGGGATGTAACTCTTTGAAACCCTTCCTGAAGAGGTGGTGGAAACAGGGGTCTCCAGCAATTTTAAGGCAGGTTAGCTACATAGTTCCCAAACTCGGGGATGAAAGGTCAGCGGGAATGGGCAGAGTGACTACAACAGGATCCACCACAATCTTATTGAATGGCAGAGCAGGTTCGAGGGGTTGAATGACCAACTCCTGTGCCTAATGTGAACTCCAGAGTTAGTTTGGACCAGTTTTATATCAACTGTGCTGCTGAGATGTTCAAACGTTTATGTAGACAGTTAGCTACAGTTTTGGCATTGGATCTGCTGTATTTATGCTCTGGATTGTGACAGACAGAAATTGTGATCAGCTTACGTGAGGCATGCCTTTCTTTATCAGTACACCCTCCTTCCCCCATTTTTCAAGATGGCACAACTCTGGTGATGCAGTGACTGGGCAACTTTGGGACTGTACTGGGTATGACTTGACTTGTTTCAGTTTCCAATTATTTCTTGTCCAGACCTTGTGTCTTAATGGGAACTGAAGTTGAAGACTTCAGGTTGAAGGTTGGGGAGGTGATGGCCAAGTGGTATTATCGCTGGACTGTTAATCCAGAGACCCAGGCAATGTTCTGGGGACCTGGGTTCAAATCCTGCCATGGCAGATGGTGGAATTTGAATTCAAGAAAAATCTGGAATTAAGAGTCTGATGACCATGAATCCATTGTCAATTGTTGGAAAAACCCATCTGGTTCACTAATGTCATTCTGGGAAGGAAACTACGATCCTTACCTGATCTGGTCTACATGTGACTCGGACCCACAGCAACGTGGTTGACTCTTAACTGCCCTCCTGGGCAATTTGGGATGGGCAATAAATGCTGCCTGGTCAGTGATGCCCTCATCCTGTTCATGAATTTAAAAAAAAAACTGCTGACACCCACATCCAATGAATGAAAGAACTTCTTTTCGGGAAATACCTTCTTGGACATTAGTTGCGATATAGTATTTTTAAGTTTGTGTGGTTTTGAAACCAGTGTTTCTCATCCTCTGTTTTAATTGGTATCCATTCTTTGGTTATAATCACTTTCTAGGTATAAGGCTTAGGAATTAATTTGAATAAAGCGATTAATTTCTGATTTAGACATGGAAAATCATACTTGTTTTCCTTTTTCTGCTTTTATGTCTGGGCCCAGCAAATTCTCTTTCCAACATTAACGATCTCTGAGTTGCTTTGTTGTTCTAAAGTTACATTCACGTCAGTGTACTAGTATTTATCACTTTTGTTAATAACAATGACTGTGTAAGTCATTTAGACTTGAAATGGCTTCTTAAAAACTACAAACAAATTAGGACTAAAACTGAAATTTAAAATGATGCCAAGGATTTCCTCCGTTAAACATCTTGCATGTTCCGACAGCACAGATTCTGGCCCAAGAATTGTTTGTCACATTCCTGAGCCCTGTCCCTCTGCCTTGATGTCCACTTTTTTCAAGGCGGGGAGCCAGAACTGCATAACATGTTCCAGATGTGGCCTCACCTGCAATTTTTATAGATGGTTTACTAACTGGTTATGACTTGCAGGCAGATGTTATAAAAGGGCCTTATTGTTGTTCAAAGTAGCTTCCCATGACCTTGTGACTTCTGTGCTTTGTTTCTGTCTATCAGTCTCTTTACTGTCATGTGTTCAGTGGAGGTAAAAGTAAATAATGAGTTAAGGAGACTTGGTCAACAGTCACTGCGGTCCAAGTTATTGTGGTGGCACGTAACTTGAAGTGTAATGAGGTCGAGATGGAGTTCCGTGTTGTATCATTACTCGAGGCAGAGAGAGGAAGATGCAGTTAGAATCCATTTCAGAAGCATATGAAAGTTACCAGGTGTGCACAACAACGCCATCAGACACAGAGCAGCGTGAGAAACTGCAATACAGAAATTTTCAAGGAAGATTGACGTGCTTAAATGAGGCACTGTAAAAGTTTACCTGACTGCCACAGAACTGTTTTGATTTAACTCCTTTGAGCTCTGATTATAAATGGCATTGTTCCCAAAGTCTCTGAGGAGCATTTCCTTCTGTATCATGGTGAATTTTGAATTTCCTTTTCTTGGAAGTTTTACTTTGGATTATTCACTTCCCATGGGAGAGCAAGTAGCAAAAGCAATTTGTTGGCCATGTGTCATTTCCTGTCTTCTGCTTTAGGAAAGATTATGTTCTGTTTCTTCAGTTCCCCAGGAAAGGTGTTTGTGGCTTTCTGCCATAAACTTTCCGGCCTTGATCTGACTTTTTTTTGTGTTCAGTCATAAGCATTGAGTGGATTTTCACATTGACAAGATACAACTAAGTGAGAAACGTTCCATCTTGTGACTTCGTATTCCCTCTCAAGTGTCATGCAACCAGATTAATTGGTAAAACTAATTGTAAAGCCAGACTCTCAGATCTTTTGGTTCAGATAATTCAAATGTGAAGTGGAGTCAATGAGATGAATTAATGATGGAGTGGACCCAATAGCTTTTAGTCATTCCTGCTTTCTGTTATTGCTGGATATTGAGCTAACAGATCATGGGGTTTAATAGCTCCAGAGAGACCAGCCACTGCGTGTTGGAGGATAAGGTAAAAGAAATCAGTTTGTAGGCAGATAATTTTCTACGTAAGAAAGCTTGTTGGGAAGGTTAAACTCAGGTAAGAAAACTTATTGTAGCACTGACCAATTAAACGTTTTGTTCATTCTGACCAAGAACCTGAGGGAGAATCAGAGGACAGTGTCAGACCGGGCAGGGAGTCGTACAGACAGGAAAAGGCCCTTCAGCCCTTCAAGTCTGCACCGACAATAACGACCTCGAAAGGCTGGCTTATCCCAATTTCCTGCACTTGTCCCATATCCTTGAATGTTATGGTATTTCAAGTGTTCATTGAAATATCTTTTAAAGGTTGTAAGGTTTCCAGCTTCCACGACCATCCCAGGCAGTGCGTTCCAGATTCCCAACACCCTTTTGAACAAGTTTTTTTTTCCCTCAAATGCCCTTTGACTCTCCTGTCCCTTTTGGTCTAAAACTATGCTCTCTTGTGATTGACCCCTCAAGGCTGCTGTCTCCTCAACCTATCCATACTCCTCATGATCTTGGACACCAATCATGTTCCCCACGCCAGATTTCTCTGCTTGCAATAAAATAATGCAAACTTATTTAGTCTAACCTTCATAACTCAATTGCTGCATCCCTGGCATCATCCTGGTGAGCCATCTCTGCACCCCGGACATCAATCTGAGCTGATTGGGAAAGGAAGCAGTGGGAGATGCAGCGAATGGTATACCCAGTGAGTTGTTAATGCTCTGTTGGGTTGTTCTTCGAGGTGTAAGCAGTAGTAACTTTCAAGTGGAAATTTGGTCTGTGCTTGAAAAGCACAAATTTTCAGTGCCGTGGGATAACAGTAGATGAACAGGCTTTAATGGATTGTTCCTTGATGCATTCAGTTCATGGTTGTGTCCTGTGCTGCCTCGATATGGGGGTCAGGGGTCATGTGGAATGGGCAGGAAAGTGGACCCTTGGCAAAGATCAAATTGGTGGAGTAGGTAGAAGGGCTGAATGGCCTATCCTTGCAGCTATTTCCTTCAGCTTGACAATTCCAAATGGTGCTTCCTGATTCTTTTTCTGTTCTTGGAATGGTTGGAGTTTACATGATCAACCAAAATGAGACTGATTGTAAAATTCGTTCCATTAAACAAAATTGGTGACATGTGCAGCAGCACCAAAGATTTCCTTTTACGTAGCGCATTAAAATAGACATATGTCCTAAAGTGTAATTGAAGAGCAAAAATTAGAGACCACCATTGGGAGGGTGATGAGTGCTTGTGGGGCGGGGGGAGAGGGGTTTTGGGAGACTTTGAAGCTGAGGCCAAGTCAGCTGAAGGCCCAGCCCCCATTGGGATCTGACCAGATCAGGCCTGTTTGAGAGACCCAGAAGCTGAGCATTGGTGGCTAGCTGGGAAATTCTCATGGGCTGGATGAAATAGTGAGGTATGAAAGGTCTGTGTCGTAATTGTGTTTCAACACAAAGGTGAACATTTGAAATTAGTCTTGCACTGCAGGAATCAGTGTTGGCCTGGAGGTGTGATATATGATGTATGTGTAGTTATGAGGCAAATTTTGGATGAGCTGAAACTTATGGAAAAGAAAAGGCTGGCCAGCAGAGCATCGTATCAGAGAAGTTTGGAAGTGCAGTAATTTTAAGATTGTGGTATTAATATGATCAGAAGAGCAAATTTTGCACTCAAAGATTTAAACCATATGTATTCTGTACAGGTGGAGGCCGTAGTGCCATTTCTGTGAAACAGCTATCCAATTCATCCCATCCCAATAATCCTGAAAATCTGTTACCTTTATAAAATCCCATGTTCAGTTCCCTTTTTTTGAGATGTGACTAACTCTGCTGTTTGTGGTGTCAGACTGAGGCCACCTCTGCCCTTCTGGGGATTGAAGGACCTCCATCCACTTTTGAAGATGAGCAGAGGATGTATCCTCTGGTCAACATCTCCCAGATCATCTCATTGCCTGTTCATCGTCATGTGGTGGATACCGCTACTGAAGAACAGCAGTTGGGCTGCTACATTCCCTGCATGGCAACAGTGCCGGAATCTCCAAGGCTATGAAGTACTTCAGGATGCTCCGAGATTGTCAAAGACTCTAGATATTTTCCTTGTCGACCTGTTCAGATCTGTTATTACCCACACCTTTGGAGCAGATGTCAGTGTCTTGAATCCAGGCCTCCTGGCTCTAAGCTAGTGAAAGGCTCACACAGAGTCTATTTCAACCAACACCTAGTTAAGGACTTTTCAGATTGTGACAGTCCAACTTTGACATTTGGCTGGAATTTGCTCGCGTCCAATTCTTCCATATCTATGCATTCTTGTTTCTGGTTAGAGTGCTGTTACATAAAATAGAGGATTCTCTAAAGTTTTGGAGAAGATTCTTATGTTCGGAATAACTCTGGGACAAGGTTTTGTGGTAATACAGAACAACTGGGACAAAGATAGGCTGTCTAGCCCACGTGCTTCCACTGTTATTCAATAGGCTGCCACATGATCATCAACCCTGGTCCCACCCATTTCCCAAGTCACTTGGATCTCCGTGTCAAAACTATTCAGGCAGTGGTAGTATCGCTACCTCTGAAACAGGAGCCCTGGTTTCAAGTCTCATCTGCTCAGATTTTGTTTTTATTCACTCACGGTATGTGGGTGTCACTGACCAGGCCAGCATTTATTGTCCATCCCTCACTGCCCTCTAAGAGCTCTTGGCTGTGGGTCTGGACTCACCTGTAGGCCAGACAGGTAAGGATGACAGATGCCCTTCCCTAAAGGGTGTTAGTGAACCGCATGGGGTTTTTCCTGACTGTTGACAGTGGATTCCTGGTGATCATGACACTCCTAATTCCAAACTTTATTGAATTCAAATACTACCATCTGCCATTGACAGGATTTGAACCTGGGTTCCCAGAGCATTAGAGATAGTAGGAACTGCAGATGCTGGAGAATCTGAGATAACAAGGTGTAGAGCTGGATGAACACAGCAGGCCGAGCAGGAAGGCTGACGTTTCGGGCCTAGACCCTTCTTCAGAAAATTTCCCCAGAACATTACCTGGGTCTCTAGATTAATAATCTAGCAGTAATACCGCTAGGCTGTTGCCTCCCTGTTACGTTATAATATATCTAAACAGGTTGATTAAAATAACTCGAACACTGTCTTGATCTTGGCCTTGAATATATTGGCTTGTCCACAAATCTCTGGGTTAGAGATGGTGCAGACAGTGTCTGTGCTGTCCTGCGTGCTGTTTACTGGAGTTTGTAGGCGGGGAAAGTTTGCAGCATGCCCCAGAAGCAAGCAGCATGGACTTGTCGAGTGATTTCCGTAAAACTGGGGAGTAGAGCGGTGGGGAAGGACAATTGGCTGCATTGGGTTTTTTTGAGCATTTACTGAAAATACAAAAATAAAGAAATTCAAGTGAGCAGAATTAATTTATTGTTGAACGTTTTGGTGAGCTCATTTAATGAACTCTCTCTCACTTGTGCCAGCAAATATTTGTCCTGGCAAAATAACGTCAGTTACTGTTGTGACTCCTTTGACCCTGCTGGGTGACAGTGTCTGAACTCTGGCTAAGTAAAACCAAACCATCCCATTGCAGGTACAGAGATGAACACTTAGGCCCAGGTTTGTGGTTAGATGATCTTGTGTGTAGGGGCTGAAAAAATGGACAGTTGTCGGTTCAGAATAACTTGCGCAAGAATAAGGTAAAAGATAAGGTATAAGAAATAGTCATACAGCACAGAAACAGACCCTTCGGCCTGACATGCTAACCAGGTTTCCGAAACTGAACCAGTCCCTTTTGGCCCATATCCCTCTAAACCTTTCCTATCCATGTACCTATCCAAATGTCTTTTAAATGCTGTCATTTATACTTGTATCTACCACTTACTCTGGCAGCTTGTTCCATGTACACACTACCCTCTGTGTGGAAAACATGCTCGTCAGGTTCCTTTTTTATTTTGTAAATCTTTCCTCTGTCCCCTTAAGCCTATGCCCTCTAGTTTTGGATTCCCTTACCCTGAAGAAGAGACCTTGGATATTCACTCTAACCATACCCGTCCTGATTTTATCAACCTCTAAGGTCACTCCTCGTTTTCCAACACTCCAGGAAAAGAAGTCCATGTCTGTCCAGCCTCTTTATAACTCAAATCCTCCATTCTTGGTAAAATCCTTGTAAATCTTTTTTACGCCCTTGGCACTTCAATAACATCCGTCCTATAGCAAAGCGACCAGGACTGTACGCACTACTCCAAATGTGGCCTTAACATTGTCTTGTATAGCTGTAACGTGATGTCCCAACTCCTGTACTCAATACTCTGACCAGTGAGGGCAAGCATGCCAAATGTGATTTTCACCACCCTCTCTGCCTGTGATGCCATTTTCCAGGAACTATGCTCCTGCACCTCTAGGTCTCTCTGTTCAACAACTCTCCCTAGGGTCCTACCATTAACTGTGGAACTCCTGCCTTTGGTTTGTCTTAACAAAATGCAACATGTCGCATTTATCAAAGTTTAAACATCATCTACCATGCCTCGGCCCACTGGCTCAGTTGATCAAGATCTCATACCTATCCATTATATCACTAATTTTAGTGTTATCAGCAAACTTAGTAACTGTACTTGATGTATTCTCATCCAAATCATTTATGTAAGTGACAAACAACAGGGACCCAACACTAATCCCCGCAGTACACCACTGGTCACAGGTCTCCAGTCTGAGGAACAACCCTGTACCACCACCCTCTGTCTCCTATCATCAAACCAATTTTGTATCCTGCTGGCTGGCTAGCTCTCCCTGGATCCCATGTGATCCAATCTTACTAAACAGTCTACCATGTCGAACCTTGTTCGTGGCCTTGCTAAAGTCCAAGTAGACAGTGTCTACTGCTCTGCCTTTATCTATCTTTTTAATCACCTCTTCAAAAATCTCAATCGAGTTTGGGACAAAGATACATTGTCTAGCTGATGCGCTTCCATTGCGATTCAAGAGGTCAGATGATGATTAACCCTGACCTCACATTTCCACCCATTTCCTATATCCCTTGGATTTCATAGTGTCTGAATTATTCAGGCTGTTGTGGCACAGTCGTAGTATCCCTACCTCTGAACCAGGAGGCCTAGTTTTAAGTCCCACCTGTTAAAGGTTTTTTTAAAATTCGTTCACAGTATGTGGATGAACTTCCAGAATGCAAAACTGCACAAACCTAATGTTTAAAATTGGCCACCCATACACCTTGTTTTCAGCTGGAGTGGGGGTTGCTGGGAGTTGGGTCAGGTGACACTGGAAGAACAGAGGGGGCTGCCAGTTTCTGGGGGGACGTGGCAGGGGGGCCACAGGAAGTGGGCACTGCCTGGGGGACTCAGGCACCAAATTCCAAATTGATTTTCAAACAAATAACTCACATCCTGCTCTTACCTCCTCACCCCACCTGATCCCTTTTTAGTCTTAGTTTTCTATCTGTGGTACCTAATGCTCTGTACCCACCCTCTGCTTTCTACCCGCTCCATGCCAACCTTTACTGCAAACACCATGGTCCTACATACCCGCTCATGTCAACTTACTTCACCAAAGCATTTGATAAAGCCCCTCATTGGCTGCTCCAGAAGATCAAATCGCATGGAAGCCAAAATGAGTTGGTCGATTGGATACAACATTGACTTTCTGATCGAATGCAGCTGGTTATGGAGGACGATTTTTCTGACTGGAGGTATATGGCCACTGGTGTTCCACAAAGATCAGTGCTGGGACCTCTGTTTGTAATGTACTGAAATGATTTGGATGCAAACGTTGGTGGTTTGATGAGTAAGTTTCCAGATAAGATGAAAATTGGAGTTGTGTATAGTGAAGGATAACAAACGATGCAGTAGGATATAGATCAGTTCGAAAGTTGTGCAGAGAAATGGCAGATGGAATCTAATCCAGCCATGTGCGAGGTGATTTGTTTTGGGAAGTCAAATGCAAGAGGGAAGTATACAGTAAATGGCAGGACCTTTAGGAACATTGATGTACAGCGGGATCTTGGGGTCCAAGTCCATAGCTCCCTGACAGTGGCACCGTAAGTGGATAAGGTGGTAGAGAAGGCATATGGCATGCTTGCTTTTATCAGTGAGGGCACTGATTATAACTGTTGGTAAGTTATGCTGCAATTGCATGAGACCTTGGTTCGGAAACGTGAGGATTATTGTGTGCAATGACCAGAACTGCGTAACGGGAAAGAAGTAGAGACAACAAGGTGTAGAAGTGGCGGCCTTGGACAGCGTGGAAAAGAGGTTTACCAGCATGTTGCCTGAATTGGAGTGTATTAGCTATATGGAGAGGTTCGACAAACTTAGATTGTTTTCACTAGAGTGTTGGAAACTGAGGGGTGGCCTGACAGATGCATATAAAATGGAGAGGCGTGGATAGTTGTCTTTTTTCCCCAGGGTGAAAATGTCACATACGAGTGGGCATAGGTTTAAACTGAGAGAGGGAAAGTTTTCTGTGCAGGACTAGGGTTTTTATTTTCAACAGAGGGTGGTATTGCCTGGAACATGCGACTCAGCAAGGTGGTAGAAGCAGATACCGTAGCAACATTTCAGAGACATTTAGGCAGGTACATGAGCAGGTAGGGAATATAGAGGTACGGAACAAAAACTGAGTTAACGTTTCAGGTCCTGAGTTCTGAGGAAGGGTCACTGGACCCGAAACGTTAACTCTGTTATTCCCTTCCCAGATGCTGCCAGACCTGCTGAGCTTTTCCAGCAACTTTGTTTTTGTTCCTGATTTACAGCATCTGCCGTTCTTTTGGGTTTTTAATATAGAGATACGGACCATGTGCAGGCAGATGGGATTAGTTTAAAGTGGCATCATGGTCAGTGTGGATGTGGTGTGCTGAAGGGCCTTTTGCTGTGCTGTACTGTTCTATGTTCTGTTATGCCCATTTACTCATCTCTGCATGTATACCCACTTCGGGGAAAAAAAAAGACAATTTCCTGCAGATTTTGTTTTGTGACTTAAAAATGCGGTCTGGTTTGCAGAATCGCATTCGCCCAAATATAACAGTTAACTCAATTTCTCTTTTGAAATGACCTACAAATTGTAATGCGGACAGAATTTCTTGAAGAAAGTGTGGAGGAAAGCTAACTTTCTTTTTGAATAAGAGCGAGGTTTAATGTTTCTACATGGTATACTACAGTCGATTAGAAACTCTCAGAATAGCTATTGTTAAGGTCTTGTTTGTTGTATCTGTAGCAGGGAGGATGATTGATTTTAATAATCTTTTGCTGTTCTGCAAGGCCAGCAAAGCTTGGACACTGGCTGAAATCTCCTCTGTTCAAATTCTGTCAGTGTGAAATCTAATTGTGCGCAATACCTTCGTCTGTTAATGTAATAAAGGTCTAACATTCACCTCCCTGTCATCGATCTGATACATATTGATCTCGCTCTCCACAGAAGCAGTCAGGCTATTTTCAGTTCTTGTATCTTCAATTCATCTTGTATCTGCCAATCTTTTGGTTTCTAGGAGTAGTCAGGATCTGAGTTTTCGGTTCATTTTAAAGTCACAAGCTTTGTTCGTCGGGTGCAGTCCTTCACCGCACCCCAAAAGCCTGGTGCCATGTGACTTCTGGCCTTTGTCCACCCCAGTCCACTCCCGGCACCTCCACGTCATGAGTTTTTGTTCACATCTTCTTTCGTGCTGCCAAGAATTCAGAGATTCAGACCAGAGATGTCAGAGTGCAAGATTTGATTTCTAGGCTAACATTAGCAAGTCACCGGGTAGAAGTACTGGACTAGGAGAGGGATTACAAATGAGTCGTATAACGATAGAAGGAAGCTATGCACCACCTTCAGCCTGTTGCATCATTCTGTTAAATTGGCTTCTCGTTGAGTTGTCTGTCCCTTTTCTGTTTCACCGTGTCTCTTGTTAATTCCTTCTCACCCAACAGAAATCTTAGCAATCGCCATTTCAGAAAGGATCAGCAGCCTTCTTGGAAGATTTCCATGCAGTGTGACGAAGATCGGGAAATATTACTGGTCACCTTGTATCTGAGGATGAATATGTGAATAAGATCCGTTTTGTATGTGTGGGCAGTGGTGTCTGTGGGGTCACTCCCTCCATGCTGTTTCAGATGCTGACTGACAAATTCTGCTCCTTTATTCTAAATCCTATTAATCATTGTGATATATTGTTTTTAACCTCCAACAGTCAAATGTCACCTATCTGAGTGAAAAATAGCATGTCGTTGCTTACAGCAGTGCAGTGCGATCTGATTGCTGTTGCAGAACGAATGCCTGGCAGTGGTGGGGATGATGACGAAGAACATCAGTCCCTTGCACACTACGCTGCATTCAATGCTGTGCATGTTTGCAAGAGTGCCTCTGTCCATCTGCCAGTGCTGTTTCCTCAGATACTGGTAACTGAAGAACTATGAAATTGTCCCAGCTGTGAATTGTCTCTCAGAGAGTGGGTGGGGGCTGTTTCTGCTGTGAGGCCACAGCAGCAGCTGTACGGGCTCTCTCCCGCTCCCTCTCTCTTTTCTCTCTCTCCTTTCCCCTTTTTTCTTTTTTCTCTCTCTCTCCTTGCCCCCTCACTCTCCCCTTCTCATCGTGCGTGTCCATTACAAACCACCACTATTTATATAAATGAGTGAAATTTTGTGATTGCTTCAAACTTCTTTTTCACTCCAGTTCAGTCTCTTCAGGTCTCCTTGCATCTTTTTCTGTTGAGCTCTGTGCTTGGAGTTTGATTCCGAGGTATGGCCTGGATGTCTTTTGCGGGTGCCAGAGCAGCAGCTTGACTAGAATTGCTTGTCTGTAAGCCAGACCTGTTGCTGACAGTGCTTTGAATCCTTGAACTTGCCTCCAAATTATTCTTTTGCAATCTATGTTTTTCTAAATATTTGCACGATACTGATTTTGTCAACTGTCGGGAAACTGAGCAGTTTTGGGCCCCTTCCTGGAAGGCAGTTGAAAGAAGGTTCACCAGGTTGACACTGAATCTGGAGGGACTGTCTTATGAAGAGAGGCTGTATAAATTTGAGCTTGTTCTCATTGGAATATAGAAGAATGAGAGGTGACCTTAATTGAAACATGCAAGATACTTGTTGGAACTTGAAGATGCAGAAAGGCTATTTCCCCTTCTGAGACAGTCCAGGACCAAAGAATATAATCTCAGTGTTGTACATTGCACATTGAAGAGATGAGGATGAATTTCTTCTTGAGGACTCTGGAATTCTTTACTGAAGGGCCATTAAATGTATTCAAGGCCGAGACAGATGTTGAATCGGTAAGGCAGTCGAGGGTTATGGGGGAAAAGGCAGTAAAGTGGAGTTGAGGGTTATTGGGTCAGCCATGATCCCATTTGAATGGTGAAGACTCTGAAGGGCTGAATGGCCTACTGCTGCTCCAATCTCTAATGTTATTACAGTGTAAGGATTAATTGGGCCACAGGATGGGTCAGTTTTGCTCTTCTCACTCAACCTTTGGCGAAATTTGGGTGTAGGAGAAGGCCCCACATTGTCTCCAACCGTGTGAAAGTGCAGCAGGGTCATCTGTGGAATCCCCCTTGGTCAGAATTCTGGTCAGAATTTAGCTCAGTTGAGTTTGAAGTTTGTTCATGTGGCACCTTGTTTTTATTTTATGCTGGGCTTCAACGTGGTGTAGACACTATATACAGGTGGGAGTTTGCCACCTTGTCAAACTTGGCCCAGGTCTGGTTTTGAGCCCATTGGTGACACCTGGCTCCTGTGGTGGCGCGGAGAACATGAGGGCCCCTCGAGACGGATTTGCAGGCGAAAAATTTTTGGAAACTTTTGTGTAACTTATTTGAGGTCTCGGTTGCTGGATGGCCCCAGTAAAGGGAGAGTGAGGAAGGAGGCAGCAGTCTCTTGCAGGATGGCCTGTGGTTGGGGTTCATGGGGCTGGGGTTGTTGGTTGCGGAAGTAGGTCCACGAGGCCTCACTTGCCCATGACCCGCTGAGCCTGGCCTGTGGCTTGGGGCCATCTGTTGCTGGGGAAGATGTGGTGGCACCTTCGTTTCCCAATTGGCTCAACGTAACCAGTCAACGAGCAGTGTTGTGTGTACATACGGTCTGTGAGATTCCACCTCCCATCTTTCTCTCGCATTTTAACTGTTAGGCAGGAGATTATTTAAATTTGACGATTTAAATAATTGGGGACAGTTTGCAATGCAAATTGCCCGGTCCGGTATGAGGCATACTGCTGATGTATTCCGTGACATTTTTGTCTGTTTCGTCGCTGTACTGATTTGGCTGAGTTGCGGCCACCTTTTTGCTGTCTCTTTTTTTTTGTGCAGGGAGGGGGTAAAGGCTCTTTTGGTTGCCGTTTTTACTGTCCAGGTAGTGATGCTTTGCCTCTCGTGTGGCAGAAAAATCTCTTGAGCATTCAAAGTAGAAGAGAAAATGTTACCAAGTCAGAAACCTGAGGCGATATGATGCAGGTGGCAGGGATGGGTGAGAGAGAGAACATTAGAAAAGCCAGGTACTGAATGCGTTGTGGTTGAATCATGCCCTAAATGTTCAGGGCTTTCGGCAAGTTAGTGGTATCTGGCTCCTTGAAGTTGTGCAGCTTGAACAAGGATTTATTTTAAGCTACTTTTGAAGCTTTTAATGCACATAGTTTGAGTGGAGATGAGATGAGTCTGGCTAGAGTTTGCCTCCGTACTGACTGGAGGCTGACAGTTCAGTGACGCTACATTCATGGTCACCTACCCATTGTCTGGTCATTGGAAAACCAACCAAATCCTACTCCACACAAGTACCTTTATGGTACACTTCATTAGACGACGATGACCCCACCACTGCGTTAGCAGCCAGTATCTTTAACATTCAAAAGGAGCCTGACTATTATACCATAATCCGAACATATCAACAACACTATTTAAATTACACAGAAGGGAAGACGGTCATGCATTTATGTGATTTGCATTGGCATTTAGAGCAATTGCTGAAATGAGTTAATCAGCCTAGTACTGTATTTGTCTCCTTAATAGGCAAAACTTGTCAATGAATCTCCCTTGTGTCTAAGTTACCATGTTACCATTGTGTCCTGTTTTAATAAAGTCATACAGCACAGAAACAGACCCTTCGGTCCAACTCGTCCGCACAGACCAGACATCCCAATCTGACCTGGTCCCATTTGCCAGCATTTGACCCATAGCCCTCTAAACCCTTCCGATTCCTGTGCCCATCCAGATGCCTTTTTAAATGTACCTGCCTCTACCACTTTGTCTGACAACTCATTTCATACATGCACCACTCTCTGTGTTAAACGTTACCTCTCAAGTCCTTCTCAAATCTTTCCTCCCCTCTCTCCTTTCACCTATGCCCTGTAGTTTTGGACTCCCCCACCCTGGGGAAGAGACTTTCCCTATGTACCCTGTCCATGCCCCTCATGATTTTACAAACCCCTATAAGGTCACCCCTTAGCCTCTGGTGCTCCAGGGGGAAAAAAGCCCCAGTCTATTCAGCCTCTCCCTCTCAATCAAACCCTCCAGTCCTGGCAGCATCCTTGTACATCTTTTCTGTGTCTTCAAGTTTAATAACATCCTTCCTATGGAAGGATGGCCAGAATTGTATGCAGTACTGAAAAAGTGGCCTCGTCAATGTCCTGTAGAGCCGTAACAGGTCACCCCAACTCTGATGCTCAATGCACTGACCAGTGATCACCGTGCTGTTTACCTGCCACTCCATTTTAAAGGATCTAGCACCTGCACCCCTCGGCCTCTTTGTTTTGGCAGCACTCCCCAGAGCCCTACCATTAACTGTTTAAGTACTGCCTTAGTTTGCCTTCGCACAATGCAGCATCTCACATTTATTTCAACTGAAGTCCATCTGCTGCTCCTCAGCCCACTGGCCCATCTGATCAAGGTCCCATTGTACGCTGAGATAATCTGCTTTACTGTCCATTACACCCCCTATTTTAGTGTCATCTGCAAACTTAGTAACCATACCTCCTATACTCACATCCAAATCATTTATGTATATGACAAAAAGCAGTGAACTTAGCATTTTGTCCCTGTGGAACACCATTGGTCACAGGTTTCCAGTCTGGAAAAACAACTCTGCACCACCACCCTCTGTCTCCTCCTTTCAAGCCAATCTTGTATCCAGTTGGCCAGCTCACCCTGGATTCTGTGATTTAACTTGACTGACTCATCGACCATGCGAAATCTTATAGAACATCTTGCTGAAGTCCATATAGACAACGTCTACCACTCTGCCTTCAATCTTCTTTGTTACTTCTTCAAAGAATTCACTCAAGTTAAAGAGGCATGATTTCCCACACAAAGCCATGCTGACTATTCCAAATCAACCCTCGCCTTTCTAAATGCATCTAAATCCTGCCGCTCAGAATGTCCTCCAACAACTTGACCACAATTGATGTAAAGCTCACTGATCTATAGTTCCCGGGCTCTTCCTTGCCACCTTTCTTAAATAATAGCTCCACATTGGCCAACCTCCATTCTTCGGGCACCTCACCCGTGGCTAATGCTGAGAGATCTCAGCAAGGGGCCCAGCAATCGCTTCCCACAGAGTACTGAGAAATGCCTGATCAGGTACTGGGAATTTATCTATCTTCATGCATTCTAAGACGTCCGGCACCTCCACTTTGTAATATGAACTTTTTGTTTCAAGACATCATTATCTCTCAAGTTCCGTAGCTTCCATGTCCTGCCGTACAGTCAATAATGAAACAAAATTATTCGTTTAGTCTCTCACCCACCTCCTGTGGTTCCACATATAGGAAGCTTTGTTGATCTTTAAGGGGCACTATTCCCTCCCTAGTTACTCTTATTCCTTAATGTACTTAGACAATCCCTTTTGTCTTAACCTTAACTCTGTTTGCCAAAGCTATCTCAAGTCCCCTTTTTGCCCTCGTGATTTCCCACTTAAATATACTGCTGTTATACTCTTCTAGGGATTCACTCGATCCCGTTTGTCTATACCTTATGTATGCCTCCTTTTTCTTGATCAAAGGCTCAATTTCTCTCGTCATCCAGCATTCCGTACACTTAACCAGCTTTGCCATTCACACTAACAGGAACATATTGTCTCTGAGCTCTCGCTAACTCATTGTTGAAGGCTTCCCACTTTCCAACCATCCCTTTCCCTGCGAATATCCACCCTCAATCAACTTTTGAAGACTCACTTGCCTAATACTGTCAAAATTGGCCTTCCTCCAATGTAGACCTTTAACTTTTAGATCTGTTGTATCTTTTCCATAACTATTTTAAATGTAATAGAATTATGATCGCTTGCTCCAGAGTGCCCCCCACTGACACCTCGGTCACTTGGCCTGCCTTTCTTCCCGACAGAAGGTCAGGTATTGCTCCTTCTCTCGCAGGTACATGCACATGTTGAGTAAGAAAGCTTCCTTATACACACTTAACGAATTCCTTTCCATCCAAGCCCTTAACACTAGGACAACCCCAGTCTATGTTTGGAAAGTTAAAATCCCCTACCATTACAACCAAACTTTTCTTAGAGATATTTGAGATCTCTTTATAAATGGAGAAGCAAATATGTAGTTTTAATCGACCTGTTCAGAGAGGTAATGACACACCTCTGGAGCAGGTGCGACCAGAACCCATGTATCCTGGCCCCAAGGTTATGCCACTATCACTGCATCAGAAGAGCCTTGAGTGTAATTGTGTTTATGAAAGCTCCCTTCAATACTGATCTAACCTTGTTCTTTTTTCTACTTGTACCAATGAACCGTGAACC
>NC_063353.1:39698162-39700898 GCF_021869965.1 Rhincodon typus
GACAGGGAGGGAGCGAGGGAGCGAGCGAGAGAGAGAGAAAGTTGGCTGATGAATGTCTTTGAAAGACACATTTGTCTGGCATTTGGAAAGGACTGAGTAGGGATATTCAGTATGACTGTGCAGGGGGAGGTCTTGTCTCACAAATTCAATTGAGTTTTTTTGGAGGAAGTGACAAAGGTGATTGAGGAGGGTAGGTCAGCGGTTGTTATCTACATGGACTTTACTAAAGCATTTGGCACAGTCCCTCATGGTAGGCTGGTCCAGAAGATTAAGTCACATGGGATCCACAGTGAGTTGGATTCGGGATTGGTTTGGTCAAAGAAGACAGAATGTAGTTGTGGAAGGGTGTTTTTCTGAGTGGAGCTCTGTGACCACTGGTGTTCCACAAGGATCAGTGCTGGGTCCTCTCGATTAAAATGTAGGTGGTCTGATTGGTAAGACTGCAGATGACACAAAAATTGATGTTCTGGATTGTGAGGAAGGTTGTTAAAGGATACAGCAGGGTATAGATCAGTTGGACAATTTGGCAGAGAAATGACAGAGTGAGTTTCTCCCAGACAGGTGCGAGGTGATGCGTTTTGGGAGGTCAAATGCAAAAGGAAGGTATACAGTAAATGGCAGGGCCTTAAGGAGCACTGATAAACAGAAGGATCTTGAGTGAAAGTCCTTAGCTTCCAAAAAGTGGCCACACAAGTGGATAAGGTTGTAAAGGCAGCATATGGCATGCTTGCCTTCAGCGGTTGGGGCATTGAGTATTAATGTTCACCAGTCACGTTGCAGCAGTATAATACTTTAGTTCATTCACTTCTAGAGTACTGTGTGCAGTATACGGCCACCACACACTAAGAAGGACGTGGAGGCTTTGGAGAGGGTGCGAAGGAGTTTACCAGGATGTTGCCTGGATTGGAGTGTATTAGCTATAAAAGGAGAGGCTAGCCAAAGTTGGATTGTTTTCACTAAAGCGTCAGCGGCTGAGGGGGCTATTTGATAGACACGTATAAAATTATGACAGGCATGGATAGGGGAGGGTAGGACCAGAGATACCAGGGTCATGGTCCTCTTCCTGAAAAGGTTGTTGGATTTAGGTCAATTAAACACTGATAGATTGTTGTGAAGCCAGAATATGAAGGAATAGGGACCTGAGGACAGGAGATGGGAGTCGAGCTGGAGTTTGGGTCAGTCATGATTAACCAATGCAGCACCTCCTCTTGCCCCCAGGACCAGTGATTGAGGCCACAATGCCAGCCTGAAGGTTACCATCCAGGTGAAAGCAGTGTCAGCCATCTGGAGGAATGCCCAGCACCGTCTTCTCTCAGATACCTCACACTTACTCTCTCCTATAGAAGCCACCAAGGCCCAGGCTCCATCACTAGCTATTGTCTGCAACGTCCTCCCCATTTGATTCTCGCCTATCCAAACATCCAACACCATGAACCCAGTGTGTCATCTGCACTGCCTACTCGATCGCACAGGAAATTTCGCCACCTGCACCAACAGATGCGTCACCCACTTTTGGTCTTCCTTAATACCTGCTCCCTCTCTCATTCCAAAAGAGAAATGGACCACCGTAGGACCGAAGATCTCCAGAGGAGTGGTGCGCTGCCTGTGTATGGGGAGATGATGGTGACTCTGACTGTCCCCAGCATGACCTGGACTGGTCCCAAGGCTGCCCTGAACGAACTGTGCCAGGAACCCCTGTATAAAAGGTCTGCTGCCCGTTATAACAAGTTTCTTGGCTTTGCAAGGCAGGACAGTAGTAATTTGAGCCTGGTATCTGTGGCTGAGTGGGGTAAAGTGAAAAACCACATGACAGGCAAGGTAAGGCTAGGATGTTGTGAGCATCCAGGCAGGATCAGAGTGAGTGAGTGCTACAACAGCAAGCAAGCAGCCTGGTCCAGTCCATGAGCTAGGTGTGTGTTCCTGAGCACAGAGTGTCCTTGCTGCAGTATTACAATGAGAGTTCCCGGGGACAGCATTGCAGAGTGCAGAAGCTTATTGCAAGTGGGCTGGAGTTGTTGCCACAAAGGGTTTTTCCAAGAGGCTGGCACGTTAAATTGCAACATCTTTAGGGATGTGGGGTGCCAGTGGCTGGAGTGTGCTCAGACTTGCTGGTGCTGGGTTTCCAACATGGAGATCAGTGAGAGCTGAATCTGCTGGGCCCTTTCTCAATGTCGAGCTTGTGTGGCAAGGTGGAAGGCTGAATATTTATAAAGCGAGCCGCGCCAATGGCAAGGCGTTTAGTAATCAGTAATGATAGTCAACTGGTAGCTCGCCTCTGCCTCATGAGAATCCCACCACATCTCTTGTGAAAAGCATGAAAGACGGAGCAGGATGATCTCAACGCTGAGACAGACCCCACTGCACTCACGTCACTTGATTCTACTACAAAGCTCACCGTCGCCCACGTCACTCAGGCCCCTTGAAGATTATACTAAAAAGGTTCATGTCCCACTTGATACCCTTACAAGTGACAGCCTCACTGCTGCGATGCAAGAGCTGCACGTTGTTTGGATTTTAAGCTAGAAAGTTATCAAAAAAAAAAACAAGGAAGTGGAGGTACAAATTTAAAAAGCTGAGCTTTTCCAATGGCTCACCCAACTATTTATGATAAGTGCATGATTACACAAGGGACCGAGTCATGCAGATCAGAAAAGGTCCCAGTGATGCTTCACCTGGGTCTGAATGAGCAGAGATAGTAGGAACTGCAGATGCTGGAGAATCCGAGACAACAAGGTG
>NC_063353.1:39701398-39703232 GCF_021869965.1 Rhincodon typus
TTTTATACTGCCAACTCCATCTATCGTTTGCATTTGGTGATGATGGAGCATTCAATGTGTACAGTTCTGCTTCCTGGCTGGGTAGTGTTGACAGGATTCAACATGAAAATATTATAGGTCTCTGGCACACTGCAAGGCTGTTTGGCCTTTCTTTCTTTCGGGCCTTGATTGAACTGTGCCTGGGTCTACCTTAACCAAGAGATTTGTCCATGATAGAGACGTACCAGGGGATTGGTTATTACGGTTTCCTAGATTGAGAGGGCATGGTGCAGAATAATGCCAACTGTGCAGGATTGATTCCCATACCAGCTGAAGCCATTCCTTTATTCCTGTGAGGGATGAGGGTGTCGCTGACCAGGTAGCATTTATTGCCCATCCCTAATTGCCCAGAGGGCAGTCAAGAGTCAACCACATTGCTGTGGGTCTGGAGTCACATATAGGCCAGGCCAGGTAAGGATGGCAGTTTCCTTCCCTAAAGGACACGAGGGAACCAGATGGGTTTTTCCTGACAATTGACAATGTGTTCCTGGTCATCATTAGATTCTTAATTCCAGACATTTTTTAATTGAATTCAGATTCCATCATCTGCCATGGCGGCATTCGAACCCACATTCCCAGAATGTTATCTGGGTCTCTGGAATAACAGTCCAGCGATTAATACCACTAGGCCATCACCACCTCCTCTTGGGTGCTATCACTTGCCCTCCAGTAATGTTATGGTCATGGAGAAGGAGGTGGGGCATGGCTGGAGGTGATGGAGGAGGGAGACAAATAAAAAACAGAGTATTATAATCCAATGATTAAGAAAATTGTGAATATTAAAAACCAGCATAGCCAAGCTACAACTTTCAAAGTAGGGTGGTAGTGTTGAGCAAGAACAGAAGCTCAAACACAGCATGGGCATGAGATGAAGCAACAGCATTGTAGCATTGGAATTCTTACCTTCCTTATTCACTATGCTGATCAGCTTCAACTTCCATTGACCTGATGGGAGGAAAGTCAACCAAGGTCCTCAATCCATCATTACCCAGAGACCCGTGTGTACAAACACATGTATGCTTAACTGTCTGCTGGTCTGTTCAGGTGTAGGATCTCACTACACTATCGGTCTAGATGAACCTCCGAGGCAGCCACACCTGTGTGAAATACAAATGAGACATCAATGTCTTAGGGCTTACGTATCTCCACACACACACACACACACCATCCCCCCCCCATCGCTATACCCTACTGACTTACATCTGCTTTTACAGCAAGAGTGGGCAGTTTGGGCTGAGGGGGTTAATCTGCCACTGTTTTCTGGCAGGTCCTGGGTTTGAAATGGTCAATATCCTGGCTGCGTTGTAATTTTACTGGGACTTTCAGTTTGTGACTCAGCACATTCAGGGACAGCGTTTCGCTCATTTCCTGGACATGACCTACAAAACAAACAAAACTCAGTAAGATGATGATGAACTCTCTTAAAACTTGTTCACTTCTATTTTTGGAAGCTTTTCATTCGGCCATCCTTTTGTGAGTTCGCAAAATAAGGGGGCATTGATCTCAAACTGCCATGCAGAGGAATTTTTTTTTTCTCCCAGAGGCCTGGTATTCCCTATCCTGCAGAGTTGTAAAGGCTCGATCACAAAGATTTATTCAAAGAAGGGATACATGTTTTTCAAATATCGAGGAGTTGAGGGCTATGAGGAACTGACATGAAAGATTCGAAACTAGGGCAGATCAGTCATGATGTTACAAAAATGGCAAGGCTGACTTGAGGGGCTGAATGGCCTAACTCCTGCTCCTGTCTCTAATGATCTTAGATAGTAGGAACTGCAGATGCTGGAGAATGTGA
>NC_063353.1:39733232-39840931 GCF_021869965.1 Rhincodon typus
ATGAACTGTTCGAGCTCCTCGTGGGAGCACGAGGCGGCGCCGATACAGTCATCAATGTAACGGAGGAAGAGGTGGGGTTTAGGGCCGGTGTAGGTACGGAAGAGGGATTGTTCCACGTAACCTACAAAGAGGCAGGCGTAGCTTGGGCCCATGCGGGTACCCATACTACGCTGAGCTCCTCTGAACCCACAACAGGGGTGCAAATTGTCTGGACACACAGCTCCTATATTTCCTATGTATCACTGACCTTCACTGGTTTATTTTCCAAATTGTAAACAAATTCCTTACTTGGTTTTTCTAAAAAAAAATTGTAAAGCAGTGTCCTTTGTTTCCCATTTTCATTCCTCAGTCTAAAAATAAAAAAAAGTGTAACCTTTGCTACAGTCATAAACCATTTATTCCCTTTTAGTGTGATGACACCAAGATAATAGAAGGATTGCCATTCTCATGCCCAGGTTTCCTGATTAATTAATTATTTCATATTCTCTCTCTCACTCACTCTCACTCTCACTCTCTCTCTCTCTCTCTCCCACCCCCTTCTCTAAGTAAAAAACCGAAAATCCCCATGATCTAGCTTCTCTCCTTCCCCTTTCTATATATATTGTTCAATCTGAAAGTCACTGTTGAAAATAAAAGGGGGAAATCCATCTTCGAGGCACCAAAGGAACAAATCCTCACTCAGTGAATGTAAGGCTGAAAGTTAGTGTATTCACAATCTTATGCCTTTGGAAAAGGACACAAAGGAGTCAAAAAGACCCAAAATAATAATAGTCACCAACATTTGTGATCCTGACTGGTGTCAACATTGTGCTTTTCTGACTCTCTATTTCATTTCACACCCATGGTATTTGTATAAAACTAAGAATTGCAGAAGCTTGAGATCTGAAACAAAAAACAGAAATTGCTGGAGAAACTCAGCAGGCCTGGCAGCATCTACAGGGAGAATGCAGAGTCAACATTTCGAGTCCAGTGAGTCTTCTTCAGAACAGATAACGAGTCACCGGACTCAACATTAACTTTACTTTCTCCACACAGGTGCTGCCAGACTGGCTGAGATTTTCCCAATAATTTCTGTTTTTATCTCAACATTTGTGCATTGTTTTGATTCCTTGTGCCTCTGATTGTATTTGTATGAAACTTTTTAAGAGAGCGGTAATGGAGTTATAGATTGAATTGCTAATGTGCCCATTTTTTCTGTCAGTTAATACCAATTGCAGTAATAGCGATTCTCTAGTTAATGGTAAAACCCTGGTGTGCATATTGGTTCATCCTGAATTAGGCAATTGGATAAAATTAGTCAATTTGGTGGTTTAATCAAATTTTCATCCTTGTGATAACTCTGGGAATAGTGGGGCTTGATTTGCAGTGCAGTACCCCAGTCGTATCAGAATCAACCACATTGCTATGAGTTTGGAGTCACATATAAAGTCAGACTATTTAAGGATGACATATTTCCTTCCCTAAGGATATTAGTGAATGACATTTGATTTTTATAGCAATCTTTTAATTTCATGGTCAACATTATTGATATTCGTTATTATTCCAAACAATTAATCAATTGAATTTTTTAAATCCTTTTGATGAGATTTAATTTCCATCTCTGTACCATCAGTCCAGTTCAATGACGTCAGAAGATACAAATTAAGTGCTGGATACCATTCAGCCCATCGAGCCTGCTTTCCCATTCAACGCAATGATCTTTGGTTTCAACTTCTCCTTCTCATCCACTTACCATATCCATTCATTTACCAAGATACCAAAAATCTATCTGTTTCAGCCTTAATTGTTTTCAATATTGGTACATCCACAGCCCTCTAGGCTAGAGAACTTCAAAGATTCACTGTCTCTTTAAGCGAAGAAAGTTCTCCTCATCTCAGTCCCAAATGTTTGGCCTCTTAGCCTTGGCCTAGATTCCCCAGCTAGTGGAAGCAACGTCTCTGTATCATAACCAGCATGCCTCTGATGCAATATCCCTCTGGCTACTGCTGGTTATGGATGCCAAGGAGACAGCACAGAGAACTTGTTCCTGGGCTGGTACTCTAGCTGTGACTACAGGCATTTGAGACACTTAAGCCAGATCACCTTTGTTCAGTTATTACATGAAATTTATTGGTAGCAGTTGGAGTTTAAGAAATAAAAAAAACCTCGAGAATCATTGAGGAATAGTATTTTTACAAATTGAAATGTGGTTTTCTGCAGAGGTTCTGGGGTTGGGTTTGCCTCTAAAGAAGGAATAAGTGATCACGCTGCCAAATGTGTTCAACTCGTCCTGCAGAAGTGTGGAGGTAAGGACCATCTGTGGCCAAAACTGTGATAGGAAGAAGCAAAGTATTTAAAGATAAGACTGTCTTCCTGGTATCCAGAAGCACTCACATACTGTGGTCACAACACATTACCTGCCCTGCCATCCTTTCCATTTGTTAACTTACTACTTTTACATAAATGGTTTATAAATAGCACCCTTTTACCCAGTAAATGTTATTATAGCAAGAAACTTCGCCAACACAAGTATAATATTCCAACTACGTTCATTTCGAAAGATAGGTGAACAAAAATACCTACCCATCAATCCCTTTTGTTTCCCTGTGACATCATTTTTGATTTTATCATTTCAGACTCAGCCACAGCTTCAACCCCATTCCAGTTCCTAATTCCAGCTCAATCCTAAATCCAGCTTGGCCCCAGCCCAGCAACCTGTTTATGAATTCTCCATCTGATTAATGTATTCTCCTTACTCCTGTTGAATGAGTCTCTCTGCATTCCTGCTATTGAACATACGTTGTTGAATGGACTCTAACTCCGCTCTCATGCTATTGAATGGACTCCCTCCGCACTTGTTCTGTAGAATAAACTCTCTGCTCTTGTTCTGTTGACTAGACTATCTCTGCTCTTGCCCATTCTGTTTAATGTATGAACTCTTAGTACTGTGCATTTTGTTCACTGGTAAAATTCCCCACTGTCATCAAAAATCCATGACACCTCAAGTCTTTCTCTACACTGTTTTAAAATAAATCACCATGGCTACAGAAAGTAGCTATGTGAGTAGCCAAGAGCTGGGGGTGTCAACACTATTGGAGGAGATGGAATTTAAGGAGCCTAGAAGGGCAGGAAACATGATGTGTAGATGAATGAATTAGTTGGGATGGGAAATCTCGATTTCCTGATGGTGCATTGAGATGCAGAGATTAAAATTGTGATTTTTTTGTTTTTGGAGTGGGTGCATACAAACAGGAGAAATCCCAACTCCTGGATGCCAACCTTTAAGAAAAGGCCACCAGCACTTTCCATTTTCAGCTGTGGGGGGGTGTGGGATTGGATTGGAAATCAGGTCATGCACCCGCAAAGAGCTGAGATGCTGCCAGTTCCTGAGGTGGTCTGGGCAAAAAACCTGCCCATTGGACCCTAGTACTGTGTCCGAAACTTAAAATAAAACAATAACATATAAAACATTCCTGTAGCCCTCACCCTTCACACCTCCGTTAATACACACTTCCCATGCCTCAGGCATGCCAACCCATTCCACCGAATGCCACCCACCCATTCCCATATAACCCCTCTTACCCCTATGCCAACTTTGTGCTGACTGGCCTACATCAACCTTTTCCCTCTTCACCAACCATACAAAGCTGCTATTATCCCCATATACCTGTGCACACAGGAGATAAAATGAAGTTCTATCACACGAAGTTCTGCATGACAGACTTCACTCTAATCAGAAAAGCAGTCTCATTCAGAAAAAAAAACATTTTCTCAGGTGTAGTTTTTAGCAATTCTTAACTTCTTGAGAGGTTGGCACTTATTTACACTCCTTCATGTGATGTAAGGTCTGCGATTTCTGTATATTTTAATATAATTTAACTTTGAATTTTTGAATTTGAATTTGTGCCACAAGGGTATTCTTTGTGTCTGAAGAAGTTTTTATGTTTAATTGTAAGTGTTTCTGTAACCATGGTGATTTATTTTAAAACAAAGTGTGAACAAAGACTTTCTGAAGAGTCATGGATTTTTGACATTGGGGAATTTTACCAGTGAGCAAAATAAAATGTTATGAGTTAGGCTCCAGTTTTGAAAGTTGAGGATTGTTTCTTCTTCTGTTTAAGCATAGCTTGAGGGAAGAAAGTTTCTTTAGTTTCAGTTTGGACTGTTCACCACAGTTCTTGTTTGAATCTGGAAGTATAAAGAAGTTGCTCCTGAAAAAGGGAGAAGATAATTTGCAATTGTTAAAATTAAGGTACCTCAGTGTCAGGAGTTAAACAAAAGTTCCAGAGCAGAAGTGTTTGGTTAAGAACCCAATGGGTTATTTGAAGCCAAAAATGCTCAAGTTCAGTTATACGAAGGTTCCAGGAAGAAATACCAGATTCTCAAAATTAGGAATTTAAGGCACAGTTATATTAAGCCCAATAGGTGTGATAGAGAGGGCAATGTTCTTTTATGTGAATTAAAGGGAGTGCTTTTGGGATTAATGAGATTATATTTTTATTGTGTATTTCTATTTCATATTCATTTTTTGTGCATAATAAACTTCTATTTTATTGTTAAAACCAAATCTGGAACATTGATTGTGTTTCAGTGAGAGATTACCTCTTTAAAATAAAAGAAAGATCAATTAAATCAGAGATAGTAGGAACTGCAGATGCTGGAGAATCCGAGACAACAAGGTGCAGAGCTGGATGAACACAGCAGGCCAAGCAGCATCATAGGAGCAGAAAGGCTGACGTTTCGGTCCAAGAATCTAGTCTACTGCATTCGCTGCTCACAATGTGGTCTCCTCTACATTGGGGAAACGACCGCTTTGCAGAGCATCTACGTTCTGCTCGCAGAAAAGACCCTGAGCTACCTGTTGCCTGCCACTTCAATGCACCACCTTGCTCTCTGGCCAACATCTCTGTCTCCAGCTTGCTACAGTGTCCCAGTGAAGCCCAGCGCAAGCTGGAGGAACAACACCTCATTTTCTACTTGGGGACCCTACAGCCCTCCGGACTCAATACTGAGTTCAATAATTTTAGGGCCTAAACTCTCCCATGTCCCAGCCCCCCACCCCACACACCAGGCCTTGTTACCACATAGCCTGCCACTACACACCCCCTGTTGTTAGTCACTAACGGTCCCCATTAACAACTACTCGCCCTCCCAGCCTGATCATTAGCAACTCCTTTGTCTGTCCAACTGTCTTTCTGTCTCTTTGAGCTCTATCCTATCGTTTACTCCCTACCCCAGCCACCTCCCTATTTTCTGCATATAAACTGACGTTTTCCCAGCCACCATTAGTTCTGAGGAAGGGTCACTGGACCCGAAACGTTAACTCTGTTTTCTCCTCCACAGATGCTGCCAGACCTGCTGAGCTTTTCCAGCAACTTTGTTTTTGTTCCTGATTTACAGCATCCGCAGTTCTTTTGGTTTTTATTTAGCTGGGATACAGCTAGAAATGAAGGGACTTGAATTGGAGGACAGACAGTCAGTGAGACTAAGGCCATAGAGTTAAGAAAACTTGAAAGGGAGATAAAAAGAGGAAGATGGAAATTGAGAAAACAAAAAAATGGAAGATAATGGAAATTGGGGAGAAAGAATAGCAGAGACGAATGGAAAAGAGATGGAATTTTTAGAAAACTTTAATTCTAAAGAGATAAGAAATGTAGACACCATGAGTTGGTCAAAGAAAAGTCTAGAATAAAGAAAGAAGGGATGGGAGCTAGGATGAGGATTCTCCTTCCACTGAAGGATTTGATTTAATTAAGAATCCATGTTTAGTGCCTACGTTTAATGAAGATGGAATGAAAACATATTTTACCTCATTTGAGATGGTAGTTTGATGGATGTCGTGTGGATCTTCATGTTATGGAGTGTGTTGTCAAATACATCTATGGCTATCTGCCAGTTCATTAGAAAAACAATGTTCAGAACAGGAAACATTCAAAGAAGAACACTCTTTGTCCTTTAAGGACATTAGTGAATCAGATGGGTGTTTCCCTCCGACGATCAACAACAGTTTCATGGTCATCATTAGATACTTAATTCCAGATTTTCATTGAATTCAAATTCCACTATCTACAAGGCAGGATTCAAGCCCAGGTCCCCAGAATATTACCTGGGTTTTTGCATTAACAGTTCATTTGATAATACCACTAGGCCATCGCCTCCCTATTACGAACACATGTCTAAAACTTATCAAGTAAAACTTAGGATTGCAGAGAAGAAACCTACTGCAGATTCTGAGTGTTTTATCACAAAAGGGAAGTTATTTCCTTCTGCTTAAAATCAATAAGATAAACCAAAAAGGAGATTGAAAGATACTGGAGCAAGTTAGTCACTGATGCTGTCTTATGATGCCCTTTGTCTTATGTTTGTTGTGAATGCTTCACCCTATCTTTTGCATTGTTGTACTGGACTTTCCCATCACTGAGGATGGGGATATTTATGGAGTCTTCTCCTCTAACGAGTTGTTTAATGTCCACCACGATTCACAATTGGATGTGGCAGAACTGCAGAGCTTAGATCCTATTTGTTGTTTGTAGGATAACTTAGCTCTGTCTATAACTCGCTTATAGTGTCTGACAGCCAAGTAGTCCTGTTTTGTAACTTCACCAGGTTGACACTTCATCTTTAGGTATGCCTGGTGCTGCTCCTGGCATGTCCTCCTGCACTCTTGAACAAGTTGGCCAGAGGAAAACACATGAAATCCCTGGATGGCATTCCCAACACCTGACCCTGAACTGTCTGCAACTTTGTGGGGAATGGGGTGGGTGAGACCGAGGGCTGCAATTTTGAGGCCAGTGGGAGGAGTTCTCAGACAAAGTGAAGCTTGGTGGGTCGTAAGGTGGGGAAGAGGTGGGTAGACATTTTCGTCACTGGCACTTTGCCCAGGGAACATCTCTCCTTCCTGGTCCAGTGCCCCTCTCCTCAATCGCCCGGACCTCATTCTATCCTGACTCCAAATCTGTGCTCCTTGGCTGACAACCAATCAGAGGGGCCTGTAGCTTTTTCAAGAAGACGTCCTCCTAAGTGAAGGGCAGAATTTCCACCTCCTGCTAACCCCTGGAGAGGTAAACGTGGGGTCTGGCATTTTAGCTGGCAGAGTGAGCAATCCCACTATCCAAAAAAGTCCTGCCCTGAAAGATTTTCTATTTTGGCCTTAGAATGTGGAGTATATGAGACGTCCTGATTTTGCGTAGGCGCTGAATGAATGTAAATCATCTTCTTCAAAGCTTTTCATAGAGAGCGCCGCTCAGGTGGGTCGGCAACTTAAGGCTGGTTGATGAGTGGCTGCAGAGTAAAGTGCCAGCTGTAACAGGTATACAGGGAGCTTTAATCTATGTTTAAAATGGCCGAATGTTCTCCCTGGCTCCTGGGAAGACACCATTCAAACCTGAAGTGGACAGTATCAGAAAATACAGGAAGACATTCATTATGAATATTCACTGAAGGAAAACGCAAAGTTGTCAAGTGTTGTGCAAGAGCTTTTGGACTCTGAGGCAACACTGTGATGGTGCCACTCATCTGCTCACTGGGCATAAATAGCACAGAGTGGGCAGAGTTAAGAAAGAAAGGGAGAAACATGTGGAGTGGACCAACCAGCACCAGGCAATAGAGCTTATGGAATAGTTTTTCAATAAGGTAAAGTATGGTTGGAGCCCGGTATGTCTTCGATTACCATGTTTCATCCCAATATGTAATAAACAGTATTACACAGAAACCCTAGCCTGAAAACAGTTCTTGACTTTGCTTTCTTTTCAACCAGTCTGTTTGAACCCAGACTCATGGATGTGGATGTAACACCATACAACAAATATAAAAATTGACCAGCACAGAGGTTGGTTCCTGTACGTTGCCTGTACTCATGACTGTAAACCAGAGATTATGGACTGTCATCCTGTCCAGGACAGAAACTCCTATTGTTCTGAAAGGTAGTGCATTGTTCATCAAAATGGAATGATGATTTTTGCTTCAAGTGCATTGCGTGTCAGGAGCCAAACTGTGCCAGGAGCAGAGTTGTGATATGCAATTGTAACTTGCGTCACATTCAAAGATCCAACTTTTATACAGTAATGACATATGATGTATCAGATGACAAACACAGTTGAATCATAATGGTGTTTAATGAGGTAATTTGAATACAGCAGGGACTTGCAGAACCTGAGCTTGGTGGCAACAAGAAAAATTATCGGCAGCAAAGTTAGGGGCCTCTTGCAGTGTACAGATTCTGTTTAAAAATCGTGTTCACTGGGCCAGATCTGGAGCAATGATCGTAGGGAACTCAAAGTGTCATCGCAGGAAGCCAGCAGTCACAGGAGGGTTATACCAATCATAGGAGCATCCAAAATCATCAACCTTGTAAAAATGAACAGCCAAGGGAGTGGTCTGGAAGCACAGGGTCACCAGAAACTGACCTCCCATGGAAACTAACCGTGGAACATTGACAAGATATTACTGATCCATAAGCTTTTAAGAGTAAGGAAGGGGATTCTGCTAAGCACCATTGTGGGTTAATTCATTTGCCCTCTCAAATACTGATGCAGACCATATCCCAGAAATTGACCCTAACAGTGCCATCAAAGGTAGTAGAAACCAGGAATTATCTTGTTGAGGGTGTTGGGCATAACTGAGTATTCTAAGCTAAGACTTTTGTTCAGTAAGGATATCAATGTGATATGGACCAATGGTGGGAAAATTGAAGTTTAGATACAAATAAACCATTTGAATGACAGGATGGACTCCTGGTCCAGTTATTAGAAAATGTAAGCCTTGGGTATATACAATACCTTTCATGACCTCCGGCTATCCCTGTGTTCTTTAGAGCCAATGACATTTTGAAGTGGGGTCACCGTTGCAATGTGGGAAATGTAGCAGCTAATGTACACACAGCCCGCTCCCACAAACAGCAGTGTGATAATGACTGAATGGTCTGGTGGTGATTGAGGAATAAATGAGAGTTTGGACATCAGGAATAATTCCCCTGCTCGTCTTTAAATTAGTACCGTGGGATCTAAAGCAGATAAGGCCTTTGTTCAACATTTTATTTGAAAGAGGGCATTTTCAACAGAGCAGCAGTACCTCACTGCTACACCAGTGAGTCTGCTTGAGTTTTGTGCTCCAGTCTTGGAGTTGGACTTCAACCTACAAATTACTGGTGCAGAGGCAGAGCTACAGCTATAGGAAAAATAAATTAAAATCCCCAATGTTGGCGTTTATTTCCACCACACAAGTTTGTACCTACCATAGCTACATGTCACAGGGTTTTCATCGCCAATTCTATGTTCCCTGCTCTTTTGAGGTTTCTGGTCTGCCATTGGTTTTCTCAGGTGCTGCATTTCTCAAACTGAGGCTGGGTTTACAATATGAAAAGGCAGTCATTCACATTCATGGAATGAGCAGAACATTAACATAGGAACATAGAAAATAGAATAAAGAATCAGCTGTTCAACGTGATCATAGCTGATCCTCTGTCTCAGCACCATGCTCCTGTGCTCTACACACATCCCTTGAAACCTTTGCCTCTAGAAATCTACCTATTTCTCTCTCGAACGTATTCAGTGACTTTGCCTCCACAGCCTTCCATGGTAGACAATTCCATAGGTTCACCACCCTTTAAGTGAAGAAATTCCACCTCACCTCAGTCTGAAATAGTTGATCATGTGATGGGATTAGTTGAGAGTATGGCTGGCACAGACATGCTGGGCCGAAGGGCCTGTTCCTGTGCTGTACTGTTCTATATTCTATGTATCCTGAAATTGTGACCATTGTTCTGAAGCAAATCAGTTTCCACGCACCATTTTGCTGAGGTTCTGCTACATTCGCAAATGATACACGATCCCAGACATCTGCCTCCCTTTGTTCTTTGATCCTTTCTTAACCAGTTAACCTCCTGGGTTATTCCCCACAGGTCACCCTGGCTCAGCAGAATTGTGGAAACTGCTCCGGGAAAATTCTGAAGCCAAGGTCGCACAGATGGATGCACAAATGTCCAAGGCGTTCAAAGTATGTATGTTCACAGTGGTCATTTCAGGTTGATTCTTGAGGAGCTTTGTTACTAATGTATCATTTGTTGCTGTTGACGTGGTCTTTTCTGAAGTGCTTTGAATGTGTCCTTAACGCAGTTCAGGTTTTAGAAATAAATGCACTGAAAGAGCAGAAAACACAGCAGTGACGTAGCAGAAGCTGTCAGCATTTGGACACTGTCCAAAGTCAAAGAATTCACACTTTGGTGTTTTCTTACATTGGATCTAAGAAGGTGCAAATTTTGCACCGGCATAATTCATAACTGAAAATTAAAACGATACCATTTAGGGCTGATGCCAGGAAGCACTTCTTCATGCAAGTGGAAAAAATCTTTTACCTGCATCTTCAATGATTAGTCTATCCACAAAGTACTCACTGCACTGTATTAATTCCTAGGTGCACTTGTCCATGCAAACATTTCTGTCCACTTGCGTGAATTATCCACCTAATATTACAGTTCCTGAGCTGTTAACTGTGATGCAGGTGCTCCTCCTTAAATATTATTCACAATATTTGACAAACATGCACTGAAGTTCTGAATGCTTTTATTAGTGTGTTTAAAAACTCTCAATGTTGATGCCTAAGGCACTCCCACTCAGCGAACCACACCCCTACAAACCGATACCACACCGAGCTCCACAGATTTCTACTGACTGCAGAGTGCCCTTCCAGTCAAATATGTATCTCTTTCCAAAATTCAATCTGAATCTCCATTGCTTGGAATTTCATGCAGGACTTTGTCAAATGCCTTTTGGAAATTTGCTACAAAAACTTGTAAGGCTCTGCCATATCCTCTCTCGATTTCTTCTGTGATTCTTTGAAAAAATTCAACCCAAGAGAAACTTAAGTTGTGTTTTAAGCATTGATGCTTTATATATAATATATAAGGGAACACTGCCTATGACTGTCCTCCAATAACGCATGGACCTGTCTGGAAAACAGCAGGTTAAAAATCAACCATTTTTCCATTCCTTCCTTTGATTCACAAACCATTTAACCATAAAATTTTTGACCGAGCTTCTCAGGTGAAGAGTTATATCGTGGGGCAGGATTAGCTTAATTCTAATTTTCTACCCATCCGTATTTCTTTGGGATGCACCTTGTACGTCTCCCAAATGTGAGTTTGCCGAGATTTGAAGCTCAATTTGAGGGGAAATCCCAAGTTGCCACTGAACAAAGCCATCTGTAACTCTATATCAATTTTATGTATATATTTATTCATTATGTATTTAATACAATCAGCTGAGCTCATGAAATGGCTCACTTACATTTGATAGAAAGAGAACACCTTCATACACAGGGACCCAAACACTCCAAATAAATAGAATATTCAAGCCTCGTGCTTTCTATGAATTATCTGGGAGCTTTCAGAGCATTACACATTACCAATTAGAGTCAACTTGCCAATCAGTCAGCGCCCTTTCTCTCCTACAACATGATCATTTGAAATTTGTCACTCTTGCATTTCTTCTTTTGAGGGCAAGGTGATAAGCTTTGGTAATATGTCTCTTCAGCAAGATTAAAGCCATTTATTTTCTTAAACCAATGACAATGTCAACACAGATGCCAACGTAAAGTTGGAATAAAGTGGGGAAAATGAAGATAAATATTTTTAAGACTTATTGAACTGCATCTCCGATCCAATGCTCCCATATCATGTTTCATCTTGTTTTGCTGTTCATAATCGCTTTTCTGTTTGTTTCCATATCTCAGCTCTATGCACAGACAAGAACAATTGAACGCATTTAAGAATATTATCTTCAAGAGTCTTGGAGAAATTCCGGTGATTCCCGGAATGAGACAAAAATCAAATTCTGTCAAATAAAATCATATAATGATACAGGATGAGGGCTTTTGGTCCATCTCACCTCTGCCAGTTCTTTGAAAGAGCAAACTAATTAGCCTTTTTTCTTCTTTTTCTTTCTTTAGCCAACTCCCTTTTGAAAATTATTGTTGAATCTGCCTCACTACCCTTTCAAACAATGTCCTAGATCCCGACAACTCAATGTAGAATGCATATTTTACTATTTTCTTTTTCTTAACCAATCACTTTGGATCTGTGTCCTTTGAATCCTGAGTTTTCTTCCATTCACTTTTTTGGCTTCCACCTACAATTCCCAGAGTTGGAAATATCAATGTCAAACTTGAAGAACTGAATGCTAATTTGGGCTGAATTTTCTCCACGTTGAAAATATTCACCCAGCTGTTTCTGGTTCCTCACCTCTGCTCACTTCCTCAGCCCTGGCTCCTGTCTTGATGGTGTACGGCAGGCAGCCAATCAGCACAACACCTCCATCATCACCTCACAGTTAGGGATGAGATGCTGGCTCAGAAGGCTGAAGGGAAAACCAAGAGTTAGAATATGAGGAATGCCAGGAGCCTTGACTGTAGCTTCAATGGGAATCCAGCTGCAGTTACTGGGATATGAGAGTCTCTAATGCAAGAGAGGAGAGAGATGAGGATGCTGTTTGAGATGCATTCTTTGAGAGACTGCTGCAAGGATAGGTCTATGCCTAGTATTGACTGTTTTGGTCTAGTTTTAGGCAAACGAGTGTCCCATGTCAAGTAGGTCTCAAGCCATTAGGTTCTCCCACTGTATGTTTGGCTCCTGTGAGTTAATCAGTCATGTTTTAATTGGTTTCCTATCACTGCCACTGGAAAAATGCCATCAGAAAACTGACATAGCAAATACGAGCAGGAGTAGGCCATTCGGCCCTTTTGAGCCTGATCTTCCGTCTCGTATGACCGTGGCTTATCCTCTAACTCAGTACCCTGTTCCTCATACCCCACATGCTGTCCCTGGTGGGAATTTGCCAGGCCCAGCACTCATTTCCGCCAAGTCTCTGAAAACTAAACAAAAAATCTAGTTCACTAATGCCTGTTAGGGGAAGAAACTGGCATCCTTAGCTGGTCTGGCTGACATGTGAATCCCAGACCAACTGTCATGCGGTTGACCCTTAACTGCTTTCTGGGCAGTTAGGGATAGGCAATGAACGTCAATGGATGCCCACATCCCATGAATGAATAACTTTTTTTTACCAAAAAAACTAAATAAAATCCGCAAGAACTGTGGATGCTCTAAAACAGAAACAGAAGTCAAAATTGCTGGAAAAGCTCAGCAGGTCTCATAGCATCTGTGGAGAGAAATCAGAGTTAATCTTTCAGGTTGAGTGACCCTTCCTCAGAACTGTTCTGAGGAAGGGTCACCAGATCCGAAATGTTAACTCTGATATCTCTCCACAGATGCTGTCAGACCTGCTGAGGTTTTCCAGCAATTTCTGTTCTTGATTTGAAAAAAATAAACTAGCTGCCCCTCCCAATTCCCTATTGTTTAATCCAGAAACGTATAACATTGGGTGAAATGATGTGATGTTATTCCTAAGAATTAATGAAAACATTGGATGGTCTGTTACAGTTCACTCAGAGTCTGAGTTGCTGTGGCAACATATACGTTCCCATGCATGTAGTAGCCTAGCGCTATGAATCAAGAGACCAGGAGTCCCAACTTATTTACGTCACATGACTGACCACAAATCACTGCCGCTGTTGCCACCTGCCCTTGACGTGTGTTGGAAAGATTTGCAGGTTGATGCTCAGTATGTTTGGCCATGTTATGTACACATCTTTGTTGGCCACCGAGTTATGGGATAGGACTCATTCCTGGAGTCTCTGGCTCAGAGACAGGGTTACACCCCATTGCACCACAAGCTTTGATCAGCCACAGTTGGAGTATGATATTGTGAAACAGTACATACCTTGCTGAATCTGGCTCCAGTAGGGCAAACACAAAACACTCAATATGAAGTTCACTTATCATTAAGTAGCTCGTGACTCGACTTGTAGAAACCAACTTGTCCCAACGGTTCTTGTGGCTGCTTAATGGCTGAAGCAAACATTATTATCGGAAGGCCCTTGGCACACTGCTCCTTCCTAGGTGTGTGTTTCCCATTTATTACAAAAGAGCTTGGAACAATGAGAGGCTGTGTGAGCTCAGTGAAGCTGAAAATAGCAGTCCTAAAAGAATGGACTGTTAAGAGTGTTCCATTCAAATAATCAGAAAGAGAGTTGGCACATGTATAATATGTGAAGATATCAAGTTTACTTTTTTTCTTTGTCTTGTTTCTGCTTCCCTAAAGGCAGTTTAAAACATCTAGAAAGGACATTCTTGGCAAAGTCACATTTATTACACAGCCATTATTGCACTGAAATGGTGGTGATGGTTCTTCTTGATCTACTGCAGTCCTTGTGATGCGGTGGCTTAGTTCGCTGGAGGATGGTAGCTGCCTAATACCTTGTTCAAACTCCATTCTTGCTGTATAAATTAACACTGAGAGGGAACGCTTGATAAGTACCAGAAAGAAGCCACTTGCTGAGGAAAAATGGAAAATGAAAAGAAAGGAAAATATAAATAAATTGATTGTATGTGAAAGACAACAGCATAATGTTAACCTCGTAGTTTATAGAAGATTCTGTTCTATTGAAGTTATTAACATTATTATTTTATTTTATTGTATTGACTAGTCTGCATTCAGCATCTACACAAGAGACCTTCGGATAAAACAGGATGCACATCAAAACCTCAACTGCTTAAGTGATGATTGGGTCAGTGATTAAAAATTCTTTGTTCATTTGCATTGTTATTTCCCTCATCAGTCTTTACTGTTAGGCAAGTAACCTGTTGCCTTTAGGAATCATCAGTTTCCTAAAGGCAAGCTTGCGGCATTTCACTGATAACAAGTAAGCATCCAGTGACAGTGAACTGCATAAATTAGTCAGGAATAAGGTTTAATTACACTTTTGAATTGAATCGGTTGTTCTCAAAAGGGTGGCTGTATTGAGCTACTTTTGACACCAGTGGCTAGGACAATCTTTCTACTTCCCACCATGAGAATAATAATCAACATCAAAGTGTAGCACATCAGTGGAAATTAACTGATACCAGCATCACGTTCAGCTGGTTGGTTCCTCTGACACTGTACAGTTCTCTCACAGTCAATCTGAAGGTTTAACCATAAGGATGCAGGGTGTATGAAACCCTGCATCAAGGGAGAGAGAAAGAAAAGGAAAAAATACTAGTGAGCATATGGAACTAATAATATAGTCTCCTTGTGTTTGACTCGCCAAGGAGCCCTAGCCTTCCTATTACATATATCTCAGAATTCCATACTGTTGCGATGCTGTTGCAAAACCAAATCTTGGATGGTCCAACTGATTAAGATGGTGACACACTGGGGATATCAAACGTTTCACCATAGGCTTGTGGGCCACAGCATTTGCAACAAATATAGTTTGGTCCAAGGCAAACACATGTATGGACAGTGTTTGAAGGTTGAACGGCTTCAGCTCAGAGTTTGAGCTAGAGGCTGAGCCAGCGACACTACAATGCATCAGGGAGGGAGAATGTTCCCTGGATTCTTTGTACCAGGAGGCAGTGACGCCGCTTAACAGTTAAGTCATCTAATCTGGCCAGTGTTTAGGAACTGGAGAGTATGACTGTGAGGGATGCAAGTAAAGGGAGCCAGAGCGCAGGAGCACAGGAGTCTCAGTCTGTGCAGTTGTCCAGCGGGTTTGAGGTTCTTTCACAAATAAACACAGAGAATGTTGCAGAAACACAGCAGGTCCGGCAGCATCAACGGAGAGAGAGAGAGAAAAACAGTTAACATTTTGAGTCTGGTATGACTCTTCTTCAGAACTTCTTTTTCCCGTCAGAATTCTGGAAAAAAGACATTAATTAACCAGATGGATTTTTACATGAATCAGTAATAGCTGTCATTGTTACTGAGTCATGCTTAATAAATTAAATTGGTGGTCATTGAACCCAAGCTCCCAGGTATTTAAACTGGTTATTATTAGTAATAACATTATCACTACACAGCCATAATTTCCATACCTATACATCTCACACCTGTGCTAAAGAGGTACCTTGTTACATTCAGAAAGACTGCTCTGTAAGATCTCATTTGAATGGAATGTACAGGGAGCTGAGAAATGTGCTGTCTGAAAGTTATAGAACAATCTGTATCAGATGCCAGTCTCCATGAGAGCTGAATGCTGGACAGTACTGAACATGGGAGTAAGTCCTTCTACTTGTGGGAACACACTATGCAATCTGATAACGGTGTTGTAACTGAATTGGCTTATTATTAACAGTGCAGAGGAAAGCAGGAGAACTAAATACTTTATTGTCTGTGCTCCTTTCATGTGAGTGCACAGTTATAGGATTTTCATTTTTGAGTTGAATATGCCACTCATTATAGAATTATTCACAATTACTTAGGGGATTGGAATGACCTCACTTCCTCAGTCAGTTTCCATCCACTGCCCAAAAGGATGCTGAGGGCAGGTTCAATTGTAAAGATTGTAGAAACTCATTTACCCAGGTCATCTGGTCTTCCATATCGTTGGAGACCAGACGTACCCTGACAGACCAATGACAGACCAATGTCAGATGCCTTGAGGTCCCTACACACTGGCTACACAATAATTGCTGGGATGTCTGCAAATCTGTGGAAGAAGCCTGCAGTCCGAGACTGTGGAGGGTTCTGACTTACCATAACAGTTGGGCAGGAAATGTTAGAGGAATTAAAACCTTCTCAGACTCTCAGACAGCCATAAAACTGCACCCGGACCCTTAATCACGCACACTGACCACCCCCTAACCTACCTCAAGCACCTAACTTGATCCCACCCCTGCCACGATGCCACCCATACCCCTTCTTCAACACATACTCCACCCCGACACATGACTGCACCCTCAAGATAACGAACTCACAGTATTCACGTGCATCACCGCACCCATGCATCTGTTACCTTACCCACCTGCCAACCTGCTTGCTGTTCCACCTACCACCCTTACTCCTTACCCACCTGCCACCCCATCCCCTGACTCATTTCACCCTTCCTCTCACCCGTCCTACCTGCTGATTCACATACTTAACACCGTGTCCCTTCACTCGCCTGGCAACCTACCACCTTACCCATCTGGTTCCCTACCCTCTTCCTTAGCCAGCTGACAACTTGCCTCCTTAACTCACCTGCTGCCCAACCCAACCCAACCCCCCCCCCGCCCCCCTGTGCCCCATCTATCCTCTTGCTATCCTACAATTCACCCGTCTACCTGTTATCCCACCTCCACATTCATGAACCTGATACCACACCCCCTCACTCACTTGGTAACTTACCTTACGCCATTACCTGGCCACTTGTCACCCCACTCAAGAATTCATTGCCCTGCCACCTTCTCCCCTTATGTACCCATCCGTCTTACCCTCATATCCACCTACCGCACACATTAGCCTTCTTTCTGTAGCTTGTCAAAGAAGCATTTGGAACTGTGTTTATTTAAAACATGGCAGCTATTGATTTAGAAATGGGGTATGGCATCTGTGTAGATTAGCTCTGATGCTGCCCGTGTGGTTTGCTGGGCAGTGGCTGGTGAAGTGAGTCCTGCATTAGAAGTTGTGCCCAAAAACATCATAGAGTAGAAAATATATTCTTGTCTAACCTGGATCAGAAACAGAGATTCCAACCCACATTGGAAAATTTGGGCCAATTTGCTGGGACATGCAGAGTAAATGGTTAATACTTGAACATATAAATAATGTGACCTCAGTTGTGATGTAAGAGATCACATGATGATGGAGGCTTTCTAGACAGACCTGAACAGTCTAGGCCTTGTGCTTGCTTCAACAGCTCATAGAGTGTAAACAGTTACCTCCAGAAGACCTTGGACCCAAGCCAATTCTCTGTATTAATTAACCTCCTCCAAGACTGCCACCAGAATAAGAGTCACATTCAAAGGAAAATTGGATAAATACCTTCCACTCCATTTGCTTTGCCAATTACAGGGAAAGTAACTGGAGAGCAATCTCCAAGAAAGCTCTCTCAAACCTCTCAATCTCCATTGCGCGGAGGAGAATGAGCCTGGTTTCTCCAGTCAAATATTGTTGCTAAAACCCTTCCTCTATGGAAACATTCCAGTAAATCTACCCCTCACCCTCTTGAAGACCCTTACATTCTTCCCAAAGTGTGTTGATCAAAACTGAATGTAAAACTAGTGGCCTGATCAGATCTTCGTAAAAGGTTCGTAAAAGGTTCATAATAACTTCCTTGCACTCAGGCACTCGATACTTCTAATTATGAAGTGCAAGATCTGATATCGTTTACTAACTTAACTGGCTCACACAGGCATGATGTATTGAGACGGTCTTCAGCTGTACTCTGTGATTCCAAGAACTGGCAGCGAAAGCAAAATAAGCATCTCAAGAATGTGCCAAATTCCAAAGAGTACATTTTTCTCTTCTCCTCTTACCTTATGACAAGGGTATAATTGTGTTCATTGTGTAATCACTGCAGATACTTCAGACAAATGATCAGCCTTCACTACAGGCTGAAGAGTTTTGCAGGTTATTGTTAAATCAACTACCAGATGATGCAGGAGATCAGACGATGGTCAGAAGCCCTTTAATCTTAGTCTGAAAACAGTGTTTTGTTCACTGAATTGACTGAGAAGACTGTCACCTTTGGGGGATTAGCACTAATTTACTGGACTGAACCAGCACTACAAGGGTTGAGTTATGATAACAGGTTAGAGAGACTAATTTTGCAGTCCCTCAAGTGCAGAAATGTCCACTGTGAGCTAATGGAAATAGTAAAGGTTAATAGAGCAGCTCACTTGTTAGCAAAAAAAAAAATTCTTTCGGATAGAGAGTTCACATAAAGGGGCATAGCCTCAAAATTGGGTCCTTGTACGGTGAGTCCACAAAGAACTGCTTCACTCAATAATGAAAATCTGGGATTTTCTCCATCAAAAAGCTGTTGAGCTTCTTCAAATTTGAAAACTTAATCCTGATAGCAATAGATATGTAATGGATACAGGACAGACTAGTCTAAATAGAGATGAGATACAGGTCAGCCACGATGAACCGGGATGTTGGAATGGGTTCAAGGGGCTGAACAGCCTCATCCTGTCCCTCCTTTCCTGTTCACTTACATTTCTGGGAGCATAATCCACAGAAAACTGAACAGATAGTAACCACTTCCCACCCCTTCATTCTTAACAGGAGGAGGATTTTCGGAACCTGCACCAAGCCCAGTTTCAAAAATGTGTTCAGCACTTGAGAAACAGCCTGGGCCTAATGAGCCGAGCATCTGAGACCAACCAGGAGAGAGCCGCTGCTGTCATTGCCAATAATCCAATTCCTGACCTCAATGACCTGGATGGAAAAGACTCCCCAATGCGCTTCCTAAGCAAACCTCCAGCCAAGGTAACTTTTGTAATAACAGCAACATCATACAAAGAAAGTATTATGTTGTAAAGAAACTTATTTTTCTCATGCCTAAGCAATTTCTTTTTGAAATCAATGACTGCCTCCAACCCTTCACCCTCGTACACGGTTACCACAAGCTGTGCGATACTGTTTTTCCTCAGATTCTCCTGTCAAATCTGTGTATCCTAGTTCTTCTATTACTGGTTACAGTATTTAGAGTAATGTTTCCCTGTTTAACTTTTACATAGTCTTGTACCTTTATTGAAACACCCCTCAATCTCCATTGCTCTGAGGAGAACAGTCCCAGTTTTCCCAGCCAGATATTGTTACTAAAACCCCTCGTCCGTGGAAACATTCCAGTGATCTTCCTCTCCCGCTCTTGAGGACCATCACATCTAGGTCAGCATGGTGGCTCAGTGGTTAGCACTGCTGCCGCACAGCGCCAGGGATCTGGGTTCGATTCCACCCTCTGGCGACTGTCTGTGTGGAGTTTGCACGTTCTCCCCATGTCTGTGTGTGTTTCCTCTGGGTGCCCTGGTTTCCTCCCACAGTCCAAAGATGTGCATGCTAGGTGGATTGGCCATTCTAAATTGCCTGTAGTATTCAGGGATATGTAGATTAGGTGGGTTATAGCGGGGTGGGTCTGGATAGAATGCTCTGAGATTCGGTGTGGACTTGTTGGGCCGAAGGGCCTGTTTCCAGACTGTAGGGGTTCTATGATCTAAGATCTATGAAAACTGGATGTAATACCAATGGCCTAATCAGAGCTTTGTAACAGATTCATAATAACTTTCTTTTGCTCAGGCTCTCAACATCTCCAATTATGAAGTGCAAGATCTGACATCCTTTGCTAGCCTACTGTCTCACACGTCCCGTCACCCACAAAGACCTCATCACACGAATCAACAGGTTCTCTGTCCCTTCACATTCTTTAGAACTATCTTATTAAGTCTATACTGTTGTCTCTACCTCTTCTACTAAAGTGCTTCACGCTATGGTCCTCGGAACTAAATTCTATCATCTCAGACAGAAAAACATTTAGTATGACTCATTGTTGACTGTATGTATTCCAATTTCCTTTATCCACATTAACCATGACCCACTTCAACATTGCTAGTTTTTAAGCAATATTGCTATTCCATGCCAAGGAGCTTGGTCATTAATCTTGGTCTCTCAAAAGCAAAAGGAATTTGCCTGAAGGTTTTAGTGGAAAGAAGTTTTGATAGTCATTCTCTCAGGCTGTGTTTATAGACACCACAGGTATATGCCCCACTTAAATTCACACACTCAACTTCTCATTCTATATTTTAATTTACTGCTGCATTTGAGATTGCTGCTGTAATTTGAGTAATAAACATCTGTTAGAATGAGCTGGGGAATGTATGCGGAGAGGTTTACTCTTACATTAATTTCCTGTTGCCACTTTAAATTTTGTCAGTAGCTTCTATTCTTGGTAGCTGGTCCAAGCTGCTTAAATTGCATTTGCTTGGTTTGTGAGTGGTCTGTGGAAGAACTAAATATCTGTGAATAACTTTAAAATGTGATTTTGTCCATTTTTACAGTAACTACTGTAATTTGCATTATAATGAAATGAGGGTACAAATCCCAGGAGTGTTGAGATTGTACAGTAGGGGTCCATGTTCAAGCCGATGAATAGGAATCTTTTGTTAACTCCGTAGGAGTTAGGTTGGAGAAAGCATTTCTAGAATCTTGCTGGTTCAGTCCTAATTCCAAACGTGTCCAGATGTCAGCAGGCAACACTGATGGTATATACTATTCCTTAGCATAATGGGACTTAATCATTATCTTACACAGCCAGTCTCTCAGTTCTCCAGTGCTGCACTTGAAGAGATCCTCACATCTTCCAGCACAAGGCCCAGCCAAAGAGCTGGGAGGTCAGTCTCTGTCTGAAGATCCTCATGGATGTGCAAATGGCCCAAGGCAGGAGAAAGGCAGGTGATGTTCCCCCACGAGCACCTCGCTCCTGCCTGGTACTCCATCCAAACAAAGAGGCTGTCTGCAGGATTTCAGACCCCAAATGCATGGCTCTTGTGTATGTGCTCAGAAATCGCGTGGGCTCCTTGTGGACTCCAGCTGCATATCCAATAGGAGTTGGCCTGAACAGCTACAAACTCCCCCAACACTGGGAAGAACTAATGTCCAGATGAATGCAGGAGTTTTCAGTAGACTTGCGTAATTAGTTGGTTGAAGGTCCATGAGAGCATAGGGAATAGAAACAGGAGTATGCCATTTGGCCTCTTAAGCCTGCCCACCCCATCAACAAGGTCAATCCTCTTGCATTGCCATGAACTCCCTCGTATTTCAAACATCAATCCTTCTGTTTAAATACTTTGTGATCTAGCCTCCACGACTTTCCACGATAGAGAATTCCAGACATTCACTACCCTCTGGGAGAAAAAAATTCCCTTGATTTCTCAGTTTTAAATATTCTGTAACTATGTCCCCTACTTTGAGATTCCCCCTGCTGGTGGAAACATCTTCTCAACATCTACTCTGTCAAGCCTCTTCAGAACCTTCTACATTTCAATAGAATCACGGCACATTCTTCTAAACTCTAATGAGTAAAGACCTAATCTATTTAGCTGTTCTTGATAAGCCAATCTCTCCATCCCAGGAATCAGCCAAGGGAAGCTGGTTTGAACAGCCTCCAATGCCAGTAAATCCTTTTTAAATACAGGGACCAAAACTGTACTCCAGGTGTGAGCCTCACCGACAACCTGTACGGTTGTAACAAGCCTTCCTGCTTTTAAAACTCCATCTCCTTAGCAATAAAGGCCAAAATTTCATTTGCTGCCTTAGGTAGGAGCTGTCTAATCTGACATTTGCCACATCTTCGGCCCTCAAGGTGTCCCATTAGATTGGGAGACCCAGAGAAAAAAATGCATTCTGAGGTTGGCTTCACTGGGAAGGCTGGTTCAAAGCCAGAAAATCTGCCCAGGTCACTGAAGGCAGGCTCAATTAATATGCTCATGCAGATGCCTACTAAGACCTGGCACAACTTACCATCGTTGCATCTTGTCACACATTTTCCATTCCCAGGAAGCATTTCAAAAGCTATTCATCCTTTGATTTGGACAGGCTTTCCTACTGCAGCCATTGGCATAAACAAGCTGCTGATTAACCCATAGTCCTGCCTTCTCCCAAAATCAAAGCCCCCAGGACATATTGAGTTCTCTGCAACTATTCCTCTTTGCTTAAGTTTGCAAGTGCACCATGGCTCAACGGTTAGCAGCGCCAGGGACCCGGGTTCGATTCCACCCTCGGGCGACTGTCTGTGTAGAATTTGCACGTTCTCCCCGTGTCTGCGTGGGTTTTCTCCGGGTGCTCCAGTTTCCTCCCACAGTCCAAAGATGTGCAGGTTAGGTGGATTGGCCGTGGGAAATTGCCCGTAGAGTTCAGAGGGTGGGTCTGGGTGGGATACTCTTCGGAGGGGTGTTGTGGACTTGCTGGGCTGAATGGCCTATTTCCACACTGTCGGGATTCTGTGAAGTTAATAGGGAATGTTTGCATTCATAGAATCAACTGATTCAGAGTGATGCACAGAGCATGCCTGGGTGGCCTGAGGGAAAAACCAGTAAGCTTTTCAAAAGCAGTAAGGCTTTTCCTCCTACAACTTTGTTAAGCTCCCCCACTAGATAGAATTCAGTCATTAAAATGCTGTCACATACTTGGAAAGACAGGGTGTTGATAATAGACCTGGAGCTCTCTGCACTTACAAGATTTCAAAACGAAGCTAAGTGCCTGTCTAGCAACTATTCATCAGCTATTACTCTGAAACTGGTATCTGGCATGCTCCAGCACAAACTCTGAATAATCTGAACTTCAGTTTACAATAGCATTTGGAGAAACAGAGATACAGAACTGTACAATGTACACAATGTTTCTGTCGTTAGAACATCTAATTTAGTGCAAGCTTTACCATGAAAGGAGATTGTGGTTCAGTGGGGAGCACACTCAACCTGAAGGTTGTGGCCAAGCTCCCCCCTCCCACAATGGGGAGTTTAGCACACAAACCAGGCTGATAGTTCCTGTGCATTACCAAAGGAGTGCTGCATTGACAAAGTTGCTGCCTTTTGACTATGGCTCCATCTGTCCTCTCAAGTGAACATCAGTGACCCCATGGCACTGTTTCAAAGGATGACCCAAGTGATATTGGATTACTGTTTATAAAAGTGTTACTGTTTGCAACTTAGTTGCTACATTTCCTTTGTAACAACTATACTTCAAGAACACTTCTATGTGTGTAAAGCACTTTTGGGTGCTGGGTAAATGCAAAACATTTTTACAGCACAATAATTTTGTTGCTTTTTACGGCTAAAAGGATGTCTGCCTATTTTAGCTGTAGCAATGAAGGAGCACAGCAGGTCAGGCAGCATCGGAGGAGCAGAAAAGTCGACGTTTTGGGCCTAGAACTTTGTTCAGGACTGGGGAGGGGGAAGGGAGCTGGAAAATGAAAAGAAGGAAGAGGGGTGGGGCTGAGGGAAGGTAGGTGGGATGGCAATAGGTGCATGCAGGTAGGGGTAATGGAGATTGGTCAGTGGGAAGGGTGGGGCGGCTGGGGGGAAAGAAGATGGACAGGTAGTGTCAGGTCAAGGAGGTGGGAATGAGAGGGAGGTTTGGACATGGTTTGAGACTGGGGGTGGGGAGATTTTAAAACTGGTGAACTCTATGTTTAGGCCATTGGGCTGTAGGCTCCAGAGGCAAAATATGAGGTGTTCCTCCTCCAGTTTGCATGTGGCGTCATTGTGGCACTGAAGGAGGCCCAGGATGGACATGTCACCCAGGGAGTGGGAGGGGGAGTTAAAAATGGTTAGTGACTGGAAGGTGTTGTCGATTATGCCATACAGAGCGCCGGCGCTAGCTATCTCCAAATGGATGAATAGACACCACAAAATGTTCAGTGTAACACATCTGGTTTTAGATAAAGGTTGAGAGTTGCTGTGATGCACTTCTGTTCTGGACACCATGTTTTATGCAATTGTAAAGATTAATTGTACCTCAGCTTCAGAACTTTTTTTGTCTCCGCAGCTAAAATACCCAGTGAGAAAACAAATAATCCTGCCTCCCCTGAAACAACGTAGGCAGCAATCTGCTGATATTTCAAGAACCAGCAAGCAGGAAGAGCAGGGAACCTTGCGAGAAAAGTTAGTATTAAATGAAGAACTGCGGATGCTGGGTATCTGAACGAAAGACAGAAATTGCTGGCAAAACTCAGCAGGTCCGGCAGCATCTGTTGGAAGAAAGCAGAGTTAACGTTTTGAGTCCAGTGACCCTTCATCAGACTCTTTATCTTCTGATGAAGCGTTATTAGGACTCAAAAGGTTAACTCTGCTTTCTTCCCACAGATTCTGCTGGACTTGCCGCGTTTCTCCAGCAATTTCTGACTTTGTGTGAGAGACGTTAGTACTTCCTTTCCTGTATTGTCAATACAGTGAGAGTTAAAACAAGAACATCATTGCATAACAACAGAATTGTTGCAGCACAGATAAAACGCAGGCCATTCAACCCGTCAAATTTGTACCAGCTTCTTTAATGAGCAATTTCCCTCATATCATTCTGCTGCCTTCTCCCTTAACCCTGCACATTCATCCTTTTCAGATAATCAACTCATTCACTTTGGTTTGCCCTGATTGAATAAGCTGCCATCCTACGCTCAGGCAGTGCAATCAGGACTAAGACCACTTGTTGCAATGCTTTCCCTATGTCACTTTTGTATAACTACCTGTTTGGTCCAAAATGGCTTTCTCCTGTCAATAATCTGAGGTATTGGAGTTAATTAGGTAGAAGGAAAACTGTTAAAGTCAGGGAAAAAGGAATTTGTGCCTCTGTACTGAGAATTACCCTGGACACATTACTCTGGACACATTACCCGGATTGAATCTAATGTTCAGCATTTCAGAGGTGGTCAGTTGCAGAAATAGTATCCCACTGGTCTGCATTCTCTCTCCTTACTGTGTTAATTATAACAATGGTAATGCCCCAAGAATCAGGATCTTAAAACCAGATAAAGAATTACAAAACATTCTTTAAAAGTCAGACCATAAATTGGGATATCAACAGCTAACCTGGTGCCCAATTTGACGTTCCCATGGTGAGACTGTAACATAAAGATAATAGTTTCTCAGAGCAGTTCTGTGGGTCATGAATGATGTTATTTTTTGAATCACACCTGGATAAACTAAGAACAGCTGAGTTTAGATTAATAAAAAGGGCAGCCAGTGATATGGTGGCAGTGTTGCTATATTCGTAATCCAGGGTTCTAAAGAAGGGTCATTGGACTCGAAACGTTAACGCTGTTTTCTCTCCACAGATGCTGTAAGATCTGCTGAGTCTCTCCAGCAATTTCTGCTTCTGTTTTGTTTTAGCAATCCAGATGCCCTAACTAATGGTCCGGGGCATGGCAGCTGGTAGAATTTAAATTAAATTTAGAAATCTGGAATATAATGGTGACCACGAAGCTAATATCGTTTGTTGTAAAACTCATTGAGGTTCACCGATATCCTACAGGAAAGGAAATTGTCATTTTTCCCTGGTCTGGATCCCAGACCCACAGCAATATGCTTGACTCTTAACTTCACTCTGAGATGGCCCTAACAAACCACTCAGTTCAATGATAATTAAGGATTGGCATCCCGCTAGCAACACCTAGATCTTGTGGAAGAATACAGCAAAAGAAAAGGTGATTTCTTTCAACAAGGGGGTGGTAGTATGAGCTGGCAAAATAAGAAATGAAGTCACCTGGCAATACACAAGCAATAATGGGTTAAATTTATAATGGGACTGTTAAAGTCACATTGTACTTTGATATTTAGATATCCTTGGCACAATGCAATAGTGTGTTCTTGGAATAGTAGAGACAACACAGTATGGAGCTGGAGCAGGCCAGGCCCATATCCCTCTAAACCTTTCCTATTCTTGTACCTGTCTAAATGTCTTTTAAATGTTGTAACTGTACCTGAATCTACCACTTCCTCTGGCAATGCATTCCATGCACAAACCACCCTCTGTGTGAAAATGTAGCCCCTCAGATCACTCTTAAATCTTTCTCTTCTCACCTTGAAATTATGTCCTCGAGTTTTTAACTATGTCCTGACATTTCCATCATCACACAGTTAGAAAGCTTTCAGAATATCAGTCACGCAGGACAGCATTTCTTTGATGAGAAAAATGCTGATACTTTTGACAGTGTGCTGGTGAGATAATCAAATGTACAATGAACTTCTTCTTAAATTTCAGGGCTCTGATAATTAAGGCTTCAAAGAAGGAATCAGCTTCCAATTTGTTGAGAAAGGAGTTTAAGAAAGTTGTGAAACCATCTTACCTACTGAGTTCCAAAGCGCCACCAATTAAACCAAGTAATGGCAAAAGCCAAAAATTATCTTAAAGTCTTAGAATACTAACACTAATAATAAGGCTAATAATTACTAATAATGTTGGAATTCATTAGATTAAATGGGAATGAATTATACGTATTTTAAATATGGTGCTGCCAATACTCAGGCTATCACCAATGATTTTGAAACATTCTTAAGGGGTTCATCAGGGTAAATTCTGGGAGGATGTTTCCCATCATGGGAGAGTCTAGGACCAGACAGCATAGTCTCAGAACATAAGGGTGTCAATTTCAGACTCAGATGAGGAAGAATTTCTTCTCTGAGGGTTGAGAGCCTTTGGAACTCCTTGCCAAACACAGCTGTAGGCATGGAGTCCTTGTATGTATTTAAGCCTGAGATAGATAGGTTCTTGATCAGTCGGGAAATCAAAGGGTTATGGTGAAAGGGCAGGCAAGTGGATGTCAGGAATTAACCATAGTTCTACTGAATAGCAGAGCAGGCTTGAGGTGCTGAATGGCCTATTCCTGTTCTCATTTCTTATAACCCTATTGGTGTTTGAGGTCCATGAGTCTTGAATGATCAAGAGCTATTTGCTTGATGTTATTCCAATTAATTCTAAGCAATAACACCACAGTGTAAATCTATGTTGTTTGTGAATATTGTTGGTGCTATAATTTCCAAATGAACTCCGGTGAAAAACCGATTTCATATGTGAATAATCTAATTTCTGGAATTAAAACTCTAATGACCAGTAGTCCATTGTCAATTGTTGCAAAAACCCATCTAGTTCAGTGAGGTCCTTTAGGAAAGGCCTGACCCGCATGCGACTCCAGACCCACAGCAATGTGACTGACCCTTAGCTGCCCTCTAAAACGGCCTAGCAAGCTGCTCCACTCAGTTGTATCCGAGGGCAACTAGGGATGGGTAATAAATGCTGGCCCGGCCAACAAGGCCACCATTCCCGTGAGTGGATTAAAACAAAATCGCTATGTACTACACAATATGGTGTCACGTTTTAGACACAACTCTAGGGAAATTCTAGCAACTCAGTTCATATAGAAAATAATTTTCTAACCCAGAGGAAGACTGGTGAATTTAGCAAACTTTCATGTAAAGTGCTCAAGGGTATCATGAATGGGAGATTGAGTGACAAAACAGTAATACAGTCTTCAAATTAGTTAACATTTAAAGAGCATAATCAATGAATTAGTCCTTAAGTTTAATTGTTTGGCTCAATTTTACAAGCTAACAAATCCAGGTTAGCTTTTAAACAGGGATATATGTTAAAGTATCTGGAGGGCAAAGTAATAAAATACAACTTAATTATGAATTATGAAGGCAGCAATGCACAAATGAGGAACTACTCAAACTAATGTAGACTTGGAAGTGGTTAAATAAGAGTGAGGCAATAGGTTCCAAACTGAAATGGGTGGCTATTTACTCTTTTGGCCCTTCTGGTTAGATAGTCCACGATACACCTGCAATCGGGCATTAGAGGATGGGACTGTCTGAAAACCTGCCTGATAAATAATATAATGACTCTACTGGACTGTTAAAAGAATACCCTCTCTGATATTGCAAACTGTTTTTCCGTGTAGTGGTTGACCCACATTGTGGACCTCACGCTGGGAATATACCAGAGTGTTTGGGGAGCAGGAAGTCTGATGTAAGCAGCTCCATTATTGATAGATAGGGTAAATTTATAAAAACATTGCTGCAAATCAAAACGAAAATTTTAATGGGCTTTCCAAAAGCTGCTACTATTTCTAACGTACATTCTGATGTTTGAGTAAAAAAGTATTTGCTAAGGCATGGTTGGTTCAATAAATGCATAGGTTGGATATTGAACCTGTGGGTAAATGGTGGAACAATCATCCCTGTGTGATGGGTGACAAAGCAGAGATGGTATTAAATAATTCTACTTTTAGACACAATCCACAGTCTTTAGTATGCCTAGAGGACGACAGAAGTGAAGGATGTGCAGTCACTGCCTCTCTACCTGTTGGTATCTACTCTCACACATCTATGGGTAGTGTTATGTATTGAGCAGGGGTTGGTTAGCTCAGTTAGCTGGATGGCTGGTTTTCAATGTGCATGTGTTCAATTGCCTCAGCAGCTAAGGCTACCAAGAACTCTTCTTCTCAACCTGTGCCTTTTCCCTGAGGACTGGTGACCCTCAACTTAAACTACCACCAGTCAATCTCTGTCTGATGAGTGAGCAGCCGATAGTCCAGTAAGGTTACGGCAACTTTACCTTGACATATCTAGCAGCAAGTGTGCAGGAATGCCCAAATGCAGAGCTGTGTCGTCTGTTGATGAATTACCTGAGATACCAGTCGGTCGGGGGTACTGGAGGAGACGGTCTTGAACTTGAACGTCTGACATTCCCTATGCTGCTCCTCCAAAGCAACAGAAGTGAAAGGGGATACTTTCAGGGGAAACTCATTGTCCTCCCGTTGTGGACTTCAAAAAATAAATGGCCAACATGTATGGCAGAAAGGTCCAGGACTTACAAAGTAGAAACAAAGAAGAAGTTTAAACAAGAAACAGGTAGCAAATTCAGAATTAAAACCAGAAGAACTGTGGATGCTATAAAGCAGAAACAAAAACAGAAACATTTCTAGCAATTTCTGTTTTTGTTGCTGTTGTAGTAAATTCAGAAATAGCCTCAAATTATTGCTACAAGCCTTGCTATCAGAGAAACAACATACTCTATTAGCAACAGACTGCTATTTACATGACTGGGCAGAAAACATGTACTATGGCACAAAATTGTATAGCATATTCAAAAGCATTGCTAATGTAACTAATTGTAAACTCAAGGCTGTGTCCAAGGTTAGTTTAAAACCCAACTGAAAATTGGATGGAGTACTCAACAGGCAAAGATCTGGTGTAGTGGGTCTCTGATCTTTTACTGCCTGGTCACACTCACTTTAAACAAATGGCTTAGAACTGGGAAGAAGAACTCACCCAGCCATTGATCCTGACAAGATCCATCAAATCATAGGGTCATTATGGTACGGAAGATGGTCATTTGGTCCATTGAGACGATGCCTACTGGAAGCTTTAATAATAATTTATGGTAAGTAAACAAATATTTACCAAAGTATGTTAATACTTACCAAAATTATGTCTTCAATATGTATCATTTTGTTTTTATTCTCTCAATTAAAAAAAATCTTCATGTGCTCTGGCTAAAGTATGTTCCCTTAAGCATCACAGGTCATTCATAGCTCACTGAAGTTACCACTCTTTACGTGCAGTCTGTGGGTGTGAATTTTGACAAGATATTCCAGAGTGGAAGGGTCAAGATCAGGATTAAACACAATGCTGTTCTATTTTGGTGACCAAACACTTAAATCAAGGCTTGCTGGATGGTTTCCCAGAACTCTGCTATAAACCTGGATGATTAAAGCGAACTACAAGAGATGCAATAATATCCCAATCATGTCCCCAGTCCAATCAGATAGCAGACTGGGAATCCAAGTATGCTTCTGTTATGTGTGGCTCAGCTATTAAAAGGATAATTGCCTGGAAGAAAGTTTTTTAACCTTATCAAATACATGCATGACCACAAGAAATACTGGAGCTCCATCATCTTAATTGGGTAGTGAACCCATCCAGCAACAACATTACAAATATAACACTTGAACTATTAACCGTGAGGTTCATGAATTATGGAAATTGGACTGTTATACATTCTTTTTCTTCACAGATTTCAGACATCACCTGTGAGAAGAGCTTTGACAGGAGTTTGGAGGGGAGGTTGCTCCTGGAGGTGGAATGGACTATCCACCTTCATGCTGAAGAAAGATGCTCTGACACTGTGATCAACATGATCTTCACTAAATCTATGGATGTTTGAGTGGCAGCATGATGTCTTGTGGGAGATGAACTCTGGTGGAGTTTCCGGTGGATGCATATTACATCAATAGCAAGAAAAAAAAATCCATAACTAGTGGGTCCCACAACATGTCAAAACTGTACCTTTCAATGGAAATTGTTGCATCCACTTTGCAAATATTTCCAAATCCTCAGCCTCTGATATGTGAAGTTAAGGTCATGCATGCACAGTTGGGGAGTGGAATGGAAGACTCTGAAGCGACAGAATACATGTTATCTATGATGCGCTCCTCATATTGATTGATTTTATTGTCACATACCGAAATACAGTGAAAAGCTTTGTTTACGAGCGGTACAGGCAGATAACAGGAAGCAAAGAATGTACAGATCACCACAAAAGACTTAGAGGTATACAGGTTATATTGCAGGTTACATTATTTGAGTCCATTCAACAGTCTGATAACGGCCGGAAAGAAGCTGTTCCTGAACCTGCTTCAGGCTTGTGTGTGTTCAGGCTTCTGTATCTTCTGCCTGAAGGAACAGGTTGAAGGAGGTCATTACCAGGGTGCGATGGGTCTTTGATGATGTTGGTTGCCTTTCCATGTCAGCGAGCTGTGTAAATAGAGTCCATGAGTGGAAGATTAGCTTCCGTGATGGCCTGGGCTGTGCACGCCACCTTCTGTAGTTTCTTACGGTCCTGGGTAGAGCAGTTGCCATACCAGGCTGTTATGCACCCGGACAGTATGCTTTCAATGGTGCATCTGTTGAAGTTGGTGAGGGATCTTATGGACATGCCAAATTTCCTGAGCCACCTGAGCATGAAGAAGCGTTATTGTGCCTTCTTGACTGTCGCATTTACATGGGAAGCTCAGGACAGGTCGTCGGTTACCATCACTCCGAGGAACTCGATGCTGTCCACCCTCTCAACCTTCAGCTCCATTGATGTAGATGGGGGAGAGTTGTCCTCCTTTCTTTCTGAAATCGATGATCAGTGCTTTAGTTTTCATTGCACCATGTCTCCAAGCCCACTAGCTCTCTTCTATATTTTGACTCCTCGTTCTTAGATATCCGTCCAACTACGGTGGTGTCGTCGGCGAACTTGTAGATGGCATTGGTTCGGAATTTGGCCACACAGTTATAGGTGTACAGAGAGTATATTAGGAGTCCTGCATATCGATCTACCCCTTGATTGATTCCCTGGATGATCCAATATGAGGGAACATTAACCTTATGTACATGTCAGGACCTCCTATTTAGAAGTTCAGCTCATGTTGCATCTCTTTGATCTTCATTTTCCTTGATCACATTGTTTTCTGTTGTTGAGAATGTTCCTTTTTCTCTTTGGTTGTAATCTTAAGTATACAGATTTGAAGAAATATCCTGCAGGCATCTGTAGACAGGAGGTTTACTTTGCTGAGTCTGGAAAATGCAGGACTCCGCTTTAAGTAAGACTTTGAAAGAATATTGATCTTCAGTAGATTATGTTTATAAGTCATGCATAAGCTAATATCACATTAATCATACCTGTGTATGTTTCCAATATCCTGCATACATACGTTTTCAGGAAATATGTCGTACACGGCATATGATAATAAATGAGATTACAGAACATATTGGATCATATACATCTGGTGTTCAATCTACTCTGGAAACATTTGGTCATTAATCTGATAACCAAATTACATTGATGATTCCCATCAAGATTACTTTGGAAAAGGTTTTGTCATTATGAAAATGGATTAAGCACTGAAAATAAATCAAGAATGGAGAAATGGGAGAAACTTGGTTCCAAGTTGGATGTTTGCTTATTGGCACGCAGTGGCGAAATATCTAACGGCAATAGTAACTTTCAATAGCTAGTCCTGGTTTCTTACTGGATGGCCCATCTCTTTCACCAGTTTCTAGTGATTCCAGGACTTTTCTAAAAGCCAAGAATGTCTGCGATCTGGGAAGAACGCTTATTTTCAGCAATTTAAATTCTTCGACCAAAGTGACTCAGATCAGGAAGCCTACCTACCCAGGTACTTGATAAGTTGTTGATCCAGGCTTTTAGAACTCCAAGGTGTCACTCCAAATACGATGGGATGAGTGCAGTTTTGTCCACCAGGCGGGTTACAGCCCATTGTTCACAGTTCTATACAATATTGAATTGGTTGAGCATATATCCATCTGGACCAAAGCTTTACTAGCATGAACTCTAGCTCCCAAGCTGAGGGGACGCAAGAAGACAGGAGAACCTTTTAAATAAAAAGTAAGCCTGAGAAAATATAAAGTATAGGAATACAATAGACAGAAAGGAATCAGGAGGCAGAAGATGATTTTGAAACCCTATTTTGATTTGGTTCTGAAGAGAAGTTTAATTAAAATTGGAATGCTGAATTCAGTTCCCAGATTGCAGCTATACTCTGGAACATTTGGTGATTTGTCAGCCTAATGGTATTTCTGAGCTGAGATCCTTTCTCACAGAAGTGACTTATTCTGACCATAGGACTTCCTGAGGCTGAAGCACAATTGAAGGGTCAATGTTTTCTAAGCTTTGATGTTTAATGGTTTGTTGCCTTGTGGATGATAGGTCAGTGTGTGCCCACTTGTGTGCAAGTTCAGAATACATGACCTGATCCTGATTCTTATTTCATTCTGTTCCAGGTTTGAAAGCCTGGTCTCCTGAATTACCAGAGAGAGAGGCAAATTTCCAATTCGTATTGTGGGAGCCCCAGATTGGGCATGATTTCAGAAAATGTCAACACACAGTTTCAGGCAAGGGAATTTTCAACCTGGTCAGTGAAGTATCAGCAGGCATCGGTCTGATCTTAATTGGTAAACTGGAGGAGGGATAGCAGTGTTGCTTAATTCATGTCCCCACAACACACTGTCAATGTGAATCAGTTACAAGCCCATTCCGTCTGTTTGTCCATCTGGATACATATGGGCTAATTTCTACTGCAATCCTATTTGAAAAGGTGAAGAACTGAGTTAGTATCCTGTCAGTTGCCTCTAGGATCTGATTCCAGGTGACACAGAACAACACTGCAAGCGTAAACAGCCATTACAAAAGAAGTTTCAGCAGCCCCATCCCAGTGGGTCCGTGACACAAAACTGCCACTTTATTAATACCAATCAGAACTAAATCTGGAGGTCTCATCAAAAAGGCAAGAAGGGAACACCATTGTGAGCAGAAGGAACTACTCCATTGGTTCCCTGGCCTTTGAGGTAGATCAGGTGTGCATTGCTGTCCAACCAGCAGTGCTGCCTGCAACTCACCTGAAAGCATTGGGCCCTGGTGGTGGCCAATTGCAACACCAAAATATTCAATTTGCTGACACTAACATCCCTCAGCTTGGGAAGCACAAATTTTGCCAAAAGCGAGGACAAGATTGCGTTGGCCTATTGTAAATGATTACATCGCAATAATCACAATGATTAATTTGAAGTAGTAAGCATGTGGTTTGTATGATTATGATGTATCTTTCATGGTTCATGCCAAGTGATTGATGTGTTGTTCTCATAAAACCACATGAACGTAACCATTTCATGCAATGTAAAATTTTATGTATCTATCATTTTTGTGTTTGTATGACATAAGTGATGTACTGTGTAATATGTATGTAGCATTATATGAATATCATATTTCTCATTTATACTGGATTTTTTATAATCTTTGTATTTTTGGATGGAAGAGTATTTTATTAAAGTATCAAAAATGGTGTGTTAATTACTGAAATATTTGTATTGTCTGACTATGGAATGCTGTAGCCTGCTAAGCTGAATGATTTATGTTTTGAGGTGAAATATCCACACTTATGATTACATTACTAATTTCATCAAGCACATGGCTTATAATGCTATTTGGAACATTGTTCCCAGTGACTGTGGATATGTTATGTTGAACGGTAAACGTTGGAAATCCTGGAAGAAAAGTAGACCGTTCATTGGAAATACATTGTAAAGCTTGTAAATACCATTAATGCAGATCGATTACGATGGATTTTTTGCTAGGACATGTCAAAGCAAAGAAAGGCTGGGAGATTGATAGATAACAGCAAGTGTTCAGTGGCAAAATCTAATGGGTTCAATAACTCATTAGCCTTTATAACCTGTGTTGGCAAACCTGTAGCCACTTCTTTGTCAAAGCAATTTGCATTCTTAAACTTGTGCAGAGCTGAGTGGAGATGGATTTTAATGTGAGCCAGTGAACACAATTAGCCCAACCAGTAATGTCAGACTTTTTGCAAGTTAGGATACCAACAGCACAGCTTTGACAAAGTCAGCTACCAACCGTTGTGTATATTATATCCTTATTACATGGATATAGAAGACATGAATTTTGATCACTTCCTTAAATCAGTTCTGACCCAAGATCTAAATCTCTCGACTACATTTGCAGGTATTCACAAGTCTACAGTGTATTTTCATTTTGTTCCATTCTTAATTTTGGAATCTGAGTATTCAGTGGTTTCTGTACATCTCTGCAGTTCTGTGTTCTGAACTGTGAGGAACTGAGATTTCTGAAGTCATTCTGCAGGTGAGCGAGTGTCATCTATCTGAAACAAAATGATGCCATCACCATCCACTTTCACAATGACTTCAGTCAGTGCATGGCAAGCCCAGGGTTCCCTCAATGCGGGAAGGCAATTGCTTAGTGGTATTATCGCTGGACTGTTAATCCAGAGACCCGGATAACGTTCTGGGGACCTGGGCTGGAATCCCGCCATGGCAGATGGTGGATTTTGAATTCAATAAATAGCTGAAACTAAGAATTTAACAATGACCAGGAATCCACTGCTGATTATCAGGAAAAATCCATCTGCTTTGCTAATGCCCTTTAGGGAAGGAAACTGCCATCCTTACCTGGTCTGGCCTGCATGTGACTCCAGACCCACAGCAATGTGGTTAACTTTTAACTGCCCTCTGGGCAATTAGGGTTGGGCAATAAATGCTGCCTAGCCGGCATCGTGCCCTCATCCTGTGAATGAATAAAGGAATGACTTCCTACTCCTTATGATGTAGATCTCTTAATATCTATTTCTGCCAGTAATACAAATTGAATGGACTGCACTTCTGAATTGAATTGATCTCCTTTCCCTTCCCAATGGACAGGATTGGTTGTCAACTTGTGTGGTCCAGTACCCTTGGCTGAATCGGTGCCTTCAGGAGAGCTGGGCAAAAAGGAAATTAGGTGAAAAAGTCTAATAAGGAGCAGTGAGAACAGAAAAAAAGAAAAGTAGAGAAAATCAGAAATATAGGGACCCTGAAATCAATCTGTTTAGAGGAACTATGTTATAATAGCAGGTGATGGAATGCCATTTGATTGTGTCCAATGTTTCTTACGCTGTTTCTTTTCAATACCAATCAATATAAATCAGAGAAACATAAAGATGAGAATAAAAATGAATAGTGAAATCTGCTCTGTCTGCTCTGCTTGTCTTTGCTTCCAGATTTATGAGTCAGTCACTCTTGTGCCTCTCCTAGTGGTCAAATGAGGAGTGGTATTTTCAAACCCTTACTATGTTTATTAAGAATGCAAGGTGTGGCGTGAGTATCCATAGTAAGTTGGGAGAGAGCATTTATCAAATGATGCTGCGTTATAAATTAGAATTAGGTTTTATTGTCACGTAGTCAAGTACAGGGATACATGAGTACAGCGAGCAGTGTACAAAGTCACCATTTCTGGCACCATCATAAAAAGTAACATTTGTTGTAATAATGAATTCGTCATTTGAAGATTTTCAGCTCACGTCATTCATCTGATTCTGAACCATCTATTTATCAAATGGAGATAATGTACTTAGAATAAATCCTCTAGCGTATTTGTAAACTCTGCCAGATAGTATGCTGGGATGGTGAAGGATTAGTAAATTCAGCAAATACTATAGGACCCTTTTCATAATATGCTATGATCTCCAGTTTTGGCTTTTATATACACAGGATTAAAACCAACCTCATGACAACAACCTGATCAACTAAAAATGATATATAATACACACATTTATTGGATGCTCTTCACATTGACATTTCTCAAAGACTTTTGATCTTTTTTTGAAGCCCCTTGAGTAAATGTTAGATGGTCTACGTGCTGGATATGGGATGTGCCTAATTTGCTCTTATGTAACCCGTACAGTTTCCCTGCATTGACTAGCATTCCAAAGAAATGTCAGGATGAAATTTATGAAAGGTCAATGTGACAGTTATTTCTATCCGCTCTTGAATGTCGATTGACTCAATTGAAAAGTGGGAAGGCAAATTATTTTCAGTTAATAAGGTGAATTATTACCATCTGTACAAAATTCTTAATTCTCCATTTTTAATTGTTTGCTTGCAGAGAAATCCAAGGAATGCAACGTGGAAGACACTGTCGTGATTTCCATCAGTGAGGGTTTGGATGCGTGCCGTAGATCATCATAAGTTGTAATGTACACTTTGTCAAGGAAGGAATAAAGGGAGCATTTGCGACATTGTTACTTGTTTCTGTCTGGTTCATTCAGAAGTCTTCCAATTTGGAAAAGGCAATTGGCTGTTTGAAAATCTCTTTTCTTTCTGTTTAGTACAGGCTCATCAATTAGTTTGAAGACTGCAGAAGCAATTGTTTAATTCAGAACCTGTGAGATCGAAAAATCCCAGCAGCTTTACAGTCTTGGGCTTGATGTTGAGAATGTAACTTGAGAAGATCGTTGGGACAGGGACCCCCAGGTAAGACCAAAGGCACAGCCTTTATCATAGCCATCCTAAGCCACAAGTATGGAAGTATCTAATCAAAGATCTAATCATGTTGAGTGCGATGTGATGTGAAGGATAGCTTTACCAAAGGGAGTTATACCAATGGAAATGTCTCTCATCCATAAGGTGGAAGACTAAACACATTATTCTGGATCGGCAAACTGTGAAATGGAAGAAATCACCTGTGAATTTGGATGACTTAAGAACGATTTTCAACTTAATAACAGCTGAGAATTTCTACTTTAGTGGTTCTTTGTGAGTCAACTTCAGTGGCCTCCCACATCCATGGTTGGCATGGAGCAATCAAGAAACCAACCCACAAAACACTGGAGACTAAAATACTCGAAGTATTTAGATACTGGCTTTCAGATGTCAGAACCTTGAGATCAGGCAATGTAGCAAAGCAGCGACATTGTAGCAATGTCTCTGGGTTAGGATTCCAGAGTTCCAGATATAGTTCTAGGAACATGAATTCAAATCCCACGGCAATAGCAAAATTCAAATTTGATTAAAAATCTGGATTTGAAAGCTGGTCTAATGGAGACCATGTAATCATGGCCCATTGTCACAAACATCCATTTGATTCACTAATGTACTTTAGGAACAGAAATTTGCTGTCCTTGACTGACCTTTGTGTGACTCCAGTCCTACAGCAACGTGGTTGACCCTTAACTTCCCTTTGGAATTTCCACCCTAATAGGGTCATGGAGTAATAGAGCATGGAAATGGTATTGTGGGTCTGCCTACAGCACTTGGACTGCAGCGGTTCAAGAAGGCAGCTCACTACCACCTACCTTCTCAGGGGAAACTAGAGACAGGCAATAAATGCTGGCCCAGATGGTGTAGCACTCCATCAGTATTGCTTTCTGAACTGCAACTCTGTAATTGAGCTTGGACCCATAATCCTCTGAATTAAAATCAAGCACCCTGCCAACTAAGTCAACTTGTGCAGAATTGAAAGGAGATGGCTAATCTATTGTCTCAATTTTTATGACAGATTTACCAACCTTATTTGATAAAAATCAATGTTTCTATTTTTTTAAGAAATGTGTTTATAACTTGCCTAGAAATCCTGGTAAAGGAATATTCACAAATATGTTTCGATGTCACTGAGACCGGAGGAATTTTCTATTACTCATACTGATACTCTGAGTTTCATTTCTATCACATGATTTGTAGTATCCTGAATTGTTTCGATGGAAAACTTTGGGACATTTTACTGGTAAAACCCGTAACTGATGATTCATTATTCTGGCTAAAAAGAAGAAAAGTAGTTTAATTTCCGTATTTCTCATAACATGAGGAAGTGACTTTTTATCCAGCTACGCATCTTCACACCAAGTTAGGACAGTTATGACCAGGTAAGGTTGAGAAAATTCTTTCTTTTCAACTTTCTCTTGATTGGTTGCAACAAATGTATTATTTCTTTTTAGCACGCAGCTATCAAACTTCAATTAAAACCTCATATTACTCAAAATTAAGGAGATAGTTACCGGGTTTTCTTGAGTTGAAGGAAAAGGAATTTGTTATTACTAACCCCGAGAAAAATATAAAACACAACATCAAGTACAAACACAGGCCTGAATCTTAAAGGGGAGTGTGTCTGGAATAAACAAGAAGAATAAAGGTGAGGCAATTTAAAAGTACTTTGAATCCTTGAAGTGTTACATTTTAAACTGAGACTGCAGTTGTGAAATGACTTGTATCCTCATCAGTAGCAAAATCCGTGGACATCTTAGTGTACAGTTTTTTTTTTCTTCCCTAATTTACTTTCTCATGGTGAGAAATGAAGATAAAATGAAGAGAGAAACAGGAAAAGAGTGAGAGGGAGGCCTTGAGTATAAGCTGTTACCAAGCCATATTCCTTTCTTTCTGTCCTGTTGCTCAAAAGCAATTGCTGAAATAGAACTGATTTATGTATTCCTGAGTCTGGTCCCACAGCCTCTCCAACCTGGATACTCTGCAGGCAACCGTCCATGTCCAATATGTACCAATTATACAGGCAAACTGAAACAGACAATGTCAATTTCTTGATGTCTGACTCAGTGACTGTTTTTAATGTCTTTAGATAAAATGGTGATTTCAGTTCAGACAGTTTTGTTCATTCCACATTGGATTCTTGACCTTATCAATAGGAAACTGATAGGTTACACAGGTAATGGACAGAGTCGGTGTGTCAAGAGGGAAAGCTCAAAATTTGTAAACTCTTGCAATGTGAGAAAAGGTCACTGCTGCTAGACCAGCTTTGTTCTTCCACTGGGTGACCTGCAGCTATTGGTGAGTTGGCTATAGTGGTGGATTTTTAGAAATGCAACAGAATGCATCTCCCTTCCATTCCACCATCTCAAGTCTACCACCTCCTTACCACAGCCGTGTTTCAGTAACTCCTTAATTGGCCCATAGCTAACCACCACTTGTGAGCAAGTAGTCATTTCATCCATGACCCAGCCTCCTTGAAAATAGCCAGGACACGGAGATATGTTGAATAAAAAGCAAATGAGTGTGTTAGGAAATTCTAGTCATGTCTGTCTCCTGTTCTGCCAATTAAATATTCAGCTTGGAGTGTCAACTGAGGTGTTTAAAAGGAAGGCATATTCCTACTTGTATAATGATATTAGAATATGTGGAGAAAAGGTCAAGCTTTGAAATTGAAAAGGCAACACTAACAAGATAACAGTGCAGTCACAATCGCTTACTCTGTTTCCTTCAACCTGTTAATGAATTGTTCAATCCAGGAGACCATAGGAGTTAAGTAGTGAGTGTATCCCAAACTGACACTTGCTGATTTCTGCAGCTGCAAACTGAATAAAGCTTCTGAGAAATCAGAAAGTCTAATTCTATCCATTCAAGTCGATACATCAGAAAGGTTCGGGAAAGGCTGGATTAACATAGTACAGTTAATGTTACAGAAAATAAAATATTCCATCGTTACTTCATATAAACCAACTTTACACAAAGACTGAATATTGAACTCATTCCAGGGTAGATTATTAAGGACAAAATAAAACCCTAATCAATTAGAAAATTGTTGGATTTTGTGTTAGAGGGAAGGCTTTAGGATGGACAAGTCTGGATGAATCAATTGACCTCTCTTAATGGTATCTACCTTGCAGTTATTGTATTCATTTTGGAGAGACCATGGAAATCAACACATTATCTGGAACAGCCCTGATTGGCCTCATTACGTTTAATTGGGAAAGCAAACTTTTTCCTTAAGCACAAAATCTAAGTTGATTATGCAATCATTTTAAGATGTCCTATGTATGAAAAGATATGATAAAATTGTTAATAGGTAAAGAAGAACGGCAATATGATCAACACACTCGACAACAGTCGATTAGTTTCACAAATTCATCAACAAGCATAGAAAGAAGCCATTAGTTCAGCATTCATGAGCTAGATCTTTGAAAGAGTTACCTAATTAAACCCATTGCCTTGCTCTTTCATAGTATCAGTACTTGTCAAACCTAACACCAACAGAAAGTTAAAGCTAAATTAGAAATTGTTGGAGAAACTCAGCAGGTCTGGCAGCATCTGTGCAGAGAAAGCAGTGTCAATGTCTCAGGTCCAGTGACCCTTCTTAGAACTGATTGTAAATTTCTTTATATATATTGAAGACTTGAGGATGTTAGATATGCAGTGGTTGGAGATACAATCCAGAGGGGAAGCAGACAAAGGGATGGATAACAGTGAGCCAAAGAGAAAGAATAGCTGATAATCGTGACTGTTACTGGTAAAAGTGGGTTGACTGTGCTGAAAGCAGCCCATGTGATAATAGAGCCTGTGGTGTGGAGGTGAGTAAAGGACACGGAAAAAGGTGCTGAGGCTCTAATATTATTGAACTCAATATTGAATTCTGAAAGCTGAACGGTCCCCAAGTGGAAAATGTGGTGTTGTTCTTCCAGCTTGTGCTGAGCTTTGCTGGAACACTGCAGCAAGCCTGAGACAGAGCAGTGCAAGATGGCAGCATTGTAACAGGGCTGCGTTCAGGCTCTTGCCCAGAGCCCATCAGCTTGCTTTCTTTGTTTTATTTTTGCTTCTTCTCTTTTCTTTCACCTTATTTTCATTTCCTTTTGATTTTTTTCCTTCTTTTCTGCGGCAGGTTGGTCGGCAGCAGTGGCATGGCAGTAAGAACGAACTGCATGCACTGTTGGTGTTAGGTTTAACAAGTACTGATACTATGAAAGAGCAAGGCAATGGGTTTAATTAGGTAACTCTTTCAAAGATCTAGCTCATGAATCCTGAGCTAATGGCTTCTTTCTATGCTTGTTGATGAATTTGTGAAACTAATCGACTGTTGTCGAGTGTGTTGATAGGGACGTGAATGTGTTCTCTCGCCGTTCGGAGCGGCTGATATTGGCAGTGGTGGGGGATGGTAATAGACTCTCCATGATGGCAGCGCCAGTAAGGTGACATCTGTAGCCGAAGCGAGACTCCTGACCCGGTAACAGTGCCAGGGGCTCTTGGTTGTGAGTGAGGATTCAGCGGTATCAGCGAAGTAGGCCCTGCAGTGAAGAGATGGCACCTAAAGTGGGGCAACTTCTACATTGGTGGATACAGTGCAGGCAATGGCGAGGTAGTGGGGGTCTCCATTGAGGCTAGGTGCCAGTGTGGACTGGGTCAGACTGATATTCTGAACTTCTTAACTTCTTTTTCCTAATTTATTCCTATGACCTATAATACTGGACTATTTATTTCTGTACTTCTCTAAATTTTTTTGTTTCCTAAGAGTTTGATCTTAAGTATCTGTACCTAGGTACCTTTGTATCAAAGATGGTGCTGTAATGCGACAACTGTAAACTTTTCACTGTATTCATTTGAGTACATGTGACAGTAAAGCTAATTCACTTCAATTCAGATGTTGGCGAGTGAACAGGGTGGTGTGTTGAATTGGCAGGCAACTGGAAGGTCGGGGTCTTTTTTGCAGACGGAACATAGGCATTCCAAAAGCCCAGCCTGCGTTTTGGCTCCTCAGCGCAGAGGAGACCACATTGTTAGCAGTGGATGCAATAGACTAGATTGAGTGAAATGCAGGTAAATCGCTGCTTCACCAAGAAGGTGTGCCTGGGGCCTTGTATGATGAGGAGGGAGGAAGTAAGTAGGTGGGTGTTACACTTTCTGCAGGTCCATGGGGAAGGTGCCGTTGGAAGGTGGGAGTGGAGGAGGAGTGGACCCGAGGTGTTCCAGAGGGGATAGTGCCTGCAGAAGGCTGACAAGGGAGGGGAGGGGAATGTGTGTCCGGTGGTGGCATCCCACTGAAGGCGGTGAAAATGGCAGCCAATGATTCTTTGGATGCGGAGGCTGGTGGGATGGTAGGTGAGAGCCAGGGAGACTCTAGTGGTGTTTTGGGAGAGAAGGAAGGGGTGACAGCAGAAGTGCAGGAATTGAATCAGCCACAGCAACCTCATATGAGCCACCCCTTGTTCACAGTCTGAAAGATGGTGAATGAAGACAGTCAGTGCGTATATCACCTTAAATAGATTTAAACTGACTGAGCAGCTTGTGATTCAAAGCGGGAACACAATGAGGTGCTAATTGGTATTGCACTGCATTTAGTCCCCATTGATAGAATTAATTGCAGGAAACTCTGTTTTTCAGGGGTGAACAGGGAGATATATTGTCATATATTCATTTTTAAAATTATCCTGTAAGTGAGTATCCTCTTTGGTCAAGAGAAAGAACATTTGTCTTGTCAGATTTTTACAGCCCAGTTCTCTTGAATGGGGCACAGAGATACCTCTCATGACCAGGATAAGGGTTATGTTGATCTGGTAGTATTGATTTCTGCCCTACTATACATCCTGTTCCTGTGTCATCAATGACAGTGATTTTCTGCTCCCAGAATGGCAATGGAACAGTGATCTAGGAAAATTGCTGCAGAATACTTGACCTATATCATCTAGAAGGACAAAGACAGCAGGTACATTGGAATGGGTGCTCCTGTAGCTCAGTGGTACTTGCCCCGACCTGTGAGCCAGGAGGTCTGGGTTCAAGTCCCACTTGCTGCAGAGGTGTGTAATAGCATTTCTGAGCAGGTTGATTAGAAAATCAAAAGCGTATGTATGCAGCAGGTACATGGGAACACTACCAGCTGCAGATTACTGTCCAAGCCACTCACCATCCTGACTTGGAAATTTATCGCTGTTCCTGCACTGTGGCTGGGAAATCCTGGAATTCCTTCCCTAATGGCACCGTGGGTCTACCAAAACTAAACAGACTGCAGCGGTTCAAGAAGCCAGCTCACCATCGTCTTCTGAAGGGTAACTAAGAATGGACAATAAATGCTGGCTGATCCAGCGATGCCCAAATCTCCTGAATGAAGAATAAAAAATGTCATACTAATTTGCTTCTACTAGGTACGCATTGTAGGCAATGAGCTATTTATAATAGAAGTTTAAGCCTATCAAAATTAAACTGCTTAATGCATCTGAAGTTAGCTCAGTTGGCTGGACAACTGTGTGGGCTCAGTTCCTGTACCAGCTGAGGTTACTATGAGGGAGAGTGACCCTCAGGTTAAACTCACCACCAGTCATCCCTCTCTAATGAGTGTTTACTGGGACAGATGGCAACTTTGGCTTTTATTTTGCAATGAAATATTGGGTCAATATTTCTTCCATATGCCTAATGTCATTGGTAGAGAAATATCTTTACTGTATGAAAGCAACAGTTGGTTTGAAATAACAAAAGCCTGGCAGAACCCAGCATGTAGTTCCTTGAAAAATGGAGTGGAAAATCCCGACTTGAAAAATGGAGAGGAAGGCATCAATAATCAGGAAATGTGTTGTCAGTCACTTGTATCTCTTTGTGTTATGACTTCAGTAATTTGTTGTTTAGTTTTGGCCCTGGACCAATTCCCTTTGAGCCCGGGCATGAGTCAATCAATGGCTATCCTCCAGTAAACAAATATTAATTATATTTACTTTAACCAAAAATTCCAGCTCGTTTATTCCGTCTAGAGGTTGAATTTTTCTTGGATAACTCCTCGTTTTCTATAGGGTAATGCAAAGTAACCACAGATTCTTGGAGAGTCCCACTGATTCATGCAGGTTCTGTCTCTGAGAATGTAACTTATTGAGCCACCAACTGAGGTTTATGAGTTGCTACTTCCTCAGCTACAACTCTTCAGCCATTCCTCACATTTGAACATCTCGCTCTCTTTTTGCAAAGTCCTCTACATGTGCAAACCTCTACAGTTTCTTATTTGTCCTCTCACTGAGATTACCCCTCTCCTCTCCCAGGAGTGAGGTCATGTGTCTGAGTCATTGACAGAACGTAGTCCATATCCTTGTCAGTGAATGCCTGGAACCCATTGTTAAGTATAAATGCTGTGTATAGGAGAGAGTAACACAGGAATCCCTGGAGCCCAACTCTCAAAAACTCAATAAAAAAACAAAAGAACTGTGAATGCTAAGGTCAGAGGTCTCAGTTCCATTCAACCTGATATAACAATAAAATTGTTCTTTAGGGACATGTCATAACTATTACTAAATGTACAGTTTAAACCCCTACTTTGCATCCAATCAAGTCATTATCCTCATCTACTATTTCCTGTATTTACAGTATTTACCCGTCTTCCTACAAACCTATCCACCCCTCCCCACCACAGTCATTGTTCTTTACAAGGAAGGTCTGGGAGCTGGTTTCATCAATCTCCCTGAATGTGTACAAAGTTCCTCCTGACATTGTGGAGGTGCTATGCAATCCAAACCACTTCTCTGAGAGCCTTCATCCCTTGTCTTGCTCATCAGTGATTGTATTGTCTTAGTTTCCTCTTGAGAATCAGGTTATGCAGTCCAACCAGCTAATGATTTCTCTTTCAGCAAAAGCGAGATACCCCTATTTCTTCAGGCAGTGCTGTTCGGAGTTTGGGTAAGGGCATGATGTTAGTTGTTGGAGCCTCACAATCACCGAGTTCTCTCACTGCTGCTCCCTGAGCCGTAGCTGCACTCCTCCCTTTCAAGGTGAGGAGGTTGTGATTTCTGGATCTCTGGTTGAAGGTGTGAATTTGGTCTTCCCTATGGCATTCTCGTTTCTGTTCTGCTTGTTCATGCTCCTGTACTGTGATACTTGATGTCAATCCACGGGAAATGCAGGAACATGGCCTTGCAGCCCACGGTCCCTCAAGAGCTGACAGGGGGCAATGCAATAATGGAGGGCAATGGTTGAGTAGGGCTAGATGAAAATCTCCATTCTTCCTCAGGAGGTTTTTCTATACTCGTTCGTAACTCCTTCATCTTCACCATTAGTTTGTGAGCACCTTGATGAACTTAGAACGTGAACAAATTCATATGAGGCCATAAAGAATTAGAAACGCTCATTGGCGAATTGTGGCCCATTGTTACAGGAAACTAGCTCTGGGATACAATGTGTGGAAAACAGCCTCTTCAAAGAGATAATAAAGGCATCTGAGGTGGGTCAGTTGAACTCCTTGACCTCAATCGAGTATGGTAGGTGATCAAAATGAGAAAAAATGTCTCTTTAAATTCAAATGGATCAATGCCAAGGTGTTCTCGTAGCCTGGCTAGAAAAGATGAGGGAACAAGATGTTCTTTCTGCTCTTGTCTGCAAGTGGCACAGATGGTCCAGCAGGATACCACATCCCCAAGTGTATCTAGGATACCTGGCCACGATACTGATTAATGCACCCTAGCCCTACATTTGGAAATCCCAGGGTGGTTTGGCAGATCTTCTGGAGGATGTCAAGTCAAACAGCTTTTGTGACTCCACCTTCTCTTATCTAGGTCAAAAGGTCATCGATAATACTGACATGATCAACACAATCAAAAATCTTTGAATTCTGTGTCATACCTTTACAATCTCTTTTGTGTTCAATAAAGTTATTAATGGCTTGTGGTCAGTTTCAATCTTAACCAGTAGGTCTAAGACAAAGTCAGAGCATTTCTCACATACCCAAGTCGCTGCAAGGGCTTTGTTCTCTATGGCCACATGCTGTTTTGCTCGGTCATTGAACTCTTGAAGCATAATTGGTTGCCTGTCTAATCCTGTCAAGCTGAAGCTGAAATAAGTCTACAATTATATCTCCAAGTTTGGGATCATAATGTGCTCCAAAGTAATGATTTGGCCCAATGATTGCTATTATTGCCCAGTCCAGTATCATACTTGATCTTGTTTCAAAAGATGCCATAGAGGTTAATTTGTCATTTACTTTGGTTAAGTGGGGTGAGGAAGTTTCCACCTGGTTTGACATTCGCAAAAGCCATCAGAGTTCCTGGATGGAGGAAAGTTCCTGATGGCTTCGACCTTCAGCCAATCTGCTGTGATTCCTTTTGCCTGGGCAGTGAGGCCCAAAAGCATTCTCACTAACTTTGAAAATTAGCACTTATCTTTAAGTGTTCTGCAAGCTTTTCAAAAATCTCCGTACTTTTTCGCCATGTTGGGTTTTAGTGGAGACCTGGAGAAAAATGCCTTCAGTACTTTCTCGAATGTTGCGTGTTGTCCATTGGAAAGTTTCAGGTGCGGATGTGATTCCAAAAGGCAGCTGCTTAAAAAATAATGACCAGAGGATGTAATGAAGAGAATTATTTCAGTTTGGATTCCTTGTCTAGTGTGGGTTGCCAAAGCAACTATTTGCTTCCAGCTGGGTGAAGATTCTGCCGTTTGCACACTTAGTGAGGATCTCATCTACAGATGCCTTTGGATGTCAAATTCTAATGGATCGATTTGATTTGGGAACTGGCACACAGCTGAGCATCACGCATCGGTGGTCCTATGACTGGTGAACTAACCCCTTGTTGAAGCATCGCTCACTGTGCATCTCTGTTTTAAATCTGATATCCTTTAGCCTAAAGCTATGACCTCTCATTCTAGATAGGCCTACAAGGCCTCTGCCTCCAATTGAGGGCCCTAGTCTTGCCACAGCCAATATGAGAAACTTCTGAATATCTTGCTTACGACTGAGGGCATCTCTGCTATGATCTTAACTGTGACTATCCCCACATTTCTGTTACTCCATTATCTTCTCCTTTGAACACTTCCTGTTCCAATTCCTGACCATTCATCCTGTACCTGTTCTCTATGCTATAATAAACCTGTTGTTGAGCTCATACAGTCATAGAGTCATACAGTATGGAAACAGACCTTTCGGTCCAAACTGTCCATGCCAAACATCATCCCATACTAACCTAGTCCCACCTGCCTGCTCCTATCCCATATCCTCCAACCTTTCCTATTCATATACTTATCTAAACGTCTTTTAAATATTGTAGTTGTACCCACATCCAACACTTCCTCAGGGAGTTCATTCCACATGTGAACCACACTCTGTGTAAAATATTTCTCATGGTGTACTTAAACTAATGCCGAGAGTTAGACTTGGTTTAACATCCACTTAACAAGCTGCTTCTGGCAATGCAACCAACACTGGTAATGCCTGAGGATTAATTCCCATTAATCTTGAAGCCTCTTTGTTCTTGTAATGAAAATTACCACAGACCCCATTAATTCCAAATGCAGCACGCCATCCTAAAGCCATCTCAGTTATCCAAAAACCCAGCACAGTCCAAAGATCAAACATAATGGCTTGGCAACTCATCTCTATGTTGGGTCAGCAGACATGAGTGGCCTTTTAAATGCAAAGAAATCTCTCCTTCATGAATAAAACTTGCAAAGAATTGGCCTTCCCCACAACCCTCATTTGCTATGAAGCTGAAATCAAACATACACAACAGGCATCGACATGTTCCAGAAAAAGAAATAGTTGCTAGTTGATTCCTTCATGTATAAACAGGTTAATTATTTCACTGTGTTTGTAATTATTTACACAATGAGATCAAAAATGTTTTCAACATCCCACAGCCCAAAGACTAAACAAAATTATCACTTAGTTAATTATCGTCCTCAATGAGAGCATTAAACAATGAGTCCTGTTCTGATTATAGATACAAGTTTAGGATAGCAATAACAAATTTCATTCTTGTCGTACCTTTAGTGTAGTAAGTTATTCCGAGGGACTTTACAGGAATGTTATACAACAGATCAGGCAGCATCTGTGAAGAAAAAAATCAGGGTCCAATAACCCTTCCTCAGGTCAGGAAGGGTCACCGGACCCGAATCGTTAACTCTGACATTTTTTTCACAGATGCTGCCAGACCTGCTAAGCTTTCCCAGCAACTTCTGTTTTCGTTCCTGATTTACAGCATCCATGGTTCTTTCGGCTTTCGTTATACAACAGATCAATTTTGACACTGAGCCCATAAGGAAATATTAGGACAAATTATCTAAAGCTTTGGTCAAAGAATTAGGCTTTAGGGAGAGCCTTAAAGGAGGAGAGAGGGAGATTAAGAGGTATAGAGACATGGAATTCCAGAACTTAGACAACAAAACACGTAGTGGAGCAATTACATGTTGTGCAAGAGGGCAGTTTGATGATAGCTGACAGACATGGAGGATTGGAGGGCTGGCAGAGGTTTAGAGATAGTGAGGGGTGAGACCATGGAGGAGTTTGAAAATAAGGATGAAATTTTTAAAATGTAAAACCTCCCAGGAGAACTCACAAACAAGCTCTCATGGATAACAACCCTGAGTGGACATCGATTTTTCACAAAACCTACCTAAGAACATTTCCATTTGCATCTTCTTTCTCTACAAAATATCATTACTCTATACCTTGTTACACTGAGAAACTTAATGATTTGAATTGAATCCCAAAAGTACAGGAATCTGCAATGCAGCTGAGGATCATGCACAATGGGGAACTGGCTTGGAATACAATGAACATTATTGTTGGAACAGATATGTTATATGCTCAATGGCAAAATCAGTCTAGCGGTTCTGTTGCCAAATTAGTTTGTTCTGTTTATACAGCTTACATATCATTAAAGACAAACAAAGGAGGGATGTTAGAATGATGAAGATGCAGGTCTGAGGATATCAGCAATATCCTCCACATAAAACATACCTAGATTTAATTGGTAAGGCATAATAAATTATGTACACCTGTCACTTCACCCATAATCCTTTAAACACTTCAACTTCAAAATGTCATGCAATCGCATGCATTTCTTCCTACAGCTGGAAAAATTAAACAGTAAAATAATAATCCCTCCCACTATTCTATATTACCGAGCGAGTGCTTTTGTTTTGTGTTTCTGTATTCCACTGGTTCTGCAGTCTGAGTTCAAGTGAAATCAATGGTTTATTTTCACATACAGCATATTTGTTCCAACAATACTATTCACTGTATTCCAATCCAGTTTCCCATTGTGCGTGATCCTCAGCTGCATTGCAGATTCATGTACTTTTGGGATTCAATTCAAATCATTTTAAGTTTCTCAGTGTAACAAGGCATAGAGTAATGATATTTTGTAGAGAAAGAAGATGCAAATGGAAATGTTCTTAGGTAAGTTCTGTGAAAATCATTGTCTGCTCAGGGTTGCTAGCCATGAAAGCTTGCCTCGCCAGCAACAACAACTTACATTTGCATTGTGGTAAAATATCTTAAGGTATTCATTGCAGCATTATCAAAATAAATTGATAACAATCCACCAAAGGAGTTTTTTTTAATATTCATTCATAGGATGAGGGTGTTGCTAGCTGGGCCAGCATTTATTGCCCATGCCTAATTGCTCAGAGGACAGTTAATAGTCAACCACATTAGGAAGTTAATCAAAACAAACATTGAACACACTGGCTGAACTTGTCTGCCTAAAGAACCATCATTAACAGTTTGAAACCTTGTATTCCATAGAGCCTACTTTATTTATAGGGAGTTTATAAACAGCTTAGTAAATGCAGCTGGTTGTTCTGTCACTCCACACTTCCTTGATTCTGTTATGAAACCATACTTTATGTCAAAAACAAATCATATTTTAAATTATCAGCTGGAAATAGTTTTTTTTTAAAAAAAAAAAAATCCTAAAGCCTCATTCCAGTAATTTGGAATCATTGACAAAGATCATCGCACGTTTGCATCACTGCATCTTCTACTTTCCAAAACTATTGAAACAGAGACAACCTGTTGGCAAAGTTGCACCAGGAACAATTGCCTTGGAAGAGTTAAATGGGGCAATCTCATCACATTAACAAAGCATCCAGATGGTACGATACGAAGATGGGTCACGTTGTGGACAGTGCGGAGGGCTGTTCTAGGTTACAAAGGGACATTGATAGGATGCAGAGCTGGGCTGAGAAGTGGCAGATGGAGTTTAACCCTGAAAAGCGTGAGGTGATTCATTTTGGAAGGACAAACTTGAAAGCAGAACACAGGGTTAACGGAAGGATCCTTGGCACTGTGGAGGAGCACAGGAATCTTGGGGTTCATGTTCACAGTTCCCTGAGACTGCCACCCAGGTGGATAGAGTTGTTAAGAAAGCGTATGGTGTGTTAGCTTTCATTAATAGAAGGATTGAGTTCAAGAGCCGTGAAGTTATGCTCCAGCTATACAAAAGCCTGGTTCGGCCACATCTGGAGTATTGTGTCCAGTTCTGGTCACCTCATTACAGGAAAGATGTGGAAGCGTTAGAAAAGGTGCAGAGGAGATTTACTAGGATGTTGCCTGGAATGGAGGGAAAGGTTGAGAGAGGAAAGGTTGAGAGAGCTAGGGCTTTTCTCTTTAGAACGACGAAGGATGAGAGGTGACTTGATAGAGGTGTACAAAATAATCAGAGGTATAGATAGAGTAGACAGCCAGAGACTTTTTCCTAGGGTGGAGGTAGCTTTTACGAGGGGACATAGTTTTAAAGTGAAAGGAGGTAGATATCGGGGAGACGTCAGAGGTAGGTTCTTTACTCAGAGAGTGGTAGGGGCGTGGAATGCATTGCCGGAGTCGGCCTCATTAGGGGCATTTAAGCGGCTATTAGATAGGCATATGGATGATAGTATAAGGTAGCGGTGGAGGTTAGATAGACCTTAGGTTTAGGGTAAAAGTTTGACACAACATCGTGGGCCGAAGGGCCTGTACTGTGCTGTACTGTTCTATGTTCTATGGTCAACATGGGGCTCAACTGGGCAGAGATAAACAATTAGATTTAATTTTTGTGATATCACTTGAAGAGAATATGCAAATGATCAAGAAACCAAGATATAACTAGCAGCTGTTTAATGCTGCAGACATTGCTGTGGCAGTGTATAATGGGTCCTGAATCCCTAGAATAGTTCTTGTCTATTGGGCTATGCTGTAATATCTTGCTGTGATCCCAGCTGATTTTATTACTGGATACATCAGATCTCAGACTGAAATCTGACTTAATAAATCATTATTTTTTTCACTGAAACACAAACAATAAGGGTCCAGACCCGAAATGTCAGCTTTCCTGCTCCTCTGATGCTGCTTGGCCTGCTGTGTTCATCCAGCTCTACACCTTGTTATCTCAGGCTGAAGATTTGGTTTTAATAATAAAACAGAAGTTTATTAGGCAAAAGAAATAACAATAAAACACATCAAACCAATAAAATTTAAATTTGACACAAGTTTAAAGATTTTAAACACATGGTAAAGTACAATTTCATTCATTCAAACAGCACTTTGTTATGGTTCTCAGTCTTCTCTTTCATATCTCGAGGACTCTGTTTAATTAAAGCCTCCATTTCCAGCCTCAAAAATTGGATAGACTCTTCCTTGAGACTTCATACAACTAAACACAGAATTCCTCAGTTTCATGATCTACTTCTGGTTTGGAACTTCCAAACTAGCTCCTTGTTCTTTTGTTTCATTTATTCACGGGACGAGGGTGTTGCTGGCCAGGCAGCATTTATTGTCCATCCCTAGTAGCCCAGAGGGCAGTTGAGAGTCAACCACATTGTGACATTTAAGCCAGACCAGGTAAGGATGGTAGTTTCCTTCCTAAAGGACATTAGTGAACCAGATGGGTTCATGGTCATCATTGGATTCTTAATTCCAGATATTTTATTGAATTCACATTCCACCATCTGCCGTGGCAGGATTCGAACCTGGATCCCAGAACGTTTTCTGGGTCTCTGGATTAACGGTCCAGTATTAATACCACTAGGCCATTGCCTCCCCTGAAGTAATCTATTTCTTGACAATACTAAACTATTTCCCTTTTTCAAGAGCAATCCAATTTTTATATCCAACCTCAGCCAAGACGTCTGCAAACCACCGAACCGAAACCCAAAAGCTTTCGTCAAGTTATGAATGTTTTCCCCTAATAAAAGCAAAAATATTATTCACTGACTTCCAAATTGAAAGCCTGTTGCACAACCGTTTACATTGGTTGCTCATTAAAACTGTCCTAATGTAAACAGATTTAATTAACTTCCAAGAATTATCTGTTTCAGGCTTTGTATTTTTTTGAGAAATCACTATGGCTTTAGAAATACTTACTAATTGATCATTAATTCACTTTAGACACAACCACCCCACCACAAGCTTAAATCCAAATTCTAAAGTTAATAGAATTAAAATATAAATATTATGCACATGTCACATCTCAATATCTGTAGAGGTTTTCAAAATTTGATCTTCCTTAGCATCCCAGTCCTGTGTGTAAGATTGGACACAAAAACAAAGTTGCTGGAAAAGCTCAGCAGGTGTGGCAGCATCTGTGGAGAAGAAAACAGAGTTAACGTTTCGGGTCCAGTGACCCTTCCTCAGAACTGGTGTGTAAGATTGGTCAGCTTATGGAAAAGAATGAAAAATCCAACAACAATCTCTAGAATTTAGAAGGTTAAGGGGTGATCTGATCAAAGTCTTCAAGACATTGACAGCCGAAGACAGGGTAAATTAAGATAATTTACTGATTTACTAATTTACTATTTCCACTGATTGGAGATTCAAGAACTTGGGGGCATAGTCTAAAAATCAGGGCTAGACTATTCAAGAGAGATGTAAGGAAGCACCTTCTATGCACAAAGGGTAGTACAGGTTTGGGACTCTTCCACAAATGGAATTTGATGCTGGATTAGTTCGTAAATTTAAATCTGTGGTCGATTAAATTTTTGTGTTCAGCGGTATGGGCCAAAGGCAGGTATATGGAGTTAGACCATGATCTTATTGGATTGTGGAATAGACTTGAGGGGCTGAATGGACTTCTCCTGTTCCTATGTTCCTAATTACTTGGAAAATGACACTCTGGATGGGAGAGGAATTCCAAGTCACAACGTAAGCAAGGTCTAACTAACCATGACCATATTGGGTCACTGGACAGTTGGAGAATGATATGTGACATGCCAAGTCTTTAATTACCTGCTTTCTCTACAGAATAGGACACACAACTGAGATGCTGATGGAATTAACCCTAAGTATATTTCTACCTTCTCTTTCTCTCTCTCTCTCTCCATTCATCTTGCAACCTAAGCTTGTCTGCTGATTTTGATTTTCCAGGTGCCCCAGTCAAAGAATTTGAAAGGAACACAACTGAACTCTGTTGTCTCAAAAACACAGATAACTCACCTGCAGTTTTTAATTATCTCAAAGTCACAAGCAGCTGGACAACCAATCCAGCCCGAAGCCAGACAAGTCACTATCCTTCAAGAGTTGCCTACCTCTTAAATTTACTGGACTCTCAACTATTAATCTACACTCTGTCAATGATCTGTGGAACTTTTTTTATTCATTCAGGGGATGAGGGTTCACTGGTTACACCAGCATTTATTGCCCCTTCCTAATTGCCCAGAGGGCAGTTAAAGAGTCAACCACATTGCTGTGGGTCTAGAGTCACTTGTAGGCCAGACCAGGGTAAGGATGGCAATTTCCTCCCCTCAGAGCATTAGTGAGCCAGATTGTTTTTTCTGACAATCACCAATGGTTTCATGGCCATCATTAGACTCTTAATTCCAGATTTTTTTTATTGAATTCAAATTCCACCATCTGCCATGGTGGGATTTGAACCTAGGTCTCTAGAAGATTACCTGGGTCTCTGGGTTAACAGTTCAGTGGTAATACCATCATCTCCCTGATTATTTTACTCAGATTGGGTTAAGTACAACAAAAAAAACTATAATCTTTTCTTGTTTAAGACTTGAAATCTGTCTGATCATGTCTTTTATGGTCATGCATGTACACAGTTAAGCACTCATGGAATTGGCAAGAACATCTGTTGTATTTGTAAAAACCCGCGCTCCAACTAGGAGACAAAACAAGAGGAGAGCCATTTAATGCCCCCTCTGCTGATCGTACCAGATCTCTTAACTATTTCCACACAGAATTGCGTAAAATGTTCAATTGTAACAACTGATGGCAGAAATGGGTTATAATCTCATTGCCAAACCAAGCAGCTGTTAATATTTATATCAACCCCAAATTTGTCAATGTGTGTTCTTTGCAAATGATTCAGTCTTCTCATGAAAAATGTATTAAACTTCCAAAAGCAGACATTCAAGATCTGTCTACTAGGTCTTGATTTGGACTGTTTTCTTTGATGTATTTATATCTGTGTTCCTTAAGTCTTACTGCGCAAGTCTGTGTCATTTCAAGATTGGGCAAATGGAGACAGCCCATTTATATGCATCCTAAATTATTCCTGGTTGGTTGAAGGATTTACCAAAGTTTGCGTCAGTTGACCATTTAGTTGCAAAATAATGTAATCAGTAATTTACTGGGGCCAGAATTTGACATTTTCTACATGCTGGATTAACTGGAGACAGAAAAAGAAGTTAATCAGAATTTGGAAAGGATAGTTCTGAAGAAGTCACTGGACTCAAAATGTTAACTCTGTTTCTCTTTCCACTGACGCTGCCAGACTTGCTGGGTTTCTGCAGCAATTTCAGTTTTGTATTTCTGATTTCCAGCATCTGCAGTTCTTTGTTTTATACTATATTGGATAATCAATCGCTGGGTTCTCATTTGTTTCACAGAAGTAACTTTAATCCAACCTGCTACTTGGAAAACTAATGAGACTGGGTGAAAAGCACTGAAATTTTACGTTTAATAAAAATTGAAAGAACTGCAGATGCTGTAAATCATTTTGAGGAAGGGTCACTGGACCCGAAACGTTAACTCTGACTTTTTTTTCTTCACAGATGCTGCCAGACCTGCTGAGCTTTTCCAGCAACTTCAGTTTTTGTTCCAGTTTTATGCTTTATTGAAATCTGTGGAGAGTAACATTGTGCTGCATGTAAAACTGCTGAACCCAATCCCAGGATTTCCTGCTGAATGAGTTTGGTTAAAACCACTCACAAGGTTTCTCACATGGAAATGAGAAACTGGTGTGCTGTTTACAAAAAAAAAATTGGCACCGTAAATTGTTTACCAGTTGATGGCGGAAGTCGGCTGTGTCTCATTGCCAGGCCGAGCAAATGTTAACGTTTACATCAACCCCAGATTTTATCAGAAAATCAAACTCTGTGGCTAAAATTTCAGGAAGACCACAGACTTAGCTGTTATTGTTTGCAGCACCAATTCATTTGATCCAGCGGGGTACCAGCATATAATTATGGAATCTATGAAAAGGAAGAGGTGGGTGCTATCTTTATCTCTGCAAAGACAAATCATTCAGTGATGGGGCAGGCATTTTGATAAAGGACTCAACAAGGTCAAATTCCTCAAAGCAGGTTGCTGAGGTCAGGAAAGCCATCAGGCAGTGAAGACTGACAAAGTTGCAACATTGGACTAGGATTCCTGGAGATCTTCAAAACTATCTCAGGAGATGATGGAGTGGTTGCAGCAGTTGTTGCCAACAGAAAGTAAAGAGGAGAGAGTAGAGACTGTTGGAGTTGTCATGCTATTTAATTTATTCCGATAACTAATGAGGGTGCTTCCTCAAAATGTCATCTGTGCCTCAGCTCTCAGAAGAATAAATTGCATTAGATACCTCGTCGATTCAGAAGAATTATGTGGAGTTGTGTAAGAGTCTTCTTCTGAGTTGTTGAAAGCTCTTTGGCTTAGTTCTGGGTCCTTCCATAGTCTGCGGTACTGGTCTGGTTGAATTAAAGTTTCCCAGTTGGTAGAGTGTGTGCTGAAGGGTTGTGGCTCTGTATTTGTAGCCAACTATTTTGAACTCCTCTTCACAACTATTCTTGGTGACATAGCACAATACATATTAATTCAGTGGCTCTTCAATCCAAGATGAGGCGAGACACAATCTTTGTGCAGATCATGCATGAGCTTTTCTTTGCATACAGCACCGATACAGAAGCAATCCATTTCCCAATGAAGCAAGATCTGGACAACAATCAGGCTTGTAGTAATAAACAGCAAATGGGGAGACAATGGCCTAGTGGTATTATTGTTTGTCTATTAATTGAGAGACCCTGGAAATGATCTGGGGACCTGGATTCGAATCTCACCATGGCAAATGGTGGAATTTGGATTCCGTTAAAAATCTGGAATTAAGAGTCTAATGATGACCATGAAACCATTGTCAATTGTTGGCTAAAACTCTTCTGATTCAGTCTTGTCCCTGAGAAAAGGAAATCTGCTGTCCTTATCCAGTCTGGCCTACATGTAACTCCAGACCCACAGTTGACCAGGAATGGAAAGCAGAATCTTTTAGCAAGCATGGGCTTTTCCACAAGATTTCCTGAAGCAATGCCTTTAGGAAAAAATACTGCAAAAGTGGTAGTGGGGAAGTTAGTTTAATTTTATACAAGACATGGGTTACCCAAAGAAATACATAAGTTCAAGGATTGAATTTTATGTCACGAATATTCAAATACATTATGACTAGCTTGGGAATTAACAATTCACATCTGCCAACATCTGTGATCTCGGTGTATTGGAAAAATGACATTGATCTTTGACCATCATGATTAGAGCTTATTGCCAACCATGTTCTGACTATTGAGATAAGGGAATTCCTTTATTACTGTTTGCCATCTGAATGAATCCAAAGGATTTAGTCTTTTGGACTAATATATGGACATAAGATGAGAGGTCCACTTAAATTAATTAAAGAAAGCTTGATAAATCCAAAGTCAAAAATGATATTTTCAATCTGTTTGTTTTAATTCTATTTTATTTCCATTCATTTTGTAAAATGAACCTCTGTTTTATTAAAACCAAATCCGCAACATTTTGCGCTTATGTTTTAATGAGAAGCCACCTCATTAGAATCAAATGAAAAGACTCCACATGTTTCCATACTATACTCCACCTACCATGTTTGGCCATTTACGTAAACCATTCTCTCTGCATCATGTTTTCCTATCTATCTTTGCACTGAAGGACCAAGTAGATTTTTTTTAACACTGAGTCCACACTTAGCAGTTTGAGTCCAAAATATAAGTGGTTGCTTCATATGTGTGCAGGAAGCAACTCAAAGGCTCCCCACCAAATTACATGCCCCATTCCAGGTGGACAACCCACCTATCACTAGCTTTGGTGCATATTACATGTTCTAGCTGCTCAATAAATGTTTAAAACTGACGTTCAGAGTTCAAACAACCTTACACAAAGTACAGTTTTACTACATTCATGTTGGATTCAGAACCAAATGTGTGTTCCCTGATGACAATAAATGGTTAACATATTTTTTAGTCATATTGCATTGTAGTTTAAATGCCTAACATTCTAATTAGCTGTCACTAAATGGCACGTCATGTCCGGATTGGTCAGAAGGTGCAAGCCCAACTTCTGACTTCAAGAATTTGACCTGAGAGTTGCTGCAGTCACATGACCTAGAGATCCACTGTGATCTGTTGAATAGTTCCAACCGGTCACAGAGTTATTGTTTGAGACTATGTGCAGACCCCACTAAATTATGTCTCTGGATCTCACTAAAGTATGTGCCAACCCTGCTAAACTTCTGCAGACCCTACATTATCTGAGCAAGTCCTATGTGCCTCATTTATCTGATCTCCCTAATTTCAGGTCACAGACTTACACTCTCCCTTGTTCGAATACTCACTGATTTTTGTTTTCATTCTTTTATCGATTTTGGTTTGGAACCACGATCTGGGAAATGTTAGTTGAGAATGACTTAGGGACTTTGAAATTTATAGTAAAATATAAAGGACAGGCCAAACAAGCTTTCTTTATTTGTCAGGCCAGGCCTGGAAGCTAATTGCAGGCTGAGCCTTGATTAAAAGGATTCCAACAGACACAATGATCCGAGGAAGAGAATTGTGTTTAAACGGATAGCAGAGGTTAGCTATTAATGAGGTCACTACTTGGAATTGGTTCCGGCAAGTCTGGAAGACACCCTCTGTCCAAGCAGATGGCAGTTGTTGAATGGTAGTTGAGGCATCGGGAAGATGTTCAGTATATCAGCGTAAAACTACAATTGAATTTATTTTTGTGAACTGTGTTTTTGGAGGAGATTATCTTGACTGCAAACAAGACAGTGTGAAGATTTGAAAACTCTGTGCCTAATTTGCTATGCCACCACTGGAAGCCCAAAGAGTAGAAAGCTGAATTTGAAGTGATGCTCACTGGCCTTATTGATCTGAGAAGATAACCCTGATCAGTGATTCCAGAAAAGCAACAAAGGAATACACATCTATGCCTGTGAAGTAATACATTGTGAAAGCCATTTAAGTAATCTGGTCAGTTTTGCTATTTTGTTTATCCCTTAAGTGTGTTTGTTTGTCTACCTTTTGTGTAAATGGGAGCTGAAAACAAATGTTTCCAGTTTAAAACACAGACATTAATTAGAGAACAATATGGTTTGATTTTCTCTGCTAAAGTAATTAGGTATTTATTAAATAGCTAAGTCTTTTGTTTAAGATACACAACTGGTGTCTGGGATTGATCATTCAGAAGTCTGGTTAGGAATTGTTGGAGTGACTATTGGGAGGGTTTTTGGTTTAGTTTTACCATATTACGAATACAGAGGTCGAGAGGCTGGTTTGGTTTGGTTGTCTGTCTTCATGTCATAACACCCTTCGTTACTGGTAAACCCATGTTACAGCTGTGGACAGGCCTCCACACTTTCTCAAGGGAGAGAAAGGTAATTTGTGTCCATGCAGTCATAGAGCATACAGCACGGAAACACACCCTTCAGTCTAACCAGTCCATGGCGACCAAGTTTCCCAAACTAAACTAGTCCCACTTGCCTTCTTTTAGCCCATATCCCTCCCTACATTTCCTATTCATGTACCTATCCAAATGTCTTTTAAAAGTTGTAACTGTACCTGCTTCTACCACTTTCTCTGACAGATTATTCCACATACAAACCAACCTCTTTGAAAAAATTTCCCCCTGAGGTCCCTTTTAAATCTTTCTCCTCTCGCCTTAAAAATATACCCCCTAGTTTTGAACTCTCCCACTCTAGGGAAAAGGTAATTGCTATTCACCTTATCTATGCCTGTCATGATTTTATAAACCAGCCTCTCAGTAATTTTCCACAATATGGGCTTTTTCGCTTTACATCCTCACTCTGCCTGACAATGCAAGGCTGTTCTTGTCTTTTGTTTTACTTTATTTTGCTCTTCAGTGTACTCTGCAAATTCAGCCACCGTGCCTTCTCTCCTTTGTTATAAAATGCTGAGACTTCAGCACAGACCCCTGCAAGACTCCATCCTTCACATTTTGTCAGCCAGTAAAAGATCCATTTATGAATGCTATCTGCTGTCCTGCCAAGCAGCCACATTTCTACTTATCTTAAATCAAGGAGCTACTTTTCAGCCTGATGGAAGCTTTCCAGAATGTCGCGAATTTTGGAAAATTAACACCCACGCATTTACTACTTCATTAACCACCTCTTTTAAAACCCTAAGGTGAAGTCCATCAGGTCCAGAGTACATTGCCAGTGTCCATTTCCATCAGTTTGCAGAGCTGCTTCACTATTCATTGCAATTTCACCAAGTTCCCCTCTCCCTTCCACCTCCTGATTTATGGCTATCACTGGAATGTTTTTTGTATCCTCTGCAGTAAAGACACAAGAAAATACAGCCATTCCTCCATATCTGTGAGGGTTCCATTCCTGAGAACTCCTGCAGAGCTCGTTAAAAATAGGCTAAATATATCATGGATATGCAGTTTTTGCCCATGGATGTTGATTTTTGTCATTACTTATTTTTTTTGGCACAGATAGGCTCTCATTTTTGCACGAATATATGTTTTTGCCTTAAGTTGATTCTTTCCTTAATTCCCTTAAATAACCATGGATGATGGGCCCTGTCCTCAAAATTCCTTTTATAGTCGAATATATATAATACTGAAATATCCCCTTAACTGTCTTCCACAGTGTCTCTTTCACCTATCCCTTAGTCTAGTATCCCTGTTCGTTTCAGCTCGCCCCCATAGTTGCTCTTCTTAAAGTTTAAAATAGTTGTCTTCGACCCACTGTTCTCTCATACAAGCTGGATGTTGTGGTCACTGCTGTCTAACATTGCATTTCTCTGAGGTCATTAATAAATCCTGTCATGTTGTACAATACCAAGCTTTGTGTAGTTTGCTCTCTGGTTGGTTCCAGAATGTGCTGCTCTAAGAAACTGTCTCAAAAGTGTTCCATGATTCTCTCAATAAGGCTACAACCATCAATAATTGTTTTCCAGTTTATTAAGATCATTTCTATTAATTGCTGGCCTTCTATCAAAAATACCCAATACATTTTCTAGTATAATCCATCCTATAATGATAGTTACTGTTAGGAGGCCTCTAGATCACTCCCACAAGTGACTTCTTTCCCCTACTATCCCTCAACTCTACCCAAACTGATCCTACACCCTGATCTCCTGAACTGAGGTCTACTCTAACTATTGCACTAATGCCACCTTTGATTAGGAGTGCTACTCCCCCCCTCTGCCTTTACCTAGCTTCCTGTTCATCTTCAGCATCATAAATACCCTCAATATTCAGAACTCAATCCTTGTCATTCTGTAGTCATGTTTCTGGAATGGCCATTAGATCATATTTATTCACTTCAATGGGTGCTTTCAATTCATCAACCTCACAAATTCAGATACAGAGCTATTGGTTTCGATTTTTTTTCATTATCTTTGCAGTATCTAGTCTTCTGGTATGTTGATATGTTTTATCTCTCTGCCCCTCTATACGATTGTCTGAGCTTCATTTTCCACATTCTAACTTACGGATATAACAACTAGGAGCAGGAGTAGGCAATTCAGCTGTTCAAGCCTGTTCCTCCCTTCAAAACAATATTGCTGATCTCATCTTGGCCTCAACTCCACATTCCTGCCTGCTCTCCATAACCCTTCAACCCATTACTGATTAAAAATCTGTACATTTCCTCCTTAAATTTAATCACTGTACCAGCATCCACCTTACTGTGGAGTAATGAATTCCACAGAATCACGATCCTTTACAAGAAATAATTTCTCCTCTGTTTTAAGTCTGCAAGCCCTTATGCTAAAACTATGATCTCTCATTCTAGCTTGCCCCATTACAGGAACCTGTGAGTCTACCTACTCACTCATTCCACCATCCCACCACCCTGTTTTGTTAATCGCTCTCTTTACTTCCCAATTATTCACCAGTCCCAGTAAGTTTCAGATGGAAAAGTCCCAATAATGTGAAACTCGCTTTCCCCAGGACCAGTGTCAGTGTCGCACAAATTGGAACCAACTTCTCCCACGTCAGTACTTGAGTATTCATTCCCTCTGCAAATATTATTTATTTTATGTTAATTTGAATGTAGCTCAGCGATTGTTACCTTTGAGATTCTGCTTTTTAATTTAGCATACTTCCCCAACAGAACCTCTTTCCTAGTTCTACCTATATCATGAATATTAACTTGGACCATGATCAGTGGACCCTTGCCTTCCCACTACAAATTATTTTCCAACCCAGAGTAGATGCCTTAAACCCTGGTACTGGAAAGATTTGACTCTATTCTTTGCTGCAGGAACAATGTCAATCCATCTCACTACACCATACCCTACTACCACTACATTCCTTTTTACTCCCCCTACACTTGAATACTTTCCTGTACCAGTGCAGCCCTCATTCTCATCCAAATACCTGATAATGTTGACATGCTACAACTGAACAAGTTTCGTATGTCAGAAAATAACGAAGGAATTGCACAACGCATGTTCCAAAATATCCCAAATTCTAAAGCTGAAACACAAAACTGCCACTAATAATAATTAGATAAAATATTTGCTAGTTTAAAAAGTATAGAATGAGTAAGTTACTAGTTTGTTCTTTTTGGATTCTGTATCAAGGAATTATTAAATTTTCAAACAAGTCACTGTGACATGAATTCATATCTATTTGAAGAAAATAATCAACATATTTGTCTAAACTGAATTGACATTTTAGCGAAGAACATTTTTGAGAGCTGACCTTTGAAAAACTATACTTTGTTGAAAGATTAGGATTTTTATTTTACAAATTATTTCATGGTGCACTTCCACACAGATATACCATAAAATCTTATCCTTCCCCTGCCATGGCAATTCCATGAAAGAATTGCAAGGTTTTATCATTTGTCCTGCCTGTAATTCTCCTGCCAGTCTCCTTATGTTAATCATAGAATCCCTACAGTGTGGAATCAGGCCACTGAGCCCATCAAGTCCATAGCAACCCTCCAAAGAGCATCCAACACAGACACCCACCATACCCTATCTCTGTAATCCTACATTTCCCATGGCCAATCCACCTAGCCTGCACATCATTTGACTGCGGGAGGAAACTGGAGCACCCAGAGGAAACCCAATCAGACACGGGGAGAATGTGCAAACTCCACACAGTCGCCTGAGGGTGGAGTCGAACCCGGGTCCCTGGCACTGAGGCAGCACTAAGGCACCGTGCCACCCCACTTTTTTTGTATGAGTCAATTATGTATTTAAAAAGAAAACAAAATAACAGGACTGTGGGAGAAGAAAATGGGAGAGTGCAGTTAACTGGATTCAAAGACCCAGAATTGGGTTGAATGGTCTCCCACGCATATAAAATTCCATGCTGTTATCAATCAACTGAGAAGGTTAAACACTTGCAGAATCCATTACAAAAAAAACGAGTACAGTTCCATCATCCTGACATGCTCTAGTGCTGTTTGTTCATAAAATACTTAACTCTGTGTTTACTTTTCTGCAAATCAGTGTGAAGGCAATTTGATAAACAGGTAGATTGTGAGCGTGGAAAAGATAACCTGATTGGGTTTAAGGAGAGAAATTATTGGAGAGAACTAACAGTTGTGTATTTTTCAGAAAGGAAATTTACAGTTCCTGAATTGCATGAGTGATTAAGTGAATAATTGATCCAAATGTGGCTTGAAGGAGAATTTGATAGTTCTCCATTTCTAGGAATTCTGCAGCTGTAATGACATAATTTCCTCCAAACAAAAAGTGGCTGCTATGGAAATCTTTACAAGTTTTAGCAACTCATGATTCTTCGTAGAATATTTGGCACATTCTTTATTTCGGTTCCATTCAGGGTTTCTCCACCTTATTTTCTCATAGATTGGTGACTTTATCAGAGTCATTTCTGACTCTCAGCTTTAACGGGAAAATGTCATCAACCTTGTTTAATGTTATAATCCTTCCTTGTGTAATATACAATCCATTTCTGTCTGTATGTTGACTCTCTCCATTTCTGGGAATAGACCGTCACCCAACATCTGCTGTCAGCTAACTGACTCCTTTGTTGTATTCTGTGAAACCTGGATGAAGAAGGATACAACTGGTGCCAATCCATTTACACATTTAAAGTCTTTTGTTACATAATATAAACCTACAACCCCTAACTCAACTATCTCAATTTCAGATTGTAGCTATTTACAGGAGTACAATTAAGTAAAGCACTGGTTGATGCTTACCACCTATGGGATTGGTTTAGCTCAATTGGCTGGATGGTAGGTTTGCAATGCAGAGTGATGCCAACAGCATGGGTTCAATTCTCACTGGCTGTGCTTACCATGAAGGGCTCTCCTTCTCAACTTTTTTTGCCTGAGGTGTGGTGACTCTCAGGCTAACTCACCACTAGTTATGTCTCTAATGAGGGAACAGCCCTTTGGTCTGTTTTGTCCTTTTTACCACCTACACACAATTAACTTGCAATTAACAGACTTGACAGCACTTCTTCCCTGTCACTTTCTGTAAAAATTCAATTCCATTCTCACAGTTTCTCCATCAGTACTTCGGATATGTCTTTCTTTTATTCTCAATCAAAGATCTTCTTCCTTCCCCAATATGGTTGATAGGGCCTTTAATCCTGTCCATCCCATCGTCTACCGTTCTGCTGTCCATGATAAGGTTCTTTTGACAACATACAAGATCCAAGATGGTGACAGAGTAGGACGATTCAGATAGACCTCGTCCACTCTGCATGTTGCCTTTTCTTTTTGTCCTCTTTTTCTTCTCGTCTGTGGTTTTTTTATCCCCCTTCTCTCTTCTTTCTTCTCCCGGCCATGGACTCCCAGCCACGGACTCCCAGCCACAGACTCAGTGCAGACCCGGTTTGATGGCCTCCCAGCCTGGCCTTGTGGTCTTTCAGTGTGGTGCTCTTTCAGCCCAGCGTGGTAGACTCTCGGCCTGGGCTGTGGTGCTTTTGACATGGCATGGCAGTCTCTTGTCCTGGCATGGCGATCTCTCAGTGGCCCAGCGCAGCAGTCTCTCAGCCTAACATAGTGGTCTTTTGGCAGTATGTGGCAGTCTCTTGGCCTGGCGTGAATTTCTGTCTCAAGGTGATTCCTCAAAGTGCAGCCCCACCGTGGCTAAGCACTTAAGAAAATCTGTAACATTTGAAATTTCAGCAAGGCTACATTTATTGCCAAGACTGTAGTCCTGAGAAGATAGTAGTGAGTTATCTCCTTAAATCATTGGCAATTATTAGAAAGATGGTATTGTCATAATTAAGTTATGTGGAGACCTCCTTTGATATTAGTTACATTGATGGAATGACAATATATGAATAAGACAATATATGAGTTGCAGAGGAGCATGTAACAGAAATAGTGAATTTTTCACCTTAATCAGCATGTTAGCCTAGCAATAAACAACCAGTGATCCTCAATCTACAAGCTGTTATGATCACCTTCGAAACTGATCATTTTTAAAGAGGCATGAATTATCATGTGATTAAAGCTAAGAATTGACAAGATTTAAGACTTTTACTGTTTAAAAAATGAACAAAAATCAGCATTGACTAATAGTACACCAATATATTAAGGCACAGGGACAATATTTCTCATTAACTTCTTAACACAACCAAAAACCCATACCATGTTTACACATTGCATTGCATTCTAAGCAGAAATAAAGTTTAAAGTCCCCAAAGTCCTCCAGCATTTAAAAGGATCTCTTCTCCCTATCCTACCAGAGCAAACATTCCAGAACCCTTTTAGACCACGGTCCCTCCACTCAATCAACTGAGCATAATCAAATGGACTTCCAGTCTCCCTCGGATGACTCCTTGGTATTTAACAAGCTTTGTTTCTTTGACAAGGGATCTGTCCTCATCAGCATTCTGCTGTGTGTTTCGTCCCAAATCACTCATTTTCCTCTGCTTAGTGTAGCAGCGACTTTTGTGGACCTTGTCCCTCAAAATTTTGTAGCTGACTAGCTCGAAGAATTTATCAATCTGGGATCAGTAAGAATGATTCAGGAGAGGTCAGTATAGTAAAAATATCATGATTGGTTCCTGGATAGGTGGTTGCAGACACTACAGCAGAAGACATTTATTCTGCAAAGAGAAAGCATGCATCTCTCACCCTCTCTTTATCCCTCCTTTCAGCTTGTGGAAGAGCAACAAAAATGCTGAGGAGCTAGCTAGTATCTCCCTCACTCTGCAAAGCCCCTGCTGGAGGGAAAAGGGGAGAAAATACTTTCAGAAACACTGAAAATGTGAATCCTCAACCAATAATTGAAAAGCTAAGGATTGGTTTACCCATAATCTTATGACCCTTCATTTGAAGATGGAGATAAATCAAGAACATATTTGATTTGTCTTCATTAATTGAGAATCAGAAAGCAGATACATGTCAGCGCAGGCAACTCACACTGAGTAAAAGCAAAATACTACGGATGCTGGAAATTGGATTTAAAAACAGAAAGTGCTGGAGAAATTCAGCTGATTTGGTGGTATCTGTGGAAAGACCTAACATTCTGAGTCTGGTGACTCTTCTTCAGAACTAAGTAAATTCTGAAGATGCCGTGAACTTCAGAGTTCTGAAGAAGAGTCATTTCGGACTCAAAACGTTAACTCTGTTTCTGACTCCACGAATGTTGAGACTGGAGGTCTGTAACCAGTGATGTTCCACAAGGATCAGTGCTGCTACCTCTGCTGTTTGTGATATATGTATAAATGGTTTGGATGAAATTGCAGGTGGTCTGATTAGTAGGTTTGCAGACAACATGAATATTGGTGGAGTTGTGGATAGTGTGGAAGGTTGTCAAAGGATATAGCAGGATATAGATCAGTGGGAAAATCAGACAGGGAAATGGCAGATGGAGTTTAATCCAGACAAGTGTGAGGTGATTCATTTTGTTAGGTCAGTGCAAAAGGAAAGTATACTGTAGTGATTGGAACCAGGTGGATCTTATTGACTACTGGATCCTTGATTAGGGTTGTTAACCTAGGCCAATCAGGGAGCCCTGGCTGACAGATATAAACAGGCAATTCAGAGAGTCTCCTGATTTCGGGGACTGACTCTGCGTCGACTGGTCACAGCCAGTGTACTGGTCACATGTAAATAAATGCTGACTTGGTGACGGGATCCCGGCCTCTGTGCAGTTATTTCCTGTACCGTAAATGGTAGAACCCTTAAGAGCATTGATAAACAGAGGGATCTTCGGGTACAAGTCCATTGCTCCCTGAAATTGGCAAGACAAGTGTATAAGATGGTGAAAAGGGCATATTTTATGCTTGCCTTCATTGGTCAGGGAATTGAGTATAAAAGTTGGCAAGTCATGTTGCAGCTGTATAAAACTTTACTTGGTCCACATTTGGAGTGATGTGCGTAGTTCTGGTCACTACACTATATGAAGAAGGTGGAGGCTTTGGAGAGGATGCAAAGGAGATTTACCAGGATGTTGCCTGAATTGGAGTGTATTAGCTATAAGGAGAAGTTGGTCAAACTTGAATTGTTTTCTCTCGAGTGTCGGAGGCTGGGGGGATGACCTAATGGAAGTCTATAAAATTATAGGAGGCATGGATAGGGTGGATAGCCAAAATCTTTTTCCTAGGGTGGAAATGTCAAAAGCTAGGGGCATGGATTTAAAGTGAGATGGTGAATGTTTAAAGGAGATGTGCAAGGCAAGTTTTTTTTTATACAGAGGATGTTAGGTGCCTGGAATATACTGCCAGGGAGGTGATAGAAGCAGGTACAATAACAACATTTAAGAGGTACTTAGATGGTCACATGAACAGGTAGGGAATAGAGGGATACAGACCATGTGCAAGCAGAGGGGATGAGTGTAGAATGGCATCTTGGTTGGAGCAGACGCGGTGGGCCTGTTCCTGTGTTGATATGTTCAATGAAAGTGTCTGAAACTTTCCTGCAGAAATTTTTGTTTTTAGCTCACACTGAAGAGTAAATTCTGAAGATGCCGTGAACTTCAGAGTTTTGAAGAAGAGTCATATCAGACTTGAAACGTTAACTCTATTCCTGATTCCACGAAGGAAAGGCTAAAGATGGTCCAGACTGCAGTCATTTTAAAAGTGGAGTTCTGATGAGGAAATGGAGATCCCCTCAAAGACCTAAGGATGAGAGGAAATACTTCTTTTTCCTCCCTTGACAATAACTTCAATAAAGCAGGAATTGTCAGTGTTTACTTAGAAATGTTCAAAACACATATGATTCTAACCGATACTTGGAAGCTGGGATAACGTAATATAATATTGGACACTAAAATAGAGGAAATCTCTGCAGAGCCAAATTTTTTTTTTATTTCATGGAAAGATATGAAGAAAGATATTGAGTGTTATTATTCAAGATTAATGTTATTATTGGGAGTAAGAGTTTGTGTGCACAGCGCTAACAGAATTCTCAGTTTCTGAGAAATACATTTTGCCGGAAAGTTTAAATCTCGAAATGAGAGACTGTTCAGGTGGAATCTCTTGATTTGACCACTGAATGTAAAGATTGTTCATATTATTGGTAAAGATAACATGGTAGCAGATATATTGTCTAGAATGTGAAAATGATCGAATAAGTTAAAGATTTAAGGTTTAGTAAATTTTAATTTTTGTTGCCTATGTGTCATATACCTTCTGATGAAACACATTTTTAAAATGATGTTTCAACTCTGCAAAGGTGAGGGAATATTTATATCTTTTCTTTTAAGACTGTAGATTAAAAATGGGGAAAGGAACAGATTTAAATTGAATCTCTGTAAAAAGAAGTTTGCAATTTTAAAAAAAGTTACTGGGGCCCATTGTCAGTTGCATGTACTATGTTGTTAAGCAAATCAACACTGTGTGATCGGATTAATTCAGGTCAGAGACAATTCTTGGCCTTGAAACAACACCAGTTGTGGGGGTTCAGGAGAATTCAGTTTAGAATTTGATTGGTTCTTGGGCCAGGCAGTTTTGTGCATGGAAAATACAGCAGTAAACATCAAGCCTATAAAGAGAAAGAACCATCTCCCTCTGAGGTTTTGGAGTAGATTTGTAGCTCGGGTTGTGAGTGTTGTGGTTGGTTGGATCGCCGAGCTGGTTCATTGTTTCGCAGATGTTTCATTACCATGCTGGGTAACATCATCAGTGCAGCCTCCGATGAAGCGCTGTTGTGTTTTCCGACCTAGTTTTTAAACTCTGGAGTCCATTGAGCTGGATTACCTCACTTCTGGTTTTCCTTCGTCGTGGAGTGTATACGGGGTCGAGTTCTATATGTTTGTTGATGGCTTTCTTCGTGGAGTGCCAGGCTTCTAGGAATTCCCCTGCCTGTCTCTGCTTTGCTTGTCCCAGGATCTTGGTGTTGTCCCAATCGACTTGGTGGTTCTCCTTATCTCACTCATCTCTATCCACATGGATAAGGAGAACCACCAATTCGACTGGGACAACACCATGATCCTGGGACAAGCAAAGCAGAGACAGGCTCGGGAATTCCTAGAAGCCTCCTTCTTTCTATCCCTCCCTCTGTGTGTTAAGAATTAAGAGAAAATTCCGAGCAGCTAGCTCTTCTGTCTCTGAAAAAATCACCTGATGAAAGGGAAAGGGGAAAAACACCTTCAGAGAAACTGAAAGGTTGAATTCTCAACAAGTGAATGAAAAACTGAGAACTAGCGTACCCACACTTCATGTCATCGTCAAGGAGTCAGAATTAATCAAAAGGAACTACAAGAAAACATTTCATTCACACCTGTGTTCCAGAGTGCCTCCAGAACTGCGCTTCTCTGATGTTTTTTCCTTCCTACCAAAATGTTTGCGTCTTGTCTTGTCCCTTTGTATGTCTGTTTGTATGTGTATGGGGAAAAACAAATCTAATTTTTAAAAAGGGCATGGAGTTTAAGCTTTAGAGTTATAAGTTAACAATTCATGTCTTTTTCGCCATTGATTAAAAACAGTTCGATTAGGATAAATAGTCTTGTTTTGTTAATGAGAAAAACCCCAGTGTGCGTATTCTTTTAACCTGTGATAGATGCTGAGCTGGAACTGGGCAGTTCGATAGTTCAATTAAATTTTCATATTTAAAAATTTTGGGAATAGTAGCGGCAGCAGAGAACAGCAGCAGAATTGTACTCCAGCACCATCTGCAACCTCATGGCCCGGCATATCCCCCACTCAACCATTACCATCAAGTCAAGGGCTCAACTCTGGTTCAATGGAGACTGCAGGAGGGCATGCCAGAAGGAACACCAGACATACCTAAAAATAAGGTGTCACCTTGCTGAAGCTACCAACTACTTGCACACCAAACAGCATAAGCAGCAAGTGACAGAGTTGAGCGATCCCACAACCAATGGATCACATCTAAGCTCTGCAATCCTGCCACATCCAGTCACAAATGGTGGTGGACAATTAAACAACTCACTGGAGGGGGACGCTCCACAAACATCCCCATCCTCAATGATGGGGGAGCCCAGCACATCAGTGCAAAAAGATAAGGCTGAAGCATTCGCAGCAATCTTCAGTGGATGGTGAATCTCAGCTTCCTCTAGTGGTCCCTAGCATTACAGATACCTGTCTTCAACCAATTTGATTCACTCCAATTGATATCAAGAAATGGTTGGAGGCCATGGGCCCAGACAGCATTCTGGCAATAGGCCTGAAGACTTGTGTCCAAAACTTGCTGCTCCCCTCGCCAAGCTGTTCCAGTACAGTTACAACACTGGCACCCACCCGACAATGTGGAAAATTGCCTTGGTATGTCCTGTACTCAAAAACCCAAACAAATACAACCTGGCCAATTACTGTCCCATCAGTCTACGCTCCATCATCTTTTTCACTCAGAGGGTGGTGGGAATGTGGAATGCACTGTCTGGGAAGGTAATGGAGGCCTACAAAGTTTAAAAAAGTATTTAGGCGAGCACTTGAAATATTATAACATTCAAAGATATGGGACATGTGCAGGAAATTGGGATTAGTGGGCCTTTAGTGGTAGTTATGTTGGTGCAGACTCGACAGGCTGAAGAGCCTTTTCTACATTCTAGGAATATCTCTGCAGGAGTTCCTCAGGGGAGCGTCCTAGGCACAACCATCTTCAGCTACTTCATCAGTCACCTTCTCTCAATCATAAGGTCAGAAGTGGGAATGTTCGTTGATAATTGCACAATGTTCAGCACCATTCGCAACTCCTCCAATATTGAAGCAGTCCATGTTAAAAAGCCGCAAGAACTAGACGATATCCAGGCTTGGGCTGACAAGCAGCAAGTAACACTTGTGCCACACAATGACCATCTCCAATAAGAGACAATCTAATCACTGGCTCTTGACATTCAATGGTGTTACCATCACTGAATTCCCCACTATCACTGGGGTTACCATTGACCTGAAACCTAACTGGACATGTGCGGCGTAATCGTAGGCCTACAAGAGCAGGCCAGAGGCTAAGAATACTGCAGTGAGTAACTCACCTCCTGACTCCCCAAAGCCTGTGTACCATCTACAAGGCACAAGTTAGGAGCCTAATGTAATACTCCCCAGTTGCCTGGATGGGTGCAGCTCCAACAACACTGAAGAAACTTGACACCATCCAGGACAAAATCAGCCTGCTCAGTAACGGTAGTGTGTACCATCTTCAAGAAGCACTGTAGAAATTCACCAAAGATTGTCCGACAGCACCTTTCTAACCAGCAACCACTTCCATCTAAAAGGACAAGGGCAGCAGATACATGGGAACACCACCACCTACAAGTTCCATGCCAAGCCACTCACACAGGATCATAGAATCCTTACAGTGTGGAAACAGGCTATTCGGCCCAACAAGTCCACACCGTCCTTCCGATCACCATCCTGACTTGGAAATATATTGCCATTCCTTGAATGTCACTGAGTCAAAATCTTGGAATTCCCTCCCTAATGGTATTATGGGTCTATCTACAGTACATGAACTGCAGCGGTTCAAGAAGACAGCTCACCACCACCTTCTCAAAGGCAATAGAGATGGGCAATAAATGCTGACCCAGTCAGTGACGCCTGTGTCCCCCAAACAAATAAAAGAAATCTCTTGATTCTTGCTAGAACTGAATATCTTTTCACTGTTGATAACTGTTCTGGCTCCTGAAGGTGAGCCAGCTAACTTGAACAACGACTGGTGAGATCGTTAAATGCCTGAAATAACACTTTGGCATTCCCAACATTGTGATGAGTGACAATGGCTCCCAGTGCATGAATTAAGAAATCAGCAACTTCATTAAGGATTGGGAAATTCAACATTACACTTACATCACACTATCCCCAAGCAAGGCTGATGCAGCAGTGAAAACCTACAAAGAAATCCTCAGGAAATTGATCAAATTCAGCATTGATGTATCCAAGGAAATCCTGAATCAAGCAACAAAACTACTGAAAACATGGAGAATAGACTAGTACAAAGACTAAAGTCACACCACAACCAAAATAGTAATGACAGTCATGAGTGACAAAATCAAGGTGAAATGGCAGGAAACGTTACTAGAGTTAAGTGTTGGAGAGCCAATCAGAGTACAAACCTTCAACACTGTCAATATGAGTCAGCCCACGTGGGACCTGTGTAAACTATTTTCACGTTAATTTTATGCGGTAAATGTGAAAGACCAGTCATATACCAGATATGACAATGGGCATGCACATATGTCTGAAGAAGCTGTTCCTCAACTGCCTGTGGCTGATCAGGAACTCACCACCTGTACTGTTCCCAGTTCAACCATCACACCCAGAGATCGACAGCATCCTAACGATGGAAATAAAACAACAGGCATCCTGACAGCAATAAACAACATAGAAATGACTCTGCATGGGGAAGGAACATCACCAAAAGGATCAGCCAACAATGTGTGTGTATACCATTAAGACACAAGCAGAATTCAAAGACTGTATGCATTCTCTATGCAGAGACTGACAAGAATAATGAATCACTAATGTGTGAGAACAATAGTGTGTGTATTGGGTAACACAAAATGTACATGGCAATGTATTTTCTAGAGTTTTTTTGTATGAAAGGGGATGCAATCTGTACCAATGTTCCTCCTAGCTTGAGACAGTCGTGTGACAACCATTATGACGCACTGACTGGAGGGCCGCCATCTTGCAGCCAGCTTCAATCAAGTCATAACACAGGCCAGACTGTTGTCTTAAGAACTCATAACACTTATTAACTTTACATACTTCACATCTCCCGGTAGCTTGTCAAACACAATCTTCAACCTTTAAACAGTTTACTTACTAGAATGCAGCAGCTATTGCCACAAAAAGGGACACAGCTTCTGTGAAGATTATAAGTCACTCAGAGATAGTAAGAACTGCGGATGCTGGAGTCAGAGATAACACAGCGTGGACCTGGAGTAACACAGCAGGCCGGGCAGCATCAGAGGAACAGGAAAGCTGATGTTTCGGGTTGGGATCCTTCCTCAGAAATGGGTTCCAACCCAAAACGTCAACTTTCCTACTCCTCTGATGCTGCCTGGCCGGCTGTGTTACTCTAGCTCCACGCTGTGTTATTTCTGTGAAGATTAACTCAGATGCTGTCTGCATGGCTTGTTGAGCTGTGTCTTTCGGGATGATTCCTGCATCAGATGTTGGTCCAATAAAACAGATAAGGGTACAAAGGTAATTTCTAATCTTATCTGGGGTGAAAGTAGGGATTCTGATCCAGATTGGTAGACTTGAGCCGACGTTGCTGATGAGTAAACTAAAACTCGAGATGAAAGTTGCTTGAATGCATTACCTGCAGGCTGAGTCTGATAATACTTACTCACCTATTGAGTCGTTGAATGCAGTCTGGTTAGTAGTGGCTCAAAGGATAGCACTCGCACCCTCTGACTCCAAAAGGTTCTGTTCCTGTCTTTTCAACATCTTTGTTTCTGCAAGTTAGCCCAAGGACTTCCATTGGATTGCTCCACACTTACAGGAAAAGCACTGCCATGGTCTCCCAAAGCCTTCTGCAAAGTGGCTGACCAGGAAACACTCCCATTCTTACTGTCTGCCATGACACATACTGTGTGGATTTACAGGCTGTCAATCAATCTGTTCGGCCGTGTCCTTCATGCACATTCCTTAGCCAATCAGTCCTGGAGTGGGAACCCAAACCTAGAGCTTCTGACCCAGAGGTAGGGACACTACCAATACCACTTCAAGCCCCCCACCCCCCTTCTGTACAGTGTATAACAATAAATTGACAGTAATCTGGTCCAAGATGAGAGCCGGCACAGAATAACTGACCCGCCCTCTTATTTTGCAACATTTGGAAAGTTTCCTTCCTTGCTTTTGACTCAGCTCTCCTTGAACTGATGTGTCTGTGGCAGCAACAAGTCTTTGTTTGCTTCAGAAAACATTTACGGATAGAGGAAATCATTCTTTATTGAGAGCCACAAACATTCGTCGAAGTAATTTTGGCTGCAACCTTGGTCCTATTTTTCGATGTATTACTTCAAAGGTAACAACTCGCGGAAGCGATTAAATCTGGATGTGTAACCAGGAGATCTAATGAAGCTTTCACTTTAGGTGCTATGACCTGGTTTAGCAAAGGTGCCATTTTCACATTTTTGACTGCAATTTGTCATTTCCCTTCCAAGCAGAGAGAAATTTCAAGAGCTAAAAGTTCCTGGCCTCCTTTTATTTATCATGTGGCTTCAATAGATATTGCCTATAGATCGACACTCTTAAGACAATCTGGCTTCTAAGGTTTTGGAGTAGATCTATAGCTTGGGTTATGGGTGTTGAGGTTGGTTGGCTCGCCGAGCTGGTTTGTTGTTTTGCAGACGTTTCGCTAACATGCTTGGTGCTGCACTGAGGATGTTACCAACCATGGTAACGAAACGTCTGCAAAACAACAAACCAGCTCGGCGGGCCAACCAACCTCAACAATCTGCCGTCTTTACTTCTAAGCTGTTCTATGATCTGCTCCTTTAAAAAAATTGCCGTGAAGGTTAAATCCAATAACTTGGAAAATCATCGTACTATGGTTCTCACCATTTAACCTATACCTTATGCAATTAAGGAATATTAACATTAAGGTATTTGCTCATTGTTAGAATATTAATGAAGCAACAACTCATTAAGACTCAAAATGACAAGATCCTACTTTGAACTGAATAATATTTCTGTTCCCTGGTGCTGTGCCGTGCCAAGACAGATTGTAGCAAGGGCCAAGGAAGCAAAATAAGGCTTCTATATCAGAGCACTATCACACACTTGCTGCTGGCTAACCCGGAAGAGACATGTAAAAGACTTGATTGAAACATGTAAAATCCTGAGGGGTCTTGACACAGATGTGGAGTGGGAAAATCTAAAACTAGGGCATTCAGAAATGAGGAGTTGCCATTAAAAACAGAGATTGGGCAATTTTAGTTTCTCTCAGGGCTCGTTAATCTTTATAACTCTTCTGGAAAAGGCGGTAGAAGCAGAGCCGTTGAATATTTTTAAGGCGGAGGCACATAGGTTCCCATTGAGCAAGAGGCTGAACAGTTGCCAGGGGCAGGCGGGAATGGGAATATTTGAGATTACAGTCACATCAGCCATGACTTTATTGAATGGTAGAGCAGACTCAAGGGGCTGAATAGCCTATTCCTCCTTTGTATGGTGACAACATGGAAATGAGTAAATGAGAAAGGCTTAGGGAAGAGAGTTGCCTCATGACAAATAGATTATTTGAAGAAAACGTTGCAGTTCGTAATACATTGCATATAAATATTTCCTGTATGATCATTTTACCATAATAGATAGGGCCTAACGTGGATTATGGGATCGGTAGCACTGTAAATATGAAATTAACTAAATGACCAAATGCAGGAATTAATGGCTGAAGTGTGTTTTTGGATTGGAAGGGAGTATACAGTGATATTCTTCAGGGTTTGCTGCTATTGTGACTAGGACTACTGTTCTTTTTGAGATAGGTTAATGGTGTAGACTTCATACGAATGGTACCTTTTCAATGCCTGACATGCCCAAAAACTCAGAAATGTAGTAAACAATCAGGAAGATAGTAACACATTTCAGGAGGGCATTGACCAACTGATGGAATGGGAAGAGATATGGCAGATGAAATTCAAAGCCTGGAAATATGACATTGTATAAAAATCGAAAGAACTGCGGATGCTGTAAATCAGGGACAAAAACAAAGTTGCTAGAAAAGCTCAGCAGGTCTGGCAGCATCTGTGGAGGAGAAAATAGAGTTAACGTTTCAGGTCCGGTGACCCTTCCTCAGAACAGTCACCGGACCCGAAACATTAACTCTTTTTTTCCTTCACAGATGCTGCCAGACCTGCTGAGCTTTTCCAGCAACTTTGTTTTTGTTGAATATGACGTTGTGTATTTGGTTAGGAAGCATGGGGAGAGGCAGTATAAACCAAATGGTCAAACAATGTTCATCTTGCCCTCCACATCACACACTATGTTAGCCATTTCTTGACTGTTAAAGTCCTGGGACATGCCTTGCCAACAGCACTAGGGGTGTCCCCACATCACAAGGAGTGCAGTGGTTCAAGGAGGCAGCTCACCACTATCTTCTCAATGGCAATAAATGCCGGCCTAGCCAGGATGGGGGTGGGAGGTGCGGTGGTGTTACAGAAGACTTGATCAACAAATTCATGGACATTAAATTTGAGGTGGCAGAGCAAGTAGAAAAGGCAGTTTAAAAGGATGTGGGATCTTTGTTTTCATTAATTGATACACAGAATTATGAAGTCAGGATGGTCAAATTAACTTTTATAAAGCATAGATTAGGCCCAAATAGGCTTTGGTGTACATTTCTGGGCACCAGGCTTAAGATGGATTCAAAGCCTTAGAGGGAGTGCACAGGAGATTTACCAGAATGGTATCAGGGATTTAGTTCCATTGAGAGATGAGAGAAACTTTCGTTCTTCTCCTCAGAGCAGAAAGAGTTAAGCAGAAACGTGCTGGTGCTGTTTAAAATCATGAACAATTTCAATGGAGTGTAAAAGGAGAACCTGAACTATATAATGGAAGGGTTGATAATCAGAGACTCTGAGAGTTCTTGTGGTACAGTGGTAATGTCCCTACCTCTGGCCCAAAAAGAACATCCTTTGGGTGAAGAAGTTCCTCCTCAACTCAGCCCTAAGTCTGCTTCCCCTTATTTTCAGGCTATGTCCCCTAGTTCTAGTTTCACCCAACAGTGGAAATAACTTCCCTGCTTCTATCTTATCTATTCCCTTCATAACTTCATATGTTTCCATAAGGTCCCCCCTCATTCTTCTAAATTCCAGTGAGTACAGTCCCAGTCTACTCAATCTCTCCTCATAAGGCAACCTTCTCAATTCTGGAATCAACCCAGTGAACCTCCTGTGCACCCCCTTCATTCTCAAGTAAGGAGACCAAAACTTTGTACAGTATTCTAGGTGCAGCCTCACCAGCACCCTGTACAGCTGCAACATAACCTCCCTGTTTTTGAACTCCATCCCTCTAGGAATGAAGGATAATATTCCATTTTCCTTCTTCATTACCTGCTGCACCTGCAAACCAACTATTTGTGATTCATGCTCAACGACACCCAGGTCCCTCTGCACAGCAGCATGCTGCAATCTAAATAACATTTCTGACCAGCTTGCTTAAAATAAAAATGATCAAAGTGTGAACTGGTTGATTGACAAAAGAATCAAACATAACGTGAGGTCTAAAATATGAATGTTTATTGTGGCTTGGAATGTACTGTCTGAACCAGTGGTGAGAGCAGATTCCATAGTAACATTCAAAGAGAATTTGAAGGGAAGGATTTTACAGGGACATGGGAAAGTACAGGAGACAGTGGAACAAACTGGACAGTTCTACGAAAAAGCTAGCACAGGCATGAGAGACTGAAAGGTCTTCTTCTGGGCTGCATTATTCCATGGGGATTCATAGGGAGCTGAGGTGCGGACCCCGAGGTGCACAGTCAGAGACAGGGCTGGAGTCATTGGAGCCTATTGGAATTAGTTCTTGCTCTGCTACAGTGGAAGGAGCGAGCTGTTTGGAGAGTTTCTAGTAAATGCTTAAATTCTTCCCTATTCTTAAATGTTAGCATAGAATACAAATCGATGGTAAAGTGAATAAGACACACGAAAGGCAACAGAGGTAATTGAATATTATAACTCAATAATTGAAACTCAGAATCAGAATAGTCTTTATTGTCACATGTACACCAGTACAGAAGTGAAGAAATACAGTGAGAAGTGAAAACTCATTAAGGGTGGCAGTTTCAGTGAATTATCAAAGTTGCAGCATGTGTGGAAGCACCTGGATTACATTGCAAACCAGGTCAAACAAGTGTCAGGTAACGGGCTGTCTTGTGGCACAGTGGTGGTATCTCTACTTATTGACTGGGAGGCCTGGGTTCAAGTCCCACCTGCTCCAGAGGTGTATGATAACATCTCTGAACAGGTTGATTAGAAAAATAGCATTATTTTAATGTAACAGGCAGGAGAAAAGTCAGCTGGGTTCCTTGGACATTACATCACTTAGGGAAAGGGTCTTCTCAATTGGTCAGTAGTCAGAGATAGGAAGGTGTGACTGTGAATGAGGCAGGTGAAAGGATGTGGAGGCAGGAGTGTCAGCCTCTGTTCACTGAGTTTGAGATTCAGCATGTTTGGGTGAGAGTGGGGAGCTGCAGGATAGATGAGCAAACAGACCATGGCATCTTGGAACAGGAAGCCATTGAAGTCGGGGCAACAAGGAATGTGAGAGTAGCAAGTGAGAGTAAGGAGGATTGACGTTGTCCTCTTCTGCAAGGAGTGAGAACAGTGTTGCCTGCCTGTGCCAGGGTTTGGAGCAACTACTCAGGGACAGAAAGGCTTTTGTAGTGGGAGGAGCAGGATCCAGTAGTCTATCTAAGTAGCAACAACATAGGTAGATCTAGGAAAGAGGTCCTGCATTGGAAGTATGTGAAGCAAGACATTTTAGAAAAGCAGAACCGCAAAGGTTATATTTTGTGAATTATTACCTCAGCCATGTGAAAATTAGCATTGGATACCTAAACCTAGAGAGAGGAATACATGGATCAAAGACTGCTGTGGAAGAAGTGGGTTCCAGTTTATGGGCCACCGAAACCAATATTGGGGAAAGTGGGCTGCTGCACCATTGGGATGGTCTACACCTGAACCTGAGGCCAATGTTCTTGTGAACCAGGAAAGTAGAAAAGGTTTTAAAATAAGTAGTGGGGACAAATATGGAAAGATGTGTATATCAAAGAATAGAGACCAAATCGGGGAAGAAAACAATAATTTGGGAGATGTGAATCAGGAATAGAGAAAGAAAAAAATCAGCATTCGAGACCAGATCTTACAAAGACAGCAAAAAGACCAAAACTAAAGCTTTGTATCTGAATGCATGTTGTATTCATAACAAAGTAAACATATTGATGGTGACATTAAAGACGTATGATTTGACGCCCATAATGGAGACATGCCTTCAGGATGACAAAGTTTGGGTCCTGAATATTGAGGAGTTTATGTCATTCAAGAAAAATAGGAGCCTAGACAAAGTTGGAGGGCTAGCACTTTTAATCATTAATGGCAGTTGTTAATAGTAAGAGATGGCATTTGTTCAGGAAATCAGGATGTAGATTTGATTTTGGTGGCGAAAAGGAATATTAAGGGAATAAAGTGGGAGTGGTCTATAGGGCCACTAAACAACAACAGTAAGCACAATCTGGGACAAAGTTTACGAGAGGAAACACTGGGTGCTTATGATAAAAGGATGGCGGTAATCTTAGGTGATTTACATATAAACATATACATTTAAACAGGAAAAATCAGAACGGCAGTAGTAGCCTTGGACAAAGAGTTCATAGGATGCTTTCAAACTGGTTTCTTAGGGCAGCACATCTTGGATCTAAGAAGAGAGCAGGTTATATTAGACTTGGAATTGTGTAATGTGACAGGATTAATATGTTACCTCAGAGTTAAAGCACCCCTAGGTAGCAGCGACCGCAACATAATTGATTTTTACACCCAGTTTCAAAGGAAGAAGACTGGGTCTAAGACCAGTATGTTAAACTTAAATAACTATGTAGGTGTGAAACCTGATCTAGCTGATGTGAACTGGCATTCTAGGCTAGAGAGTAGGACAATAGGTGGCAGTAATGTAGTGGTAATGTTACTGAATAAGTAATCCACAATCCCAGGCTAATGTTCAGAGGGCTGGGATTCAAATGTCACTATAGCAGGTAGTGAAATTTGAGTTCAGTAAGGGTCTGGAATAAAATGGTAGCAAAATAGTGACTGCATAACCATTGTGATCATAAAAACTAATCTGGTTTACTAATGTCCTTTACAGGAAAAGAAACTGCTGTCCTTACTGGCTTACATGTGACTCCACACACACAATAATGTGCTTGACTCTTAACTGCCCTCTGGGCAATTAGGAATGGGCAATAATTGCTGGACTAGCCAGCAACACTGTCATCACATGAATGTATTTTTGGAAAAGAAACAGTGGCAGATATTTAAGCAAACACTCAGAATAATTATATTTCCGCTATAAAGGAAATTTCTCAAGGAAGGACCCATTACCTATGGTCAACTAAAGAAGTTAGAGAAAGCATCAAACTTGAAGAGAAAGGATATAACTATGCAAAACTGAATGGTAGGTCAGATGGTTGGTCAAAATATAAAGAATGGCAGAGAATGACAAAGAGGTTAATCAGCTATTAGAGTGTGAAAGGAAACCAAGATAGCAAGTGTTTCCACAGGACTTTAAAAAGGTAAAAAATGGAACTAAATAGACTGCTGGTCCTTTATAGAGTGAGAGTAGGGAGTGAAGAGTAGATAATAAGGAAACAAGGTGCAATTTACAAATATTTTGCTTCTTTCTTTATTGTAGAAGATTCAAAAAGTCCAGCAATAGCTGTAAATTGGGAGGTGGAAGGCAGAGACCAATCTGATAAAATTACAGTCATAGGATGTGATACTAAGCAAATTGATAAAGCTGTGAGCTGACAAGTCTCCAGGTCAAATGGATTTCATCCTAGGGTCTTAAAGAGGTTGCTAATGGGGAAGTGGATGGATTGTTGTTAATTTTCCACAATTCCCTAGACTCAGAAAAGGTTTGATCCGACTAGAAACTAATAGATACAAATCCCTCTACAAAGGAAGGGAGGGAGGTAGAAAACAAAAAGCTTATAAGCATGTTAGCTTGACATCTGTCATGGGAAGGCATTAGAATTGATCATGTAAGGGATAATAGCTACACATTTATAAAACAAATGAAAATACAGGAATAGTCAGCAAAGGGAAATTATGTTAACCATTTAATGGAGTTCTTTGAAGGAATAACTTACACTGTGAATAAATGGGAGCCTGTAGATACATTATTCCTGGATTTGCAGAAGGCATTTGATAATGTGCCACATCAAGGAATATTAGGAAAATAAATCTCATGATATAGAGGGTAAGTAACATATTGGCATGATAGAAGATTGGCTAGCTGGCAGAAAACAGAGCATGCATGAATGGATCTTTGACTGGCAGGATTTCACAAGTGGAGTCCCACAGGGGTCTGTGCTGGGGTCTCAATTTTTTACAATTTTCATCAATAACTTAAATGAGGGGAGCAAAGGCATAGTCACTACAGCAGCAGATGACATTAAGATCAATATTGTATTGCAAAGAAAACATGAGGAAGTTACACAAACAGGAGGCTGGAAGAACACAGCAAGCCAGGCAGCATCTGGAGGAAAGGAGCAGTCAACATTTTGGGTATTACCCTTCCTCAGGACTGGATGGCGGGGAGGGGCTAGCAGACTGGTGATGATAGGTGGACACCGGTAGTAGGTATGACCAGCTCGGTCGATGGGAAGGATGAATCCAGTTGGTGGCTGGAAGGGAGGGTCAGTATGTGGAATGGAAGGGAGAGGGTGAGGCTGGAAAGGGAGCTGGGGCGATGGGTGGGAAGATTATTTGAAATTAGAGAACTCAATGTCAAGTCCTTTGAGCAGAAGGGTGCCCAGACAGAAGATATGGTGTTGTTTCTTACTGGAGGAGACCAAGTACGTACATGTAGGAGGGTGAGTGGGAATGCGGGAGTTGAAATGGGCGGTGACTGGGAGGTTAGGTTGGCCATTATGGACCAGGCGAAGATGCTCGGCGAAACGATCACCTAGTCTACATTTGGTCTCACCAATGTAGAGAAGACCACATCAGGAGCACCGGGTGCAATAGACTAGGTTGGAGGAAATGCAGGTGAAGCTCTGTCTCACCTGGAAGGACTGTTTAGGGCCCTGGAGGGAGGTGAGGGAGGTGGTGTGTGGGCAGGTGTTACATCTTTCACGGTTACAGGGGAAGGTACTGGGGGATGGTGGGTAGGGGGGTTTGGAGTGGTTGGTGGGAAGTGTGGCACGAAATAAGGAGTGGTGAAGGGAATGGTTCTTGTAGAAAGCTGAGAGGGGTGGGGAGTGGTAGCATTGACTTCTCCTTTCCTCCAGATGCTGCCTGGCCTGCTGTTTGTCTCAATAAAAACCAAATGTTCTGAGGAAAGTCACCGGACGCAAAACATTAACTCTGATTTTCTCTTCACAGATGCTGCCAGACCTGCTAAGCTTTACCAGCAACTTCTGTTTTGATTCCTGTTTGTCTACCTTGGATTCCAGCATCTGCAGTTTTTATTTGTCCCTGTGAGGAAGTTACAGATGGATATAGATAGTTTGAGTGAGTGGGCAAAAATCTGGCAGATGGAGTATAATGTTTGAAAATGTGAAGTTATCTATTTTATCAGGAAGATATAAAAAGAAACAGTGTTACCTCAATGTAGGATGACTGCAGAATTCAGAGATGCGGGTGTTTTGGTACATGACTCACAAATCTAATGTATGTAGCACATCATTAAGAAGGCTAATGGAATGCATCCTTTACTAGGAGAGGATTTGTTTTTATTCATTCACAGGATATAAGTATCACTGGACAGGCTAGCATTTATCATCCATCCCTAATTGTTCAGAGGGCTGTTAGGAGTCAACCACATTGTTATGCATTTGGAGTCACATGTAGGCCAGACCAGAGAAGAACAGTAGTCTCCTACCATAAATGATATTAATGAGCCAGATAGGCATTTCCAACAGTAGTTTCATGCATCCTCTTTAGACTCTGATTTCCAGATTTTTATTGAATTCAAATTCAACCCTCTGCCATGGTGGGATTCAAATCCAGGTCCCCAGAACATGGGTTTCCGGATTAATAGTCCAGTGATAATATCACTCGGTCATTGCCTCCCCTAAGTCCAGTACACATCTCGCATCCATCCGACAACATAGAAAATTACCCAGTAATGTCCTGTACACAAAAAGCAGGACAAATCCAACCTGACCAACTACTGCCCTATCAGTCTACTCTCGATCATCAGTAAAGGTGTCACCAACAGTGCTATCAAGCAGCACCTGCTCAGCAATAACCAGCTCAGTGATGCCCAGTTTGGGTTCCACCAGGATCACTCAGCTCCTGACCTCATTACAGCCTTGGTTCAAACATGGACGAAAGAGCTGAATTCCAGAGGTGAGGTGAGAGTGACAGCGCTTGACACAAAGCCTCATTTTGCCCAGTGTGGCACCAAGAAGCCATAGCAAAATTGGTATCAACAGGAATCAGGGAAGACTCTCCTCCAATTAGAGTCATATCAGGCACAAAGGAAGATGGTCATGGTTTTTGGAGGTCAGTCATCTCAGCTCCAGGAGTTCCTCAAGGTAGTGTTCTCAGCCCAACCATTTTTAGCTGCTTCTTCAATGACCTTCCCTCCATCATAAGGTCAGAAGTAGGGATGTTCACCAATGTTTAGGACTATTTGTAAATTCTCAGATACTAAAGCAGTCCAAATGCAGCAAAATCTGGTCCACATTCAAATTTGAGCCAACAAGTGGCAAGTAATATTCATGCTACTGAAATGCCAGGCAATGACCATCTCCAACAACAGAGAATCTAACCAATGCCCATGGAAATTCAACAGGATTACCATTGCTGAATCCCCTGCTATCAGCATCCTGGGGGTTACCTTTGACCAGAAACTGAACTGGTTCAGCCATATAAATATAGTGGCTATAAGAGCAGGTCAGAGGCTAAGAATAATACAGGGAGCAACTCGCCTCCTGACTCTCCAAAGCCTGTCCATTATCTACAAGGCGCACGTTAGGAGTGTGATAGAATACTTTCCTCTTGCCTGGATGGGTGCGGCTCCAACAACACTCAAGAAGCTTGACACCATCCAGGACAAAGCAGCCAACTTGATTGGCACCACATCCACAAGCATCCACTCCCTCCACCACCAATGCTCAGTAGCATTCACAAAGGGTCCTCAGACATCGCCTTTCCAACCAATGACCACTACCACCGAGAAGCGCAAGGCCAGCAGATACATGGGAACACCATCATCTGCAAGTTTGCTTCCAAGACACACACCATCCTGATTTGGAAATATATCACTATTCTTTCACTATCATTGGGTTAAAATTCTGGAACTTTCTCCTCATGGCATTGTGGATGTAATGTACTGCAGCAGTTCAAGAAGGTAACTCACTACCAACTTCTCAAGGGCAACTGGGAAAAGGCAATAAATTCTGGCCCAGCCAGAGATGCCCACATTCTTTAAATGAATCAAAAAAAAAGTTACCAGATTTGAAGATTGCAACAGCGAGGAAAGATTGAATATACTAAAGTTATTTTTCTTAGAACAGATGAGGCTGAGGAGTGATTAACTGAGGTGAGTAAAATAATAACAGGCTCGGATAGAATGGACAAGTAAAACCTGTTCCCCTAGCACCGAGGGCAGTTACCAAAGAGTCATTGACTTAGCGCAAATGATAAGTTGCTTAGAGAGACATGAAGAAAGATTTTTTCACCCTAAGGGTAGTGAGTGTCCAGAACCCACAGCCCAGTTTGGTGTTTGTGGCAAAGACCCTCAAATCCTGTAAAAGGAATCTGGATCTGCACCTGAACTGTTGTACTCTGAAAGGCTATGGACCAGGGGCTGGAAAGTGGGATTAGACTGGCAACTAGTTTATTCAGCTAGAACAGGTTGGCCTCTCTCTGCCCTGTAACTTTTCTATGATTCTATTGAAAATGCAACAAGACATAATTGACTGTGAAGTAACTTGTTACAAATTGTACAGGCAACACTTTGCTCCACACAGTTGCATATCTCATATTATCAAAGCTATAAAACTTAACTCAAACAAAAACAAATACATGTCACAAGTAGAACCCGCACGGTTTAATGATCATAACATTAACAAAATTAAGCGCCAATGTTTTGTTTATGCCTTTCCCTTAACTCTAGGCAGAACATCAACAATTACTTTCATGATTTTTTTTATGATCAACCAATTGCAGTGAAAATACATCAAAGTTTCCATTAGAAATATCCAGCTTCAAAATTATCTTCCTCAATGCTTCCTCCTAACCCTTCCTCCATAATTGACATTGCTGTTTCAGATGAACAAAGTTGTGCTGAGAGAGCTTTGCTCTTTTTACTCAAATCATTTTCTATTTTATCTGAATGATGTGCCACAGCCGTCTGCACAGAATTACTTCTGGGCACTGATTCTCCAAAAGTGGAGAAATAAAAAACGAAAGGACTGCGAATGTTGTAAATCAGGAACAAAAACAGAAGTTGCTGGAAAAGCTCAGCAGGTCTGTCAGCATCTGCCAAGAGAAAAACAGAATTAACATTTCATGTCTGGTGACCCTTCCTCAGATCGGTGTTGTGAGGAAGGGTCACCGGACCCGAAACGTTAACTCTGTTTTTACCTTCACAGATGCTGCCAGACCTGCTGAGCTTTTCCAGCAATTTCTGCTTTGTCTCCAAAAGTGGAGACTTCACTTCCACTTATTTCTCACTTTCCTCCCAAATGTTTGTTTACTCTCTTATTTTCCAATTCTTTTTCAAGTTTGTTGATCTTTTCATTCACTTTCAAAACAGCTGGGGTCTTTTCTCTCATTCACTCATGTTGAGAAGGTGACGGTGAGCTGCCTTCTTAAACAGCTGCAGTCTATGTGCTATAGGTAGACCCACAGTGTAGTTAGGGACGCAATTCCAGGAAATTGTGTGGCAATACTATGGCTTAAAGAGGTATATTTTGTCTTTTTTTAATGAAGAAAAGTTGAGACAGAGGTGAAAATTTGTCTCCCCGGAGCCAATAAACAGTTTGTGAGACCTTGGGTATTTTTTTTCAAAGGTTGGACCAATCAAAGCAGCCTGAATGGGTGGGGTTAAGCTCCCACTGAATCCAGGTTTTTAGTTTTAGTTTTTTTAGTAGCAGTTGCTGGGATCTTAAAACTGGGTGGAAGTTGCAGTACATCTCTCCCTGCTACTCTGTCTCTCAGAGTTTTCTTTTGATGTTTTTCCTCCTGGACTGGAGAATTGCATGTGAGACAACAAGGTGCAGGGCTGGATGAACACAGCAGGCCAAGCAGCATCATAGGAGCAGAGAGGCTGACGTTTCGGGCCTAGACCCTTCATCAGAAAAGGGGGAGGGGAAGGGGGTTCTGAAATAAATAGGGAGAGAGTGGGAGGTGGATAGAAGATGGATAGAGGAGAGGATAGGTGGAGAGGAAACAAACAGGTCGAAGAGGCGGGGATGGGGCCAGTAAAGGTGAGTGTAGGTGGGGAGTTAGGAAGGGGATAGGTCAGTCCAGGGAGGACGGACAGGTCAAGGGGGCGGGATGAGGTTGGTCGGTAGGAGATGGAGGTGCGGCTTGAGGTGGGAGGAGGGGATAGGTGGGAGGAAGAACAGGTTAAGGAGGCAAGGACGAGCTGGACTGGTTTTGGGATGCGGTAGGGGGAGGGGAGATTTTGAAACTTGTGAAATCCACATTGATACCATTGGGCTGCAGGGTTCCCAAGCGGAATATGAGTTGCTGTTCCTGCAACCTTCGGGTGGCATCGTTGTGGCACTGCAGGAGGCCCAGGATGGACATGTCGTCTGAGGAATGGGAGGGGGAGTTGAAATGGTTCGCGACTGGGAGGTGCAGTTGAACCGAGCGTAGGTGTTCTGCAAAGCGGTCCCCGAGCCTCATCTATTTTACTGAATTTGCCTTTGTCAAGGGTATGTTTGTGGGATATTACCATATTGGAATAGTTACTATTTAGGAGTTAAATAATCTATTATTCTGTTAAATTTTCATGTACAGTTACATTGTTCCAATTTCTTTGTTCTTTTGTTGTATTTTAACTCTAATGTATGAATAAAGTGTGTTTTGCTTCAAAACTGGTAGTTTGACCAATCAAATTGCATCTGGAATGCAATGCCTGACACTTGCCTTTAAAATAAGAAAAAGGTAATGTCTAGGCTATCTTCTTAATGTTTTGAGTGTGTTAGGTCTGATCCATAGCAAACTGAGGGCTCATTCAGGATCAAAATCTCTAATTCTAGGTTCAGGATTATTGGACTCAAAGGCAGTGAGAGGTGAATGTTGGTGTTTTCCATTTTGGATGTTGCATTTGTTTGGTTTAAACAGGGTGTGCCTTGTGTAATAATGGCTCTTTAAGTCACTAAGTGTTTCCTGGGGATGGAAGAGTCACTTTGGGAGTTTTATAGAAAATGAGCAAGGCAAAGCTTTTGGAATTGGCTAACAAGCTGGAATTGGGTTTGCCTGTGTCTGTGAGGAAAGAGGAAGATAATTGTGGCAATCACACAGCATTTACAATTGCCAGGGATGCCATCGGAATCTTTGAAAATGGCAAAAATTAAATTGCAAATGAAACAACTCGAGTTTGAGGCAACAGGAAAAGAAAGTGAAAATGAAAGGCAACAGTTTGAACTACAATTAAAAGCAAAGGAAAAAGAAAAAGAATGGAAGACCCTAGCAGGAGGAAGTGAGAAAATGCTAAGAGAGAGAGAAAGAGGCAGGGAGAGATGTATTGCAGTTTCCACCCCAGCTTCAAGACCCCAACAACTGCTTCTGAAAAACTAAAATGAAAAATTCTGATTCTGACAGAGCCTGGCCCCACCATTCAGGCTGCTTCTATTGTTCAAATATTTTTTTTAAAATACCCAAGGCCTCACAAACTATTTATTTTATTGGCTCTGAGTAAACTGATTGGCATCTTTGTCCCAACCTTTCTTCATAAAAATAAAATTAGGACAAAATACACCTCTTAAAGCTGTGGTATTGTCACAATTGACCCAGCAATAGTGAAGGAATGGTGATATAGTCCCAAGTCAGATGGTGAGTGGCTTGGAGGGGAATGTGGTGGTGGTGTTCCCATGTATGTGGTGCTGCCTTTCTGAATGATAGTACTTATGGGTTTAGAATGTGATGTTAAGAAACTTTGGTAAATTTCTGCAGTGCATCTTGTAAATTTTACACGCTGTTGCGACTGAGCGTCAACGGTGGGGATAATGAATGTTTGTTGATACGGTGCCAGTCAAGCGGGCTGCTTTGTCCTGGATGGTGCCAAACTTCTTTCGTGTTGTTGAAGCTGAAGTCATCCAAGCAAATGGGCAGTCTTCCATCACACTCCTGACTTGTGCCTTGTAGGTGGTGGACAGGCTTTGGAGAATCAGGAGGTTAATTTATTGCTGTGATATTCCTAGCCTCTGATTTGCTCTTGTAGCTACTATTTATATAGTGAGTGCAGTTCAATTTCTGGTCATGGTAACGTCCAAGATGTCTTTGATTGTAATGTCTTTGAATGTCAAGAGGTGGTTGTTAGATTGTCTGTTATTGGAAATGGTCATTGCCTGACATTTGTGTGGCCTAAATATTATTTGCCATTTATCAGCCCAAACCTGGGTATTGTCCAGGTCATGCTGAATGGACACAAACTGCTTTAGTGCCTGAAAAGTCATGAATGGTTCTGAACATTATGCAGTCATTGGCAAAAAAAATCCCACTTCTATCCTTATGATGGAGGGAAGATTATTGATGAAGCAGCTGAAGATGGTTGGGCCTAGAATAGTTGCTTTTTGTTTCAGAGTCCTATACAGAAGACTTACGCAAGTTTGACCACATGTCATGGACAATCTGTCCATGTTGGAATTTTTCCCTTGTAGTTACTCACTGCTCTTCAGACCTCCTGAGACTGGTGCTAAAGTGTGGTCACCACTTCATGTTTTTGATTAGCAATCTTGTGTTTCAAGTGTGAAAATTGGTTCTCGAAACTGGTCTTTCTCTTTAGTAGAGCCTAGTTCTTAATGCTACTTTTGACATTCTTGCATTTTCTGATACTAACCTTTCTTGGTCCTGGGCTAGCAGTTATGGGTTTCTTTTTTTCATTTTTAGTCATTTTCATTTTCATTTTTTTTCTTTTTAGTCTCTTTTTCATTTTATCCTGGATAGCCTCATAATCTTAGGCTCCAGCTACCTTAGATGTGGGGAACAATCAGGATATTCCTCTTGCAAAATTTACATTTCACTCACCTCAACAGTGTCTCTTGAAAACTTTGACATGCCAAAAATGTCTTACCTGTAAATAATTTCCGAGTATAAGAGCCGTCCTTCACTACGTATTCACTTCGTACAATTCACTTCGTACAATTCACTACATACAATTCTCACAGTGACAGCTCCATCTACTAAGTCACTATATAAATTAACATCATACAAGGGAAAATGTTCATAAGCCTCATAAAGATCCCTTATTAATAATTCCTCTTTCATCAAACTATCTGGAAGTCAAACTGTGTTTTCAGTCACCATGAAGGGTTGATTTGCCCCAGTAACTCTCAATATTTTGACTTGTTTCTTTGTGCTGTTGGAGAAATAAGGGGATCTCACCCTTTAAAGACCCAATGACCTCCAGGAATGCTGTGCCAGTACTCAAGGAAGAATTCCCTTGACTATCCTTAGCCACATTCCCAGTCTAGTAGGTACTGAGGGCACATGTTTCATTGTTACTGTTTTAACACCTATTTTCTTTATGTGTACTGTCTTTTCTGAAGACTTCTCAAATGTTTCTATTATTCTCACTAGTTTACCATTTCACTTACAATAATTCATTTTTGCATGCTTTGTCTTAATACAATGACAACATCATGGATTCCTCAAATTATTTTTATACTTGATGTTATAATTTCCATGACTGTACCAGTTTCTTTTAAAGAATATAACCTAAGCTTTTCTTTAACTCTCTCTAACTTTCACATCATCCATTTGCAATACTTCCTTTCCGTTCCTTGACCTCTCTGTCTCCATTTCGGGGAATAAACTACCCAATGCCATCCACTACAAAGCCACTGACTCCCATAGCTACTTTCACTATAGCTCTTAACACCCCCATCCTGCAAGGACTCTATCCCATTCTCCCAGTTCCTTCGCCTACGTCGTATTTCTTCAGATGATGCCATCTTCCAAAACAGCGCTGCTGACATGGTTTGCTTCTTCCATAACCATGGTTTCCCTGCCCACTGTGGTTAACAGAGCCGTCAACCGCAGCTGACCTATCACCCATGCTCCCACCCTTGCCCCTTCCCATCACTCTCAACAGCGTGATCAGGTCTGCCTTGTCCTCACCTTTCATTCTTTCATCCTGCCTCCGCATTCAAAGGATCATTCTCTGCCATCTCAGACAACTCCAGCAGAACACCACCACCACACGCATCTTCCTCTCACTCTTCCTGTCTGCATTTAGCAGGGATTCTTCCCTCTGGGACAGCCTAGTCCATTCTGTCTCCCTCCATTTCTCCAACTAACGGTGACCCCAGAACGGATCTGCTGTGTCCCCTAAAACATTTTGAGTGACCAATTGAAGACCTGGCAACAAATCTCAATCCCTATTGCTAGGCAGAATGGAATGGAATTGGTTTTTTGGACTGGTCAATTGAGCCAACCTTTGGACTTGATGTTGTTTAACTGTTACCATGGTCACAGAATGCTGGCTTACGGCACATATCACATACAATTAAAGAAGGTTTTATACCAATTTATAATATCAGCACTTTAAGAGAAAGTGAACATTTCTCCTTAAAACACTTTAATTTGAAAGGCTAAGATAAAACTGTGATTTGGCCTGATACTGTTTTATACCACACATCAGCCATTTGAAGGTAATGCAGTTTGATAAGTGTCAGATGAAAGCGGAAAGAACTGTGGATGCTGTAAATCAGAAACAAAAACAGAAATTGTGGAAAAGCTCTGCAGCTGTGGCAACATCTGTGAAGAGAAATCAGAGTTAATGTTTTGAGTCCGGTTATCCTTCCACAGAACAATAAACTTGATAAGTGTCAAATCACTTTCCAAACCTATCTTATTTCCACAGCAGATAGTAGGAACTGCAGATGCTGGAGAATCTGAGATAACAAGGTGTAGAGCTGGATGAACACAGCAGGCCAAGCAGCATCAGAGGAGCAGGAAAGCTGATGTTTCGGGCCATTTGTTTTGATAATAAACAATCATATTGCCTCATATTTGTCTAGTAATCAAGCCATAAAATGTAAGAGTGCATCTCCCCCAGCATTTACGCCCTAGTGAAGTTATAAAATCTTGACATTTCTTTGGCCTAAGGCAATTGTGGCACACCTCATTTGACTATAAGAAATACAGCCAGAGCCAAAGGCTGACATGGTGTTAAATTGGTGTTAACCACAGTTAAATAGAATACAGTATAATGTTAATTTCTTAATTGCTTGATCATTACACATATCTAAGCTAAAACAACTTTTTTTCTGAAAAATAAACTCAATCACACAGGTTAATTGATTAAAATTGATGATGTAACATGGCTAAGTTAAAACTGATACTAACTAAATGACAAACTAATTTCTTGTAATTATTTTATGGTCTATCCATGAACTCTCGGCAAGCTTGCTTAGTGTCTGCTTAACTGCAGATTCTCATTTGTCACATTGCATTAGTCCAATGGCTTAGTTTCTCCTTTGGGGGATGCATATTGTTCCAAAGTATAGCCTCAACCTTATAATCAACAGCTTCAAATTTGGTTCACCATCTTCAGGGGTTTTACAGGGGTCATGATATTCACATTCACTTCTGCAGTCATCATTCTAAAAGTTTCAAAACATTTGTCTCCTGGGCCCTGGACCCTTGCATGCCAAATAATTCTGGTTTTTCCAGTTAGAGCACCACTATTCCCAGAATGATTATGTTTAATTTTTGTTACATGTTTTCTTTACCAATTCTACCTCTGATGAAATCATCTGACATTTACCCAAATTTCTAAGGTTCATCCTGATGACTCAGTAATACTGATCAATTTTCTTCCTCTTTTCATGAGCTCTCATGCTATTTACATACTGGTTCAAAAATAATGTTAGTGCAAAGTACAAAAGGACCCATCTTGAATTTTGTGGATTTCTCCCATCTGGCTTTTCTGCTTCTCAGTGAGGTCTAGGATGCAATACAATTTGTAGTAGTTTTCCCAGTAGTGATTACAGAGTTAACCTGAGACTAACTCATAATTTTGCGATTGAGGCTGAATAAAGTTCCACTTTTGTCTGAAATTGCCTTTTATCTTCACTGGAACAGGGACTGGAAATTTCAAAGTCATAGTGCCTCACCCACTTGTACAAAGTAAAGATTTTTATTAATTACCAGTAGCTCATTCTCTTACAGGTCTCAAAATTCACACAATTTTAGTTTCACCTTTCTGCTGCCATCATCCATTTGCAGCTTTAATGGCAGGCATTAGAGGTCACATGGCCAGGTCACCCTTTTATTTACACATGGGAAGTCCTTGACACTGATTTAGCTCCCTCAGAGTCAGCATCCAGAATGTCAGAATGTCTGACATTCCTGCTTTTATCTGTCAGCCAGGGCTCCCTGATTGTACCAGATTAACAGCCCAAATAGGGCAACTCATATTATATGAGGTCCACCTGGCTGACCTTGTTTTAATCACAACATAAGAACATAAGAACTAGGAGCAGGAGTAGGCCGTCTGGCCCTTCGACCTGCTCCGCCATTCAATAAGATCATGGTTGATCCTTTCATGGACTCAGATGCACTTACCCGCGTTCTCACCGTATCCCTTAATTCCTTTATTGTTCAAAAAAAATCTACCTTTTTTTAAGAAACATTTACTGAAGTAGCGTCAACTACTTCACTGGGCAAGGAATTCCATAGATTAACAACCCTCTGGGTGAAGAAATTCCTTCTCAGTTCAGTCCTAAATCTGCTGCCTCTAATCTTGAGGCTATGCCCTCTTGTCCTAGTTTCACCTGCCAGTGGAAACATCCTCTCTACTTCTATCTTATCTATTCCCTTCATAATTTTATATGTTTCTATAAGATCCCCCCTCAATCTTCTGAATGCCAATGAATATAATCCCAATCTACTCAGTCTCTCCTCATAAGCCAACTCCCTCAACTCCGGAATCAACCTAGTGAACCTCCTTTGCACCCCCTCCAGTGCCAGTACATCCTTTCTCAAGTAAGGAGACCAAAACTGCACACAGTACTCCAGGTTTGGCCTCACCAGCACCTTGTACAGCTGCAACATAACCTCTCTGCTTTTTATTTCAATCCCTTTAGCAATGAAGGACAAAATTCCATTTGCCTTCCTAATTACTTGTTGTACCTGCAGACCTACCTTCTGTGATTCATGCACAAGGACACCCAGATCCCTCTGCATAGCAGCATGCTGCAACTTTTTACCATTCAAGTAATAATCCTTTTTACTATTACTCCTACCAAAATGTATGACTTCACATTTATTTACATTGTATTCCATCTGCCAGACCTTTGCCCACTCACTCAATGTATCTATGTTCCTCTGCAAAGTTTCACAGTCCTCTGCACACTTTGCTCTGCCACTCATCTTAGTGTCATCTGCAAACTTTGACACCCTACACGTGGTCCCCAACTCCAACTCATCTATATAAATTGTAAATAATTGCGGTCCCAACACCGATCCCTGAGGCACACCACTAGTCACTGACTGCCAGCTAGAATAGCACTCATTTATCCCCACTCTTTGCTTCCTGTTAGTCAACCAATCCTGTATCCATGCTAATACTTTACCCTTAACGCTATGCATCCTTATCTTATGCAGTAGCCTCTTGTGCGGCATCTTGTCAAAGGCCTTTTGGAAGTCTAGGTACACCACATCCACTGGGTTCCCATTGTCCACCTCACTCATAATGTCTTCATAGAATTTCAAAAGATTTGTCAAGCATGACCTGTCCTTCATGAACCCATGCTGCGTCTGCCCAACGGGACAATTTCTATCAACTTGCCTTGCTATTTCTTCCTTGATAATAGACTCAAGCATCTTCCCCACTACAGAGGTTAAGCTAACCTGTCTATAATTCCCCATCTTTTGTCTACTTCCCTTTTTAAACAATGGCGTCACATTTGCTGTTTTCCAATCTGCTGGGACTGCCCCAGAGTCCAGCGAATTTTGGAAAATTACTGCCAGTGCACCTGCTATTTCTCCCGCCATCTCTTTTAGTACCCTGGGATGCATTCCATCAGGGCCAGGAGACTTATCAATCCTTAGCTCCATTAGCTTGCCCAACACTACCTCTTCCGTAATTATGGTTGTTTCCAGGTCCTCACCTACCTTCGTCTCTTTGTCAATTACTGGCATGTTATTAGTGTCCTCCACTGTGAAGACCGATACAAAATACCTGTTTAATGCCTCGGCCATTTCATCATATCCCATAACTAAATTCCCCTTCTCATGCTCTAAAGGGCCAATGTTTACTTTAGCCACTCTTTTTCGTTTTATGTTAACAGAAATGGTTAAGTTGTGTAAGTTAAAAATGACTTCAATCCCGCAGACTAAGTTATGCATTCTGTTCCACAACGATCACTACCTTTAACATCGCCAGTTAGATTAATCCAGTCTTTTCCTATGTTTGCCAAAGCTTAGATGCTAGCTGCGTTACTTAGGTAATGTCCAGAGTAGCTAAATAAAAACCGAAAGAACTGCGAGTGCTGTAAATCAGGAACAAAAACAAAGTTGCTGGAAAAGTTGAGTGCTGAGGAAGGATCACCAATCCCAAAATGTTAACTCTGTTTTTTCCTTCACAGATGCTGCCAGACCTGCTGATCTTTTCCAGTAACTTTGTTAATGTCCAGTAAGCTGACTGCTATCAACCACTGTAGCTATTTCAAGCTAACTGTCAGAGGGCAGAGGTGAGTATAGTGGCCATCCCTAAGGAGAAGATGCTGGGGAAGCTGAAATATCTGAAGATGGATAAATCACTCAGACCAAATGGACCGCACCCTAGAGTTCTGAAGGAGATAACTGAGGAGATTGTGGAAACATTAGTGGTCATCTTTCAGGAATCGCTGGAGTCAGGGAGGGCCCCAGAGGATTGGAAAATGATTAATGTAGCACACTTGCTTAAAAAGGGAGAAAGGCAGAAGACAGGCCGGTTAGCCTGACCTTGGTTGTTCAGATTTTGGATTCCATAATTAAGGATGAGATTGCGGACTATTTGGAAGTGCATGGTAAAATGAGGCTGAGTCAGCACGGCTTTGTCAAAGGGAGATCATGCCTGACAAATCTGTTAGAATTCTCTGAGGAGGTAACAGAAAGTTAGACAAAGGAGAACCAGTAGATGTGATCTGTTTGGATTTCCAGAAGGCCTTTGACAAGGTGTTGCACAGGAAGCTGCTAAATAAGATAACAGCGCATGGTCTTAGGGGCAAGATACTGGCATGGATAAAGAATTGGCTGACTGCAGAAGGCAGAGAGTGGGGATAAAGGGGTCTTTTTCAGGATAGCAACCAGTGGTTAGTGGAGTTCGGCCAGGGTCAGTGTGGGGAACCACAACTGTTGACTTTATACATTAATGAACTGGGTGAAGAAACTGAGGGCATTGTTGCTAAGTTTACAAATGATACACCAAGATAGATGGATGGACAGGTAACTTTGAGGAAGTTGAGAGGCCATAAAAGGTCTTGGACAGGCTAGAACTGTGGGTTGAGAGGTGGCAAATGGAATATAATTTGAAAAGGTGAGGTTATGCACTTTAGTAGGAAGAATAGAGGCATAGACTATTTTCTAAATGGAAAAAGGCTTCTGAAACTGAAACACAAAGGGACTTAGGAGTCCTAGTTCAGGATTCTCTTAAGGTTAACATGCAGGTTCAGTTGGCAGGTAGGAAGGCCAACATTAGCCTCCATTTGGTGGAGGTTAGGATACAAGAGTACAGATGCACTGCTAAGACTGTATAAGGCCCTGGTCAGGCTGCATTTGGAATATTGAGAGCAGTTTTGGGTCCCATATCTAAGCAAGAATGTGCTGGCCTTGGAAGGAGTCCAGAGGAGGTTGACAAGAATGGTCTTGGGAATGAAGGGCTTGTCATACGAGGAGCAGATGAGGACTTTGGGTCTTTACTGGATGGAGTTTAGAAGGATGAGTGGGGATCTGTTTGAAACTTGGAGATAATCAAGAGGCCTAGACAGAGTGGATCTGGAGAAAATGTTTCCACTAGTAGTAGAGACTCGGACCCAGGGGCACAGCATCAAAGTGAAGGGATATTCCTTTAGAACTGAGCTGGAGGGTGGTCGTTCTGTGGAAGTTACTGCCACAGAAGGCTGTGGAGGTCAAGTCATCGAGATATTTAAGACAGACACAGATAAGTTGCTGATTAGCAAAGGGATCAAGGGTTCATCGAGAAGGCAGGAGAATGGGGTTGAAAAACACATCAGCCATGATTACATGGCAGATTACACTTGATGGGCTGAGTGGCCTAATTCTGCTCCTAAATCTTATGGTTTTATGAGATCAGGATTATCCTATATTTTATGGTTTTATAGGATAGGGATTATCCACCAGATTATGCGACTGCAGGTTAACAAGAATTTTTTGTGACGGGATGCCTTACAATGGCTGCAAGATTGAAGAGTAGAATGCTCCAACAAGTATCCTGAAAAGCAGTCCGAATAAGAATTCCAATCCTCACTGTCTAGGAAGTGGGAGTTTCCGCACTTTGACTTTCTAGTTTGTGCTGATTTACCTAATGTCAGCTGTGAAGGTCTTTGCCAGCTCTCACCTGGAAGTGGTCACATTTCCCCAGAATTGGCTCTAGACCCTATGGCGTTGGCTCTCGTACCTTGCCAGGTCATTCCACTGTCAGGACTACCCTTATTGAGTCCCAATCCACCCAGCCCCCACCCCCACCCAGACCCGCCTGATAACAATCTTGTCCCCAGCACCCAACTGTGTAAACGTGTAAGGGGTGAAGGGCTTAGCCCCTAGAAGTGTGCTTCAGTGAGGGTGGGTGAAGACAGCAGAGAACTGACCACGGGAGGTTCGTGCCAGCTGGAAGGTTTGAGGTGAAATGGACCATGCGGCGGGGAATATCCCACTTATTTGAGGGCCTGTTCATAAGGAAACCGAACAGGGAAATTCCAGACAAGGCAGTTGGCAGGTGTGCATATATTTGTCGTTTTACTTTTCCCCCAGGCTGGCGTGTAAACTGACACCAAACCGAACGCCCTGCTGATTTCCCAGTAACGAACGCGATTTCTTTGCATCGAACGGCTTCTTGACTGATTGCCACTGGGAAATAGCAAGTTTCCCATGTACACTGGCTGAGAGAGGCATGTACTCTGCTCCTTAGTCTGTTCCAGGCCAATCCCCCAACATCTAGTTCCAGGATCGGGTTTCTAGGAAATTCACAACGCGGGAGTAGAGTGTGCTCTTAAAGATAGACAACATAAAGTGAAAGTAAAAGTTACGCGATGTTTGTGAGCTGCCGTCGCAGCGTAAGACTGGCGGGGACGGCCGTGTGTAATGCTCATGTGAAAATCTCCTTTAAAAAGATCTGTTTCAAAAGGGGAACGAAGCGAGGAGCCCTGAGGATGGAAGCACTCCGAGCTGGGATTGGAAGAAGAGACTGAGCTGCCCCAGTCGATCTCCCTCCACATGGCTTGGATCAAGCAGCTGTTTCTGCTGTGGTCAATATTTCAGGCAGCCCTTGCCTTTAAAGGTAAATGCAGTGGAGCGCTATCTTGTACAGAGCAACCTTACTGTTAGCCACAGAGATGCACTTGCCTAGGTTGTGTTCAGTGTTACACATAGTGGATTGATCCCTTTCCCCTACGTGGTGATTTATACTATTTTCCTGTGTGCCCCGGGACGGCGGTGGCGCTTTCCAAATGCACGCCCTTCTTTCCCCGTTGCTGTACCAGACTCGGGAAATTTCTAAACCGGGACTTAAATGCGGAAGATGGTTGCAACTATTCCTGGAGCTGTCATCATTGCTCACTTATGAACAAAATATTCCAAATAATGAGGTTCTTTTCTTCCCGAAAGACTCGCACAGTTACTTTTATTCCTTAAGTACTTGTTTGTAACTCTGGGAAATTAATCCAGGACAGGTATGTCCAGATCTGAGAGAGTGTTTGGAATTACTCTCTGGGACACAGCGTAAATGACAGAGTTCAATACCATAAAGGGAGGGAGTAAGTTTGGCACCTACATGTTTTTCGGAGGCTTGATGCGAAGGGGAGGATCCCTAAAAATTTATGTATGGAATGTGGGCATTGCTGTCTGGGCCAGCATTTATTGCCCTTGCCCAGTTGCCCCTGAGAAGGTGGTGGTGAGCTAAAGTCCATAAAGTTATAGAGATTGCAACTGCACATCTAAATACTTCTTCATGTGATGAGACGTTCTGCCTCTCCCACCCTTAGAGGAGGTGACTTCCAGATTCCCACCACCTTTTGGGTGAACATATTTTCCCTCACATTTGGTGAATGTACACTCCAAATGAATTTGGGAAGGGAGTTTTGATTCTGAAGGAACAGTGATACAGGCCCAAGTCAGGTTGGTGAGTGGCTTGGTGGGGAACTTGGTGGTGTTCCCAATGTATATGCTGCCCTTGTCCTTCTAGATAGAAGTGGTAGTAGGTTTGCAAGGCACTGTCTAAGGAGCTCTGGTGAATTTCTGCAGTGCATCTTCTGGATAGTATACACTGCTGCTACTGAGCGTCAGTGGTGGAGGAAGTGAATATTTGTGAGTATGGCGCCAGTCAAGTGGACTGCATTGTTATGAATTGTGTCAAGCTTCTTGTGCATTGTTGGAGCTTCATTCACCCAGGAACATACTCCTGACTTGTGCCTTGTAGATGGTGGGCAGGGACTAGGGAGCCAGGAGGTGAGTTACTTGCCGTAGGCTGTCACAAATACCTGAGTCACAGTTCAGGAGGGAAGGACACAGCATTCTGGTACCTAGATTTCTAAGTTGCACAAATGTCCTGGATTCAGAAACTCTGAATTTTGTGTTCTTGGGGATGTTTTCATCAAAGCTTTTACTTTAACAAAATGCTTTATTCATAAATTATCTATAAGTAAATGCATCAAGTACAAAAACAGAAATTGGTGGAAAAGCTCAGCAGGTCTGGCAGCATCTGTGAAGAAAGAGTCAGAGTTAACGTTTCGGGTCCGGTGACCCTTCCTCAGAACTTGCATCAAGTACAAAGCAGGTCCATCCAGACTTTACAGAAAATACAGTGGAATTTTGACATTCCTTGGTAGAGCTTCACTCCAGTTGCAACAGAACATGTATTTTCTAAACGTGAAAGGGAACTATTTGTATTCTGGGTAAAGCAATAAGGGCATCTCAAAATATAGCAGACTCTCATTATACTTTGTCAGAAAGATCTCCGCTGGTGGTCTTTCCCCTGGCGGCAGCTGCCCCAAGCTTTAGTGCATCCTTCAGCACATAGTCCTGCACCTTGGAATGTATCAGCGTGCAACACAAGATCAAGGTCACAGTTAATGCCCATCTCTCATTGCTTTTGAGAGGGAGACATTGAGTTGCCTTCTTGCATCACTGCAATCTCGATGATGCGGGTACACTCACAAAGCTATTAGAATGGGTTTCCAGGATTCAGTGCCAGCTCCAGTTAAAGAGCAGTATAGGTTTCAAACTCACTTCAAAAGGAGCTTGCCAATAGTAATGTTTTCTATAAAGTAACTCAAGGTAATGATTAACTTGTTCAGAACTCTATTCAACCTATCCCTTGAATGATGCATTTTATTTTGGCTGCAAAGAAACAGTGGAGCTATTCAAGTGCATTTAATACAGAACAGAGCCATGATTGCCAAAGCTCTGAGTTTGGTGTGAAACTAGACTATTCACTCAAAGAACGGAGAACCTGAGATTATCTTATAGAACTGTATGAGACTGTTAAGAATACAGTGAAAATTAATTTACAATATTACTTAAAATTAATCTGTGAAATCAGGCTAAATGGAGTTTTTTTTAAAATTCATTCACGGGATGTGGGCATCATGTTACCCAGAAAGCAGTTAAGTGTCAACCATTACTATGGGTCTGGAGTCACATGTCGGCCAGACCCGGTAAGGACGGCAATTTCCTTTCCTTAAGGACATTAGTGAATCAGATGAGATTTTTCCGACAATTGACAATGGTTTCTTGGTCGCCATTAGATTCCTAATTCCAGATATTTATCGAATTCAAATTCCATGTGGCAGGATATGAACCTGGGTCCCCAGAATATTACCAGGGTCTCCAGATTAAAAGCCTAGCAATAATACCACCTTCCCCCCTTGTAGTAAATTTTATTTGTTTGTAGCTTGCGTATTATTTTGTGACCGACGTGCAGAATTTCTTCACACAGGGCAATGTACATGTAAGTAAACTTCTTGTGAGAGGAAAAAAAGCCCAGGAAATATTTAAGAGACAATTGATTGCTACAACTCAGCACAGTTAGGATCCTGAGATGATGCAAATGGGCTTCTTCATCTTGCGAGCTTGATATAATAATTTGCTCTGTGCTTGCAATCCACTTGTGAGACAGTAACATTGTAGTAATTTTATTAAATGTGGTAACAAAATATGTCTCTGCTCTTTGGCAGTTTGTGACTGTGAGGATCATTTCAACAGTTTGTAATGTGAGAAATGTATATTTGAAGTGCCTCATGACGCCTTCATTGGTTGTGTGGTTAGTGTTTCTCATGATGTTCAAATATCATAAGTTGTGTATGTCAGCATGGTCAGGCAGCATCCAGAGATGTTTTAAGCAACTTACTTTTTCCTTTTTTAAAACACTAGGTCAAACGGCCTACAGCTGCAGTTTTTTTTCTCAACAAGTCTAACGTGCGAATTAGAAAGATGTCGCTTGCTACACTGCTCATTACCTAACACAATATCCAAGAAACACATCTTCATTCCAGATTCAAGAAATTGTTTCCATATTCAGGGGCTAGCGTTTTGTCAGAAAATCTAGATTCTTCACTTTAACATGACAGAATCAGTGCTAGTTCACAAAGAAAGGTATAGAGACTGACTGCACTGGTATATCATCTTTCACAACCTCAAGACTTTGCGTTTTACGCCAGTGAAGCAAATGTTTGAAGTGTAGTCACTGTTGTAATGTAGGAAGTAATTGTTGTAATCTGGAAGTCAAGTTATGCACAGCCTCCCCCATATAGATGTGTGATAATGGTCAGATGATATGTTTGGTTAAGAGGTAAATATTGGGCACGACCCCGCTGATCATTGCTCCATTTGGAGCAGCTCAGCAACACAGTCTCACTAACTGGCTGTGCCACATATCGAAAAGAACAATGAAAGTCTCTCAGTAAAAACCGAAAGATCTGCGAATGCTGTAAATTAGAAACAAAAACAGAAATTGCTGCAAAAGCTCAGCAGGTCTGGCAGCATTTGTGAAGAGAAATCAGAGTTAACGTTTCGGGTCAAATACCCGAGACGTTTACTCTGCTTTCTCTCCACAGATGCTGCCAGACCTGCTGAGCTTTTCTGACGAATCTCTGTCCCTTAGTTCCTTGATTAAAAAAAGCAGCTCACCCCAGCCAACAGTCCATCCAGTCAAGAACATCCGATCCTGCTTCAGGTGAGGAATAACGGGAGAACTAAGATTGACGACAAATCACTTGCTTCCCAATCTTGATTTGTTTTTAGAATTGTTTTGGTGTTTTTTTTTTCTTGTTAATTTTGGTGAATGGTTTCAAAACGTTTATGCTTGGGTTTGGAAAATGTCTGCTCACAGTCTGAAATTTAGAAAAATATGTTTCCTTTATTCCCGTAAAAAAAACTTAAACAGAATCAAGTGAGATGGGGTTAAAATTGAATCAGAGATAGTAGGAACTGCAGATGCTGGAGAATCTGAGATAACAAGGAACTGCATTTCTGATGAAGGGTCTAGGCCCGAAACGTCAGCCTCTCTGCTCCTATGATGCTGCTTGGCCTGCTGTGTTCATCCAGCCCTGCACCTTGTTATCTCAAGTGAGATGGGGATAGGGCCAGAAAATGAAGTGAAGTAAGGTAGAAGATCAGTAATGAACGTACAATATGGTTAAGCAGACTCAAGCTGCAGTTTTATTCTAAACAAGTCTAATGTGCGAGTTAGAAGATATCACTTAATACACTGCTCATTATCTAATACAATATATAAGAAACACTTCATCAGCTTTCCAAAAGTCTCCTCTGTTTGAGACACAAGCCACACTGCAGCTTCTCTTTATCTATATTTCTGTGTAGAAGCCTGTGTCTTTATTTTTCTTAAAGACCAGAATGCTAGTAACCTTAGTCATTCCATCTCCACATTATTTGGTGCCAGCACGTGTTAAGTGGGTAGCTTTCTAGCCTCCAGCTCTGGAGGTCGGAATCTGAAGCGCTATCCAAGAGATCGTGAATACGAGAACGTCGGCTGACAATCCGGTACAATGCTGAGTGTGTACTGCATTGTTGGAAGCGCTATCTTTTGGATGAGATGTTAAATTAAGGCTATCTCAGGTGGACATAAAAGATCCCATTGCCACTATTTGAAGAGATCAGGGTCTGGACAACTATTTTTCCTTCAACCAATATAATTAAAATAGATGATCTAGTCATTGTATGTTGCTATTTGTGGGCTGTTGCTATATGTAAATTGGCTGTTGTGTTTCTTGCATTATTTTGTTGTCTATTGGCTGGATAGTGCAAATCCTGATACTCTGAAAGTGATACAAATGCAAACTCTTTGTTTTTCATTCTAACATCTTACTCAGTTTATTGAACAACAGTTCTGAGGAAGGGTCACCGAACCCGAAACGTTAACTCTGTTTTCTCCTCCACAGATGCTGCCAGACCTGCTGAGCTTTTCCAGCAACTTTGTTTTTGTTCCTGATTTACAGCATCCGCAGTTCTTTTGGTTTTTATTCTGGATTGTTTCAGGTTGGGTTCAATGATCTTTCTGGATTCTGCGTCGAGCCAAATAAAAAAGACTTTGGCAGATAATTTCTATCTTTTCCAGAGTCAGCAGCTGCTGGTTTGATTTAACCTGTCACCCAACAATGGCCATAAACAAGTTGATTTCAGGTCCTGAGAGAGGCCAGGTGTGGATCTGACTGAGTTCTACAAAATTATGAGGGGCATAGAGAGAAGAGATAGGGAGAAGCGAAATTCCCTTCGTAGAGGGGTCACTAACCAGGGGCCATAGGTTTGAGTTAAGGAGCAAGCGGTTTAGAGGGGATTTTAATTTCATCCAGAGGGTGGTGGGTATCTGAAAGTCCCTACCTGAAAGGCATGGTAGAGGTAGGAACCATCACAACATTTAAGAAGTATTTAGTTGAATACTTGAAGGACCATAGTGTACAAGGCAACGGACCAGGTGCTGAAAAATGGGACTGCATTAGCGTGGTGCATGATGACTGGCATGGTCATGATGGGCCAAAGGGACTCTTTCTGTATTGCGCTTGATGACTCAATAAAATGATCAGATTTTGGCTGGAGGAATTCCTTTCCCAGCCAGGGTCTATTATTCAAAGTGATTGTGTCTCATGGCTTGGTACACACTCGGTTGAACATACAGGAACTGCTTTAATATTGTGTCAACAACTCAGGAGATGAGTCATTCACACTCATGTAAACAGATAGTTTTAGGTGAGGGGCTACCTCAGACAGGTTGACTCCACTCAAATGGCTTTGAAAATTGTAGAATGTAGCTATGCATTCTTAGAAGCTGCTTTAAGTAATTTAAAATGCAGTTCCTCAGTTTTTAAACTTACTGGTGGTTTCAGCTCACTCAATAAAGAAAGTAATTATTCAGGTTGAATCTTTGGCCATTGCCAATGTAAATTGCAGAACTGAAAATTGAGTATGTCAATAGAATGACAGCTGCGATAAGTCAACTTTAAACTTTATCCTCAGTATAACTTTAAGGAAATTGTAAACAGTAATGTGTTGTTCTTTTGTCATCATTATTCTTCTTTGTAAAAACTGAGCTTTTTCTTTGGTGACCTGTACAAGGATAGATTGCACCCGAATTGAAAGGGGTGTTGAGAAAAGGAACAAGTCAAACAGTCAAGGCAGAGAACAAGCTAGGACTGATAAATTAGAGATAGTTGGAACTGCAGATGCTGGAGAATCTGAGATAACAAGGTGTAGAGCTGGATGAACACAGCAGGCCAAGCAGAATCAGAGGAGCAGGAAAGCTGACGTTTTGGGCCTAGACCCTTCTTCAGATAACCCTGTTATCTCAGGACTTATAAATTAAACTGCATTTATTTCAATGCAAGAGGCCTGACAGGTAAGGCAGATGAAATCAGGGCATGGTTAGGAACATGGGACTGGGATATCATTGCTATTACAGAGATGTCGCTGAGGGATGGACAGGACTGGCAGCTGTAGGAAAGAAAGAGAGCAGGGGGAGGTTGTGTTTGGCTAGGGATAACATATTGGTTCGGGATAACATGTAGCTGTACTTAGGGAGGATATTCTAGCAAGTACATCCAGTGAAGTTATTTGGGTGGAACTGAGAAATAAGAAAGGGACAATCACTTTACTGGGATTGTACTATAGATCCCCCCCACCTTAGTCAGCAGGAAATTGAGAAGCAAATTTGTAAGAAAATCTCAGTTCTCTGTAAGAATAATAGGGTTGTAATGGTAGGGGATTTTAACTTTCCAAACATTGACTGGGAGTGCCATAGTGTTAAGGGCTTACATGGAGAGGAATTTGTTAAGCATGTACAAGAAAATTTTCTTATTTTGTATGTGGATATACTGACTAGAGAAGGAGCAAAAATTGGGAAATAAGGCAGGGCAGGTGACTGAGGTGTCAGTGGGGGAGCACTTTGGGGCCAGTGACCGTAATTCTATTAGTTTTAAAATTGTGATGGAAAAGGATAGACTGGATCTAAAAGTTAAAATTTTAAATTAGAGGAAGGCTGATTTTGACGGTATTAGGCAAGAACTTTCAAAAGTTGACTGGGGGCAACTATTTGTAGGTAATGGGACAGATGGAAAGTGGGAGGCCTTCAAAAATGAGATAGTCCAGACACAGTATGTTTCTGTTGGTGTGAAAGGCAAGGTTGGTAGGTGTAGGGAATGATGGATGACTAGAGAAATTGAGGCTGTGGTCAAGAAAAGGAAGGAGGCATATGTCAGGTATAGACAGCAGGGATCAAGCGGTTCCCTGGAAGAGCATAAGGGCAGTAAGAGTATATTCAAGAGGGAAATCAGGAGGGCAGAATGGAACATGAGACAGCTTTGGCAAATAGGGTTAAGCAGAATCCAAAGAGTTTCGACAGATACATTAAGGACAAAAGAGTAACTAGGGAGAGAATAGGTTCCCTAAAAGATTAACAAAGCTGCCTATGTATGAAACTTCAGGAGATGGGTGAGATACTAAATAAGCATTTTACATCAGTGTTTACTGTGGAGAAGGACATGGAAGCTAGAGAACTTAAGAGAAATAAATAGCGACATCTTGAAAAGTGTCTGTATTACAGAGGAGGTGGTGCTGGACGTCTTAAAATGCATAAAGGTGGATAATCCCCGGGACTGGATCACGTGTACCCTAGAACTTTGTGGGAAGCTAGGGAAATGATTGCTGGGCCCCTTGCTGAGATATTTGCATCATTGATAGCCATGGGTGAAGTTCAAGAAGACTGGAGGTTGGCTGACATGGTGCCATTATTTAAGAAAGGTGGTAAGGAAAATCCAGGGAACTATAGACGGGTGAAGCTGATGTCAGTGGTGGGTAAGTTGTTGGAGGGGATTCTGAGGGACAGGATTTACATGTATTTGGAAAGGAAAGGACTGATTAGGGATAGTCAACATGGCTTTGTACATGGGAAATCGTGTCTCACTAACTTGATTGAGTTTCTGAAGAAGTGACGAAGAAGATTGATTAAGACAGAGTGGTGGATATTGTCTACATGGATTTCAGCGAAGTGTTTGACAAGGTTTCACATGGTAGACTGGGTTAGCAAGGTTAGATCACATGGAATACAGGGAGAACTAGCCATTTGAATGCAAAATTGCTTCAAAGATAGGAGGTGGTAGTGAAAGGTTGCTTTTGAACTGGAAGTCTGTGACCAGCAGTGTGCCACAAGGATCAATGCTGGGTCCATTGCTTTTTATCATTTATATAAATGATTTGGATGTGAACGTAGGAGGTGTGGTTAGTAAGTTTGCAGATGACACTAAAATTGGTGGTACAGTGGACAGCCAAGAAGGTTACCTCAGAGTACAACGGAATCTGGATCAGATGGGCCAATGGGCCAAGGAGTGGCCAATAGAGTTTAATTTAGATAAACGTGAGGTGCTACATTTTAGTAAGGCAAACCAGGGCAGGACTTATACACTTAATGGTAAGGTCCTTGGGAGTGTTGTTGAGCAAAGAAACCTTGCAGTGCAGATTCATAGTTGATTGAAAGTAGAGTCACAGGTAGACAGGGCAGTGAAGAAGGCATTTGGTACGCTTGCCTTTATTGGTCAGTGCATTGAGTATTGGAGTTGGGAACTCATGTTGCAGCTGTACAGGAGATTGGTTACTCCACTTTTGGAATACTGCATTTGATTCTGGTCTCCCTGCTATGGGGAAGATGTTTTTAAACTTGAAAGGGTTCAGAAAAGACTTGACAGGGTTTGAGCTATATGGAGAGGCTGAATAGACTGGGGCTATTTTCCTTGGAGCATCGGAGGCTGAGGGGTGACCTTATACTGGTTTATAAAATCATGAGGGGCATGGATAAGGTAAATAGCCAAGGTCTTTTGCCCAGGGTAGGGGAGTCCAAAACTAGAGGGCATAGGTTTAAGATGAGAGGGGAAGGATTTAAAAGGAATCTAAGGGGTAACTTTTTCACGCAGAGGGTGATGCATGTATGGAATGAGCTGCCAGAGGAAGTGGTGGAGACTGGTACAATTACAACATTTGAAAGGCATCTGGATGGGTATATGAATAAGAAAGGGTTTAGAGAGATATGGGCCAAATGCAGGAAAATGGGACTTGATTAATTTAGGATATCTGGTCGGCACGGATGAGTTGGACCAAAGAGTCTGTTTCTGTGCTGTACATCTTTATGACTCCAGGACAAGTAATTGCTCTATAGCATTTTTCTGTTATGGCCTCAGTTCAAATTCAGGAGTAAAGTAATTCACAGAATCTCACAGTTTAATGTATCAGTCATTCACAGTAAATGCTGATGTATGGGTCGGTTCCCAGAATCTGTCCTCTAGCATGCATGCATCATTTCATTTAGGTCAAATCCAAGCTGTTGGGCCACAACAGCAGTTGGATGTGATCCTGACCTGGAATCCCATTTGGAGGAGAGATTCCAGGATGATAGGACTTTAAAGAGGACTTTACCTTTGCTTCACTCGAGGAAAAATGTTGCCAGGCACCCATTACTACAGCACTTAGATAAGCGTATTACAGATCCTGCCTATTAGCATTTCTGCACCAGAAGGACTGTGTTCACTTTTTAAAAAGTGATGCTGCTGTCTTTGATCTGGTTCAAAAGACATCACGGCCAGGATATAATTAAACAGCATTTGCAGCAAACTGTAGGTGGACCTTTTTAGTTTTATGGTTGTCATTTCATTCTCCCCACGTCATAAATCATCCCCCATCCTTGGAATAGCCTGCTTCCATGGCTGGCCTGAATTGTGGAGTTAAAGAGTTGCCAGTTCTCTGGAATGGACTCAGAGTTTCTACAGAGGAAAATCAAACAGCCATGAATCTTTTCTTGCATTTTAATAATTAATTGAAGCTTACTGCATGAGTGGGACCATTCAGGTGCCTCTGTGCTGGCTCTTTGAAAGAGCTCTCCAACTTCAGCCCACACCCCAGCACCTTCCCCATCAGCCTACAGATTAGTTCCCTTTAAATACATGTCCAGTTGCTTTTTAAAAGTTCCTTTAGATTCTGATTCCACTGCTCCTTCAGGGTAGCGCACTCCAGATCACAGTGTGAAATAATTATTTCCCCTTTTGCCAATTTATTTTAAATCTCCTCTGGTTGCTGACCCACTTGCCTCATTACTTGTGCTACCAAGATGTTAGAACATAGAACATAGAACATAGAACATTACAGCGCAGTACAGGCC
>NC_063353.1:39841331-39855061 GCF_021869965.1 Rhincodon typus
ACAACCCTATCAACCTGGGTGGCAACTTTCAGTGATCTATGCACATGTTCCACAATTTTTATATCGCTCTTATGCCTCCCCATAACTTTCTCTGTTTTGAGGTGAAACGTTCAGTTGCTCTAATTTCTCCATGCAGCTGTGCCTCTCGTCATTGCTGTGCCTTGATGACCTGCCCTGTACTTTCTTCACTGAAAGGTGATGTTCAGACATGTACTCAATAAGCTGAGGCTGAGGCCAAAACATTGTATTTGTAAAGAAATAGCATGACCTCCTTGTTTACTTAATGTCCCCTCCTTACAAAGCCAAATATCTCATATACTTAACTGCTGTATCACCTTGCAGTACCACCTTTAAAGATTTCTGAATAGCACCCCCAGGTCCTTCTGCTTTTGTATCCCTTTAAAGTGTTCTATCTCTCTCTCTCTGTCTTAGATGAATGAATGATTATTGTCACATATGTCTAGGGAGATACAGTGAAAAGTGTTCTGTTGCTGCAATCCCGTATCGTTTTGAGGTACAAAAGAATAAAAAGCAAGTACTCTAAAAGGTTCGTCTTCATCGGCTGGAGTCCCAAACATGCCTTAGGACTTCTGCAAAGTCCCTGCTCTGGGCCTACTGTGGCCAGGAGTCCCTGATCCACTATTGCTGCAGCTGATGCCCTGCTGCCATTCCAGGCCTACTCCAGACAGGACTCCTGGAAGTCCTCCTCTATGTCCTTGTTTTCGAGAGTTAGGCAATGAACTTCCATTAGACACACACTTATGTGCAAACCATTGTCGTGGCTTTCCCTTACCTTCTGCATGATAGTTGACCAGGGGTCTCTGGCTCTTCCCACTTGTTGTTAAACACATTGGAAGGAGTTACAGGCTGACAATCAACTTGTTTGACTATGTTACAAAAGCACCTCCCATGGCTTAATATGCTGGTGTGGGTCTCGAACCCACAGATTCTAACGTAGAGGAGCAATGCTGTCAGTATGCCACAAGAAATAACACAGTGTGGAGCTGGAGGAACACAGCAGGCCAGGCAGCATCAGAGGAGCAGGAAAGTTGATGTTTCAGGTCGGAACCCTTCTTCAGAAATGGGGAGGGGGAAGGGAGCTGGGAAATAAATAGAGGGAGGAAGGGTGGGGCTGGGGAAAGGTAGATGGGATGGTGATATGTGGATGGAGATAGGGAGTGGTGGGGATTGGTGGGGATTGGTCAGTGGGATGGGTGGGGCAAATAGGTGGGAGAAGATGGGCAGGTTGTGTCAGGTCAAGGAGGCAGGGATGAGAGGGAGGTTTGGACGCAGATGAGGCCGGGGGTGGGGAGATTTTAAAACTGGTGAATTCCATGTTTAGTCCATCGAGCTGTGGGCTCCCTCGGCGGAATATGAGGTGTTGCTCCTCCAGTTTGCGGGTGGCGTCTATGCGGCACTGGAGGAGGCCCAGGATAGACATGTCACCCAGGGAGTGGGAGGGGGGAGTTAAAATGGTTGGCGACTGGAAGTTGTTGTCGATTATCACATACAGAGCACAGATGCTCCACAAAACGGTTCACAAGTTTCCGCTTCGGGACTCTACAGCGCAATGGCCTGAACATAGAATTCACCAGTTTTAAAATCTCCCCACCCCCGGCCTTATCCCATGTCCAAACCTCCCTCTCACCCCTGCCTCCTTGACCTGACACAGCCTGTCTGTCTTCTCTCCCACCCCACCCATCCCACTGATCAATCCCCAGTACTCCCTACCGCCATCCACCTATCACTACCCCACCGCCCTTCCCTCAGCCCCACCCCTACTCCCTCTATTTATTTCCGGGCTCCCAACCCCCTTCCCATTTCTGAAGAAGGGTCCCAACCCAAAATGTCAGCTTTCCTGTTCCTCTGATGCTGCCTGGCCTGCTGTGTTCCTCCAGCTCCACACTGTGTTGTAAAAAGCAAAGGTCCTAATACTGAGCCCTGTGGCTCACCACTATATACTTCTCTAGCCAAGAAATGGTAGTTATGTTGGATACGGAAAGGCTAATTGACTGGATCGTTCACGAGTGTCAATTCAGTAACAAAGTGTGCATTTGCTTTCAAAAGTGAAGGTGGTAGACCATGAGTAAGGCCATGCTGCGTGACCAATGACAAGAGTACCGGGTGAGGGTTTGACGGTGGATACCAGGTGATGACTCCTCCAGGAATGTATCCAATGTTGGCAATGCTATTTTCCTCTGACTTCTTTTGTCTGAAATCCTGATAACCAGGAACAAAACTTATTTAACTCATTGGTCTGTTTCAAGTACGACAAATGTAGAATCATTTTGCACAAAGCCCATATAGATTCTGAATCCTTTTATGCCTGCGCATCTCCATTCGTTGATAATGCCAGCGTCTCACTGCTTACTATGTTACCCTGTATTTCACCACAAAATGTTCTTTTTTCCTCACTAAAGGCACCAAACAATATGGGAATAGGACAGGAAAGCCAAAGATCAACCAGAATGTTAAATGTCTGAGGAGGCGTGAAGCGCTGTGTGTCTCATCCTCCACCTACTAAATAGAAATATAGAAACCAAAAGCAGCAGTAGGCCATTCAGCCCTTTGAGTATGTTCTGCCACTTGACTTGATCATTGCTGATCCTCTATCTCAAAGCCACGTTCCTGCTTTCTCCCGTACCACTTGACGTTTTTAAAATCTATGTCTAAAAATCTATTCTTTAGGTTTGAGGTATGTGGCTTAGCGTTTAGCACTGGTGTCTCACAGCAACAGGGACCTGGATTCAATTCCAGCCTCAGTAGACTAGTGGTGTGCCACAGGGGTCAGTGCTGGGACCTTTGTTATTTGTTATTTACATAAATGATCTGGATGTGAATGTACAAAGCATGATTAGTAAGTTTGCAGATGATACAAAATTAGTAGGTATGGTTGATACCAAGGAAGGTTGTCAAAAGTTACAGAGGGATCTTGTTCGGGTGGGGAAGTGGGCTGAGGACTGGCAAATGCAGTTCAATACAGATAAGTGCGAGGTGTTGCACTTTGGAAAGTCAAACCAAGCTAGGACTTATAGAGTAAATGGTAAGGTCCTGAGGAGTGTTTTAGAACTGAGGGACCTGGGAGTACAAGTACATAGTTTGTTGAAAATGGCGTCACACATGGACAGGATGGTGAAGAAGGCATTTGGCATGCTGGCTTTCATCAGTCGAGGCATTGAGTATAGGAGTTGGGATGTTATGTTACATTTGTTTAAGTCGTTGGTGAGGCTGCACTTGGAGTACTGTGTGCAGTTTTGGTCACCCTGTTATAGGAAAGACATATTTAAACTGGAAAGTGTGCAAAGAAGATTTATGAAGATGTTGCTGGGACTAATGGACCTAAGTGAAAGTGAAAGATTGGCCACGATAGGACTTTTCCTTGGAACATAGGAGAATGAGGAGTGACCATATTGAGGTGTACAAAATCATGACAGACATAGATAGGTTGAATGCATACAGTCTTTTACTCACGGATGGGGAGGGCACAGATTTAAGGTGAGAGGGGAAAGATTTAAGAAGGACCTGAGGGGCAACTTCTTCACGCAGAGAGTGGTGAATATATGGACAGGGCTGCCAGAGAAAGTGGTTGAGGCAGGTACAATAGCAACATGTAAGAAAACATTTGGTTAGGTACATGGATGGGAAAGGTTTAGAGGGATTTGGACCAACTGCGGGCAACTGGAACTAGCTGAGTGGGCAATATAGTCAGCGCAGGTTAGTTTGGGCCAAAGATCCTGTTTCAATGTTGTATTACTCCGTGACTGTCTGACTGTCTGTGTGTAGGTTGCACATTCTCCTTGTGTTTCCTCCCATAGTCCAAGTTAGGTGGATTGGCCATTTTAAATTGCCCATAGTGTCCAGGAATGTGCTGATTAGATGGGTTAGCCACGGGAAATGCAGGGTTACAGGGATAGGATAGCGGGGTGGGTCTGGGTGGGATGCTCTTCGGAGAGTCGGTGTGGACTCGATGGGCCAAATGGCCTGCTTCCACACTGTAGGAATTCTGTGAAATGTTCTGAGGGTGAGAGAGAAACCTCTCATTCTCAACAATGGGCTTGATTTCCTGGAGCTAAATATCTGCTGCAGCTAAATCAATCGATCCATCCAAGAGTCTTGGTGTCTCAGTATACAGACACATCTTTTCATTTTACTTTCTTTTTGGATTGTGCACCAAAATGGGCAAAGAATACTGCTTTCAACCAAGGAACCCGATGCAGGGATGTTGCAGTTTTAAAACAAGTTACTGGAACGCATTGTGAGTTATATTTACGCTGTTGATTTGTTCAGGCAGTAAGGGAGGATTGCTCGACTCATCGGTCCCTTGAGTGTGTATTCAAGGGACCTTCGCTGAGAGGCAGAAGGTTGATTGATTTTTCAATCAGGACCAGTCGTGTTAGTCGGGAATCCTTAGCATGACACAACTTTCTGATTTGCTGAAGATGGACAGCCTATGTGTCAACAATGCAGGGGCAGACAAAAGATAGCATCTCTCTCTCTTCGCAGAGGAGTAACAAAGAATTGGAAGATAGTTAACTATTCTCATTACCATTTGCCTATAAGCTGCTGCCTTTTCATCAGTGACTGAGAGATTGAACAAGTAGTGTGCCAATTATTCTGTGTCTGCAGTGAAGAACTGATAGGATTTGGAAAAAAGATTGGAAATCAGAAGAGCTAGAAAAAGCAAAAGAATACTGTGGCCTGGTGCCATTGAACTGTGTTCCACTTGCATCTTTTTCATCATCCATGACATCTCTGTCTGTTTGTTTGTCTATGCCTGGTTACGTGTGTGTGTGGGTGAGATGGTGGCAAAATAGTGATATCACCGGTAAAAGGTAAATTTGCCATAGTCCTCGCAGACCATAGGGCTGCTGTCTCATTAAACTAGTAATAGTTTAACCTGAAGGTCACCGTGCCTCAGGTAGGGGGAGAGGTTGAGAAGTAACCTCAGCTGGTGTGGGAGTTGAATCCACTCTGTTGATATGACTCTGCATTGCAAACCAGCCATCCAGCCAACTGAGTTAGTATTCCAGAGGCATAAACTAATGTTCGGGGGAATGGATTTAAATGCCATCATGGCAAATCATGAAATTTGGACACAATAAAAAGAAATCAGAATTTTAAAAAGAGCTAGTTTAATGACAACCATGTAGCCACCATCAGTTATCATAAAAACACATCCGTTCGCTAATGCCCTTTAGGGAAGGAAATCTTCCATCTTTTTCTCCCCTGCATGTGACTCCAGAGTCACAGTGATGTAGTTAAGTCTTAGCTGCTCTATCTAGACAGTTAGAGATGGTCAATAAATGCTGGCCTAGCTAATGGTGCCCACATCCTGTGAATTAATTTTAAAAAAAGGGGAAGAGTTACAAGTTGATGTTTTATATTTAATTTGCCTGTGGTTAGGACTGATTTCTTTGTCATGAATAAGAATTTCTTGTTAAGTCTCGAAACTTGATCAGTCTTTTTGTTAACCTGAGTTTTACTAACCTGAGTGACATTCACGCCACACAAATGCCAGGCTATGACCATCACCAATAAGAGACAATCTAAACACTGTCCCTTAACATTCAATGGTGTTACCTTCAGTGAATTCCCCCCCATCAACATCCTGGGGGTTATCATTGACCAGAAACTCAACTGGTCTCACCATATTAACACAATGGCTACAAGAGCAGGCCAGAGGCTAGGAACACTCACCTTCTGCCTCCTCAAAGCCTGTCCGTCATCTACAAGGCACAAGTCATGAATGTGATGGAATATTCCCCACTTGCCTGGATGAGTGCAGCCCCAACAACACTCAAGAAGCTTGACACCATCCAGGACAAAGCATCCCGCTTGATTGGCACTTCATCCACAAGCATTCACTCCCTCCACTGCTCAGTAGCAGCAGTGTGTACTATCTATGAGATGCAGTGCAGAAATTCACCAAAGATCCTCAGACAGCACCTTCTAAACCCACGACCACTTCCACCTAGAAGGACAAGGGCAGCAGACATATGGGAACACCACCACCTCCAAGTTCCCTTCCAAGCCACTCACCATCCTGACTTGGAAAAATATCACCATTTCTTCTGTCATTGGGTCAAAATCCTGGAATTTCCTCCCTAATAGCATTGTGGGTCAACCCACAGCAGGAGGACTGCAGCAGTTCAAGAAGGCAGCTCACCACCACCTTCTCAAGGGCCACTAGGGACGGACAAGAAATGATGCCCACTTCCCACAAATGAATAGAAAAAAAATCAGACAGGAAAATTGGACACTTTGAGTCATTTGATTAAATCTTTTACTCTTGTGGTGACTCAAGTCAAATCATAGAATCATTACAGAAAAGGCCCTTTGGCCGATCTAGTCTGTAAAACCAAAAATATATATAGTGCATACTTATACAGTGTATACTTATAGAGTGTAAATAGAATATCGGGGCTTGAGGATCTGCATACTTCCCCAAATGGCTTGTGACATCAGCGTATCACAAGAAAGTCTCCACATCTTTAAAAAACTGACTTTAATAAAAATTATTCATAATAAAATACATTTAATCAAAAAGGTAGAAATAATTGTCCATTACTGGCCGTTGTCTTTCCACTCTTTTGAATGCCTTCTGCCTTATTATAGATTATGTGATTATAATAGTACTCAGCTTTGTACTGTTCAGTCTGCAATCTATTTATCACAGAATCAGTGTAACTTTCAGTCTCTCATATCTATGCCAGTGATCATTAGACCTCAGAGTCGATAAATTACTTTGGAAGTGTAGGTGTGGTTGTAATGTAGGAAACGCTCAAATGTGCACAAAGCAACATTGTGAGGAATGAATCATTTGTTATAGTTATATTTATTGAGGGATAAATGTTGTCCAGCAAAAAAGGGAGCACTGCTGTGGGATCTTTTATATCTATTGACAGGACAGATGGGGCTTTGGTTTGATATCTCACCTGAAAGATGGCACTTCTGACAGTGCAGCATTCCCTCAGGGTGTTGGCCAAGATAATAAACACATGTTTCTGGAGTAGGGTATATGTCTATGGATTTCTGAACCAGAGGTGAGACTGTCACGAACTGGACCACAGCCGACTCTTAAGGTGTAGAAGACGACACAGGTTTAAACTACAAAGATAACTTTAGTGCTGTAAATTCTTCACACTTGATTATCAACTTGTGGAACAGAATAGAACAATGGAAGTAAAATTGTTGATTAGTTTAGGAAGCAATTGGATGCCATAATAAGGAAACTTTTTTATTCAGTTAGATGAATTAAGATATGCTTGGTAGCCTTCCTGATCTGTAATTGTGAACTGTGAAAAGTGTCATTAAGTTGATATAAGTCAACATTGTTCATGGTCTAGGGCAGTATAGAGAATATTTATTGATTCATAGAAGTGTCAGTGCCTTTTTATAATTTTCACAGAATTGTTACGGTGCAGGAAGAGGCCATTTGGCCCAGTGTAACTGCACAGTTCTACTATCTAATGTCGATCTCTTACCTTTTCCCTGTATCCCTGCGCACCGTTACAATCCAAATAATCATCCAATGCCCCTCTTGAATGTTTCAATTGAACCTGCCTCTATCATATTTCCAGGCAGTGCATTCCAGACCTTAACTACTCACTTAACTTCTCATATCATCCTTGCTTGTTTTGTGCATCATTTTAAAATTCAAATTGAATCTACCTCACTTCAAAGCTAAAATCCTGAGAATACCGGAGAAATTCAGCAGGACTGGTAGCATCTCTGAATACAGAAACAAGGGTTAACATTTCCAAATTGAAGATGGACTCATTGTTGGGCAGAATGTTATGGGAGTCTGAATGGTGTGAGCTATGGTGAGCAATGTGTCAGAATTGCCCGAGTGGTCCAGCAGAGCCAATCTCAATGTCAGGAGGGACTTGCTGCATCTTTTATGCAAGGCCCTGATAAGATTTTTCACTGGACTGCGGCCAATTACCTATTAAAGAGGATTATGTTGGGTCATCAAGCTTGTTAACTGCAATTCTGATCTCACCGATATGCAGCTTCCCATCTCACCGTCCCTGCTGAGCAAACAAGTTGCTGAAAATCCTCGATATGCAAGTCAGAAACTAGTTGCTGAAAATTCTCGATATGCAAGTCAGAATAGGTATTCCTCTGCACTTCTGGTCATCCAGGACTGGAAACGTTAACTCAGTTTCTCTCTCCACAGATGCTGCCAAGCCTGCTGAGTTTCTCCAGCACTTTCAGTTTTTAATTTCTGCTTGTACGGTTGCCAGAGATCCTCAATTAAGGCAGGGTTTCATTATTTTTTGGGGGGGATGTGCGATCCCAAGAGATGAAGTCAATGGAAACCTCTAATTCCAGCCCAGAGATTTGGACATGATCAGTCAGTGGCAGGATTTTTCTTAAGGGGTGAGGAGCCAAATGTTGTACTGCCTACTGCCTATCTTGACTATAATTGGGGTTTGGTTTCCTTCTGAAAAGAGAGAGAGGTGGGTATTAAGGGAAATGGAAGTGGGTTGGCACAGCTATTTTTGTTGGTGCAGGTGGGAGATGTTCCAAGCAACAGTGCCTCTAGGCTGCTCCTAGGGTCTGCAGAGCAATCATCTCGCCAACACCATTTGCAACATTGACTTTCAATCCCGGAAGTAGCTGCCTAGCACTGACCCCGGAGGTCCATGTAGAAGGAAAGGGTATTAGCGGGAGCACTGGTTCTGTGTGAGTGAGTAGGCAGTGCAGAGGGCATGCAGGTTTAGGGTCAGCAAGGATTGGGGTGAGTGACAGTCAGTGAGGGAAGATGTCACAGGCAGTAGTGAGAGTGGTAGAACATGAGCCTGAATGGGAAGTGGATACAGTAGCAGAGACAGAGTGAGTGTGAGATATTCCTCTGGATTGCTGAGACTTGTGTCAACTTCAGACCAGCCTGGCATGGCCTGGTGTCACATCCTCCTCTGCTGGTCCTGAGGGAAGAGGACATCTTGCCTCTGCACCATCCCATCCACCAGGACATTTAGGTCCCTGTCCGTAAAGTGAGACACTGATTTTCCCTTCCCTGCCATGTCAGAGGGCAAATGTCAGGATCCACGCAGAGCAACTGCAGACTGAGAGCACGCGTCCACAGGCACAACGAGGTTTTAAAGATGGCACTGGCGCCAATGATGCCAGTCAATTGCAGGATACCCAGGAATGGCCAGTGACTCCGGGAAAGGCATGTGTTAGAATGGGGCTGGAATTGGGCAAGAAGTGAGCCATAGGGTTAAGGGAGGTAATTAATGAGGTGAGTTTGGTAAGATACGACAGGAGATCTTACTCGGCCAAAAGGAGAGAAGCCCTCTATTAAATTGACAAAACTAACTCTGAGTGAAAAAACAGGAAGATTCAGCCCATGAACTCTGTTCCTCTCCCCCATACATGTTGCTTAATATTTGTTTGTCATATGACTTGTTAGGAAGCTTGAATTTATTTCCTCATGAAGGCCACAGCACTGGTGCTCACTAATAACTATTAAACATGAAGTGTTATGCTAAAACCAAACCAGGCAATGGAAAATGTTATAGCTACTTCTGAAATAATCTTCATTAAATTTGAGGAATTAATTCAAATGCAGACTTCATTGAACATATTAGTCACCATTTTATTTTTTTCATTACGAATCACAATACCCCAAAGAGACTTGCTCATGATATTATCGATGTGTCATCTCACATAGTTGCAGGGTACAAAGGTCTCGGACTCCAACTTAGCTTTTTTTTTTAAAACTCATTCACAGGACATGAGCTTTGCTAGCTGGTCAACTTTTATTGCTGTTCCCTAGTTGCCCTTGAGACGGTGGTGATGAGCTGCCATCTTGAGCCACTGCACCCCATGTGCTGTAAGTAGACTAACAATGCCCTTAGGGAGGGAATTGCAAGATTTTAACCCAGCGACAGTGAAGGAATAATGATATATTTCTGAGTCAGGATAGTGTGAGTGGTTTGGAAGGGAAGTCGCAGTGTTGGTGTTCCAGTGTCCTTTTAACGGTAGTGATCTTGAGTTTGAAGAGTGCTGTCTAAGGGAACCTTGGTGAAATTCCGCAGTGCAGATGGAGATGGTACAGACTGCTGCAACTGAGAGTGAGTGATAGAAGGAGTTAACGCCTGTTAATGCGGTGCCAAGTAAGCAGGCTGATTTGTCCTGGATGGTTCCTTGAGTGGTGTTGGAGTTACAACCATCCAGGCATGTGGGGACTATTCCATCATACTCCTAACTTGTGCCTTGCAGATGGTGGAAAAACATTGGGGATGCAGGATGTGAGCTGCTCACTGCAAGATTCCAAGCCCCTGACTTGTTCTTGAAAGCGCAGATATATGGATTTATATGGCTGGTCAATTGTAACCCCCAGGATGTTGGACAATGGGGACATTGATAAGTTAGCCAAATGGACAAACACCTCGCAGATGAATTTCAATGCGGAGAAATGTGAGGTAATGCATTGGAGTAGAAGAAACATGGTGAGGCAATACAGGCTCAATGGTACAAACTTTGAGGCGAGTACATTTATAAATAGAGGCATAGAGTATAAATACAAGGAAGTGACATTAACACCTCTACAAATCATTGGTCAGACCACATTTGGAGTCTTGTGTTCAGTTCTGGGCACCTTATTTAAGAACAGATGTTAAAGCATTGGAGAGAGTTTCCTAAAATTGACACCAGGAATGAGGGATTTTAGATACCAGGAAAGGTTAGAGAAACTGGGCTTATTCTCAATGGAGTTGAGAAGATTAAAAGGTGACCTAATTGAGGCGTTGAACAATTTTGACATGGTAAAAAAGGATATTCTGTTTCCACGAGTTGCTATATCAGTAATTAGGAGTCACAATTTCAAGATTGTCAGCAAGAGGCTTTTAGTTCCACAGCTACTCCTGCTCATTCTTCCTGCCTAAGCTCTGACAGCCAGCTGACTCTCAGCCAAATTTAAGCCAGCCACCTTATAATACTGACTAGTAATTAAGTTAGTTACAGAAGGATAAAAAGGCAACTTATTATTTAAATGGAGAGAGACTTCAAAATGCAACAGTGCAGAGGGATCTGGGTGTTCTTTTGCATGTATCGCAGAAAGCTAGAGGTGTAGGTGCAGCAGGTAGTAAGGAAGGCAAATGGAGTTTTGGCATTTATTGCTAAAAGAATGGAGTATAGAAGCAGGGAAGTGTTGCAAGTAAACAAGGCATTGGGGAGACCACACCTGGAATATTGTGTCCAGTTTTGGTCCCGTTACTTAAGAAAGGATGTAATTGCATCAGAGGCAGTTCACAGAAGGTTCACTAGATTAATTCCAGAGATGAAAGGTATGTGGTTGCAGATTTGCTCACTGAGCTGGTGTGTTTGATTGCAGACTTTTTATCACCCTGCTAGGTAACATCTTCAATGCGCCTCCAGTGAAGCGTTGGTGTTCTTTCCTGCTTGTTATTTATATGCCTCGGTTTGCTAGGGTGGCTGGTATTACTTCCAGTTCTGTTTTTCAGTGGTTTGTATATCGGGTCCAGTTCAATGTGTTTATTGACGGAGTTCTGGTTGGAATGCCAGGCCTCCAGGAGTTCCCTGACATGTCTCTGTTTGATTCGTGCTATTATGGATGTGTTGTCCCAGTCGAATTCGTGCCCTTTGTCCGTGTGTATTGAGACCAGTGAGAACACCAACGCTTCACCGGAGGCGCACTGACAATGTTACCTAGCAGGGTGCCGAAATGTCTGCAACCAAACACACCAGCTCAGCGAGCAAGTCTACAACCTCATCCACAACCCAAGCTACAAACCTTCTCAAAAACTTTCAATGAAAGGTATGTCTTATGAGGAGAGATTGAGCAATTTGGACTATACTTGTGAGAGTTTAGAGGGTTGAGAGAAGAATTATTTGAGATACATAAGATGCTATGGGCAATTGACAAAGTAGACCTAGGGAGGATGTTTCCACATGTGGGGCAATCTAGAACAAAAGGTCACAGTTTAAGGATAACGGCTGGCAGATATGAACAGAAATGAGGAGAAATTACTTTTCCCAAAGGGTCGTGAATCTGTGGAATTCAATACCCGAAAGTATGGTAGATGCTGGGACACTAAGTAAATTGAAGGAGGAGTTAGATTTTTAATGAGCAATGGGTTGAAGGGTTATGGAGAGCAAACGGGAGAGTGGAATTGAGACTGAGATGAGATTGGCCATGATCGTATTAAATGGTGGAACAGGTTCGAGAGGCTGAATTACCCACTCCTGCTCCTGGTTCTTGTGTTCTTATGAACTTTTTGCTGCCCGTTAAACCCCATGATACTAAGGTACGTGTGGGAGATTAATGGAATTTGATACTGCATTTGCAGGATTTCAGGTATGAGGAAGTAATAATTGGAATTGTTTTCTAAAGGAGAAGGTTTGAAGAGATGCAGTTCAAGTTGTCTACGTTATGCAGCCAAAGATCCAAAGATAGCAGGAACTACAGAAATCAATCCACTCTTTTACTGCATTCCTGCAATATTTTCTCCTCCATTTATTTTTTCAATCCCTTTTGTTGCTATTTTGAATCTGACTCCATCTCCTGCCCACTCAATGTATAGAATCATAGAATCCCTACAGTGTGGAAACAGGCCCTTCGGCCCAACAAGTCCACACGGACCCATAGAGCATCCCACCCAGACGCATCCCCCTATAACCCACATAATCTACACATCCCTGAACACTACGGGCAATTAAGCACGGCCAATCCACCTACCCTGCATATCTTTGGACTATGTGAGGAAACTGGAGCACCCAGAGGAAACCCACGCAGACACAGGGAGAATGTGCAAACCCCACACAGAGAGTTGACCGAGGGTGGAATCGAACCCGGTCCTTGGTGCTGTGAGGCAGCAGTGTTAACCACAGTGCCGCCCCTCAGACATTTCCTCAGACGTTACTGCTAATCACCACTTTTGCACAAAGTTTGAACCCCAAGCAAAGCAGCCAAAGCACAAGGTAGGAGCCAAGGCAAAACAGGACCACTGCAATTGAGTGCAACTTTCACTGTTAATTTCCATCCACCTGAAGTGGTCTTTTATTTGCAGATGAAAATTAACAGTTCAAGTTGCACTCAGTTACTTTAAATTCCAGCCAATTATTGCATGTAAAATATTTTTTCTCATGTTGTCACTGATTCCTTTGCCAATTCCCTTATATGTGCCCTTTTCTTATTGACGCCTCAGCCATTGGAGCAGTTTTACTTTGTTTGCTTCACTTAAAGTCTTCGTGATTTTAAAACCCTCTCTTAGCTTTCCTTATTCTAGAAATAGAAACAGGCCCAGTTTCTGCAGTCTAACAGCAAAGAAGGAGGCTATTCAGTCTGAGGTAACAAGGTGTAGAGCTGGATGAACACAGCAGGCCAAGCAGCATCATAGGAGCAGGAAGGCTGACGTTTCAGGCCTAGACCCTTCATCAGTCTGTTTTGTCCATGCAAACTCTCTTCAGGAGAAAATCCTGTACTCTTTCCCCACTGCCTTTCCCCATGGCCTACCATATCATGGGCTTTTCAACTGTCTTTTGAAAGTCACGATTGAACCTGTTGGCAGAGTACTCTCAGTCAGCGTGTTCCAGGTCCTAAGCATTCACTTTGTAAAAAGAATTCTTCCTCAGGTTACTGTTGCCTTCTTTTATCAGTGCTGTCTGATTCGTGACCAACCAACAGAAACAGTTTCTTGAAAAACCCAGCAGGTCTGGCAGCGATAGTAGGAACTGCAGATGCTGGAGAATCCGAGACA
>NC_063353.1:39855461-39881228 GCF_021869965.1 Rhincodon typus
GTCTAGGCCCGAAACGTCAGCCTTTCTGCTCCTATGATGCTGCTAGGCCTGCTGTGTTCATCCAGCCCTGCACCTTGTTGTCTGGCAGCATCTGTGGAGAGAAAGCAGAGTCAATGCTTCGTGCCCAATACTGGATTTGAAATTGGACTCTGCTTTCTCTCCACAGATGCTGCCAGACCTGCTGGGTTTTTTCCCAGCAATTTCTGGCTTTGTTTCTGATTTCCAGCATCCATAGTTCTTTCAGAAACAGTTTCTTGCTATCTACCCTGCTAAGCCCCTCATGATTTTGATACATCTATCAAATCTCCTCTGTTGTCCTGTCCCAAGAAAATAAAGCCAGCCTCTCCAATCCATCCACATAACTGAAGGCTCTCATCCTTCAAAACGTGTGTGTGGGCTTCCCTATGCCCTGTCCAAAGCATTCACAAATTTTCTGAAGTCAAACTGGAGACCATACTTCAGTTGAGATTCCTCCATTTTTTGAAAGCACCAGACAAAACTTTGCAACCAGCATTAAAATACATCCAGAAGGTGTCTGCATAGGTACTGGCGGAGATAGCTAAAATCTGTGGGCATCAACACCAGCCAGTTTTAATGCAACATTTAAATGGCCAGACACAGAAGCCATTAGTCAGAGTTGGTTTACCAGGAGGCAGGAGTTTGACAGCTTCAAAAAAAATTCTAGAAGACCACTGACCAGTCTGCAGGCAGATACTGGATGTTTAAGGCAAATATGGTAGCAACATAACATTAATTACTTTGTTGATCTGTTGAACTACCTTTTGAAATTTGTACACAACTAGACCCGCCAATTCTTGTCAAATAGTAACCATTATTTTGTTTTTGTATCTCTGCATTCTTCCTATCAAAATTCACCAACTCACACTATCACCAATTGAATTTTATTTCCTGTGTGTCTGCCCCTTCTACCAGCTTAGCTGTGTGCTCTATTGTTATCTTCCACCATGTCTTCAACATTTCCAAACTTCACATTGTGTGCAAATTTGGAACTTCTGCCCTTTGCTCCCATGTCCAGATAATGAATATGGTCCCATGTTTCAATGAGGTGCTAACTTGAGCCACAGTCTGAGCTCTTAGCTGTATCTTATCACTCCTACAGCATGGTTCAAAGTTGAGCAGGAGAGTTCATTCTATGCTGGATAATATTTATACCCCAGCCAATATTACTGAAAAACCATATTATCTAAACCATATAAACCATATATAACCAGACACTTTATGCAATGCGAATTAGCTGCAAAATTTCCTACTTCGTAAAAGTTATCACACTTCAAAAGTACTTAATTGGTGTAAAATGTTCCAGGACATCCAGAAAGGATTTAGGGATTAGAGAGATATGGGTCCTGTAAGTGAAGATAGTTTTATATGGAAGGGCAAAATGTGTCGGCAGAGCAGAAGGGCCTGTTCCTGTGCTGTGTTGTTCTTTGTTCTAAGTCATGAAGAACATTTCAAAAATGCAGGACTTTCTGGTGTTACCACCAGTCAGTAGCTGCCTTCCCTGTTCCTGTTACTCATACAAATGTGGTCTGTTGACTTCACGTCAGCACATGACCACACAATCTTTTCAGCCAACGCAACATGTAGGGATAACACAGCGTGGAGCTGGAGGAACACAGCAGGGCCAGGCAGCATCAGAGGAGCAGGAAAGCTGACGTTTCAGGTCAGGACCCTTCTTCAGAAATGGGGAGGGGGGGAGGGAGCTTGGAAATAAATAGACAGAGGAAGTGTGGGGCTGGGGAAGGTAGGTGGGACGTTGATAGGTGGATGCAGATAGGGAGTGTTGGGGATTGGTCAGTGGGATGGGTGGGGTGGATAAGTGGGACAAAAGATGGGCAGGTTGTTTCAGGTCAAGGAGGTGGGGATGAGAGGGAGGGTTGGACTTGGAAGGAGACTGGGGGTGAGGAGATTTTAAAACTAGTGAATTCTATGTTTAGATCAGCGGGCTGTAGGCTCCCGAGGCAGAATATTGCTCCTCCAGTTTACGGTCACCCTTCAACCTCCTATGCTCCAGTGAAAAAAGTCCCAGCCTATCCAGCCTCTCTTTATAAACACAAACTCTCCATTCCAGGCAACATACTGGTAAATCTCTTCTGAACCCTCTCTCCCTTAACAATATCCTTCCTATAACAGGATGACCAGAACCGAACACAGTAGTCCAGAAGTGTCCTCACTAACGTTCTGTACCTCCTCAACATAACGTCCCAATTCCAACACTTAATGGTCTGAGCAATGGTGGCAAGCATGTGAAATGCCTTCTTAACCACCCTACCTATATGTGATGCAAACTTCAAAGAATTATGTACCAGAACCCTGGGTCTCTCTATTCTACAACACTGCCCAAAGAAAATGCTCTTACAAAATATGGGTATCTGACTCCCGTCCACCTGCTTATACCAACCATTTTATGGCACATTAGCAGCTTAAACAAGCTCTGTTGAGCCTTAAATATTTTTTTGGTAGAGTGAGCAGACTGCTGATTGTCGTGCGTACTGTGCTGTGGGGGTGAGCTCATGGGGGGTTGGGGATGGGAAGATTCCCCCACTCCAAAAACACAGCTGCAAGTGGAAAGTATTCTCCAGTTCATTGGCATGGCAATGAGGGGTCCAAAAACCTACCCAAAACCCATTTCACCCACCATAAGTAATTTAGAATCAAGCCCTTGTTTGCTGACTGTTGCGTGGATATATTCCTTTCATCAGGGATTTAGGATCAGTTGGGATACCTACCATGGTCAAATAGATTACTATCTGTCATTAACTTGGGTCCTTTAGCGTGCATTCGCATCATTCAGTGGCACTGAGTCAATATCCTGGAACCTTCTCCCTGGCACCATTGTAGGTGTATAGCACATGGACTGCTGCACTGCAAGGAGGCAGTTCACCACTGCCATCTCAAGGGCAACCAGGGGTAGGCAACAAATGCAGGTCTAGCCAGCAACACCCACATCTGAAAAAGTAACCACTTGCATGGGCGACCTGAGGGTTATCGGTACCTTTTTTTGTCTTTATTCATTCATGGGATGAGGGCGTTGCTGGCTAGGCAGCATTTATTGCCCATCCCTAATTGCCCAGAGGGCAGTTAAGAGTCAACCACATTGCTGTGGGTCTGGAGTCACATGTAGGCCAGATTAGGTAAGGACGGCAGTTTCCTTCCCTGAAGAACATTAGTGAACAAGGTGGGTTTTTCCCGACAATTGACAATGGATTCACAGTCATCATTAGATTCTTAATTCCAGATACTTAATCGAATTCAAATTCCACCATCTACCATGGCGGGATTTGAACATGGGTCCCCAGAATGTTATCTGGGTTCCTAGATTAACAGTCCAGCGATAATACCCCTAGACCATCACCTTCCCCTGTGAACCTGTACCTTCAGTACTCCTCTATAAGGAAGTTGAGGGTTGACAATGATATGAAAACTGTGTTGTGGAATTTTCCAGGCTGGCAAAGCCTCATGCCAGGAACATACACAGCCCTACGTGTCATGCAAGGGCATGTCTTGATAAGACCTGTGGTTTAATGCAGAAATTTGGTTGGACAGGAAGATATGTAGGTTCTTATGAAGGAAACAAACTGATTCCCATGAATGTCCTGGCATTCTGCTTCAGCAACAATTTAATTGAAAGCCACAAAGCAATTTTGTGCAAAGTAACACAAACTACTATCCTACTCCATAACACTAATGATGCTGTAAGAGAAATTATCCACCCGGCCACCAGGGTCAAAACAGAGACTCTTCATCACCATTTTTACCATATTTGTTCGTGAGAGCTGAGCAAATGTTATTACCCATCCTTTATTGCCCTTGATCTGTGTAGCTCACTCGGGCCTTTTCAGAGGGCAGTTAAGAGTCAGCCACAATATTGTGGGCCTGGAGTCAGATTTCTAGGATGGCAATCTGATGTATGAAGTGAGACTGGATCAGTTAGAACTGTATTCGCTGGAGTTTAGAAGCATGAGGGAGATCTCATATAAACCTATAAAATTCCAATAGGACAAGACAGGGTTAACACAGGAAGGATGCACCCAGTGTCCAGGGAATCCAGAACTAAGGGTCTAAGACTGAGATGAGTAGAAGTTTGTTCAGCAGAGAATGGTGAGCCTGTGGAATTCACTACCACAGAAAGCAGTTGAAGCCAAGACATTAGATGTTTTTAAAAAAACTTTAGATATAGGTCTGAGGGCAGAGGGTGGGAGAAAGCAGGAACAGAGTAATGAGTTGGATGATCATGTTGAATCTTGGGGCAGGCTCAAAGAATTGAATGACCTATTTCTATTTTGACCAGGTAAGGATGGGGCACATTTCCTTCCCTATAGGCCATTAGTGAACCAGATAGTTATTTATGATTATCAACAGTGGCTTCTTGGTCATCATCCGACTAGATTTTCCCCTTCCCCTTTTATTCAAATTTCACCAGCTGCTATGGTGGGTTTCAAACCCATCTCCCCACAGCATGAATCTTGGCGTCTGGACTACTTATTCCATGACGTTACCACTGTGCTACAGCCTCCACTGCTCAACTGAGTATCTTGTATCTTTGATGCTCACTCAGAGAAGGGGACATGTGACCAATTGGTACATTCTGTTTCTGAGATTTTCTTGTCTCCTTTATACACAGTGCAGGATTGTTGACTGTTTGCTGTTTTTTCTTTCAGCCATGTCCCAGGTGAACCCCTCATTCTCCCTGACCTGTACTCCTGTGCCAGAAGGAGGTGGGAGCTGTGGAAATTCCATGCATGCATTCACTGTGGGGAAGCCAAGTCCAGGCAGGCAGACCCCTGCAATGGGTAGAGTAGTGGATGTAATTTATAGGGATTTCAGTAAAGTGTTCGACAGGGTCCCGTATGGTAGACTAGTTAACAAAGTTAGATCACATGGAATACAGGGAGAATAGCCATTTGGATACAGAACTGGCTCGAAAGTAGGAGGCAGAGGGTGGCACTGGGATGTAACCGATGTTCCTACTGCAGTAATCCGCCACAGTGGTGGGGAAGGCTGGGTTGCTCCTCCCACCACTTTCCCCATCATATATCGGGCCCTCTTGCTTCCCAGCACATCACCAATGGCCTGGGAAAATATCTTCAACCCTCTGCTTGCTTTTGTTCTTTTGCCAGCATGCAAAATTAAGAACACAAATGAAGGAGCGCAGAGAGAAATTTGACCTGATCAGAGAAAGCCAACACGGATTTGTGTTGAATAAAAACCAAAAGAACTGCATTTGCTGGAAATCAGAAACAAAGTTTCTGAAACAAATTCAAGGAAGTTTCAGAGGAAGGGTCACTGGACCCAAAACATTCATGCTGATTTCGCTGCGCAGATGCTACCAGACCTGGTGAGTTTTTCCAGCAATTTCTGTTTTTGTTATGGATTTGTATTGGGTAGGTCATGCCTGACAAACCTTGCTTCGAAAATTACCCAGCAAAGCAGTTAAGGATTTTTTTCTCTATCAGTTAATTAGATGTCATCATCAGTAGGAAGACCAATATTTATTGACCATCCCCAACTGCTTCCAAGAAGGTCATGGTGAGCCATCTTCTTTGACTGTAGTGTTAGGGAGGGTTTCAGGATTTTGACCAGAGGTAATGAAGTTATAGTGAGTGATATGTTACCAAATCAAGGCATTGTGTATCTTAAGGGGACCATATACAGCTGATAGTCCCATGCAATTGGGGTGCAGCATGGTGGCTCAGTGGTTAGCATGCCGCCTCACAGCACCAGGGACCTGGGTGCAATCCCACCCTCAGGTGACGGACTACGTGGAGTTTACATGTTCTCCCCACGTCTGTGCGGGTTTCCTCTGGGTGCTCCAGTTTCTTCCCACAGTTTGAAAGATGTGCAGGTTAGGTGGATTGGCCATGGGAAATGCAGGGATAGGGTAGGGGGTGACTCTGGGTAGGCTGCTCTTTGGAGGGTCTGTGTTGTCTTGATGGGCCAAATGGCCTGTTTCTACACTGTAGCGATACTATGATGATTCTATGAATTGCTGCCCTCCAGTTGATAGTCACAAATTTGTAAGGAACTGTCAACGAAACATTGGTGAGTTGTTGCAGTGCATCTGGCCAGTGGGGAAGAGAGGCAATCTTTAAGATGTTGCATTTACTTCAGGGAATGCAATAGGACCTAAAAACCAGGGGACCCCACTCTGCTCACCATGGGGGCAGGCTGCTGTGATGGTGTTGAGGATGGGGAAGAGGGTTGAGTCAGTATGCTCAGGTTGAGGGTTGTGACCAGGAGCAGCTCTGGGACCCATGATTTCTGCCCCTGCTCCTGGTGCGAGTTACTTTGTCCTGGATAATGCTGAGCTTTTTGTGCATCGATGGAGCTGTAGCTCATCCTGATGGATAGATTGCATTCCATCACACTCCTGACTTATATCTTGCAGATAGTAAACCAGTTTTGTTGGGTGGTGGGGTGTGGTGGGGGAGGTGGGGTGTGATGGGGGTGGGTGTGGGGGAGATGGGCAGTTGGGGGGAACAGCAGGAGGTGAATTTCTTGCCCCAGAATATCCTGCTTTTGTTGGTGTTGTATTTATGAGACTAGTTCAGTTTTTGATTTGATTTGATTTATTACTGTCACCTGTACTGAGATACAGTGAAAAGTGTTGTCTTAGGTGCTTCACTGGCAGATTGTACTATGCAGTGCATCAGGGTACAAGGACAGAGTGTAGGATATAGTGTTACAGCTGCCGAGAAGGTGCACAGAGAGATTAACGTTAACGTTTCAGAGGTCCATTCAGAAACGGCAGTGTTGTGAACACAACTCAGTTAAAAATTTGGTCAATAATGATGATGTAGGATTCAGTGGTGATAATCTTATTGAATGTCAAAAAGAGTGTTGGGAGTCTTACACTCAGAGATACACAGGACGGAAACACCCCTTTGGTCCAACTCGTCCACTCCGACCCGATAGCCTAAAATAATCTAGTCCCATTTGCCAGCATTTGGCACATATCCCTCTAAACCCTTCCTAATCATGTACCCATCCAGATGCCTCTTAAATGTTGTAATTGTACCAGCCTCCACCACTTCCTCTGGCAGCTCATTCCATACACGCACCACCCTCTGCATGAAAAAGTTGCTCCTTAGATCCCTTTTAAATCTTTCCCGTCTCACCTTAAACTTATGCCCTCTAGTTTTGGACTCCTTCACCCTGGAGAAAAAACCTTGTCTATTTACCCAATCCATGCCCCTCATGATTTAATAAACCTCCATAAGGTCACTCCTCAGCCTCTGACACTCCAGGGAAAATAGCCCCAGCCTATTCAGCCTCTCCCTATAGCTCAAACCCTCCAACCCTGGCAACATCTTTGTAACTCTTTTCTGAACCCTTTCACAACATCCTTCCTATAGCAGGGAGATGGGAACTCTCTTCCCCAGAAAGCAGTTCAGAGATTATTTTTAAGATAGAAGTTAATACATTGCAAACCAATAGGGGACCGAATGGTTGTGCAGGGCAGGATTGGAATGTTGAAGTCACAATCAGTTCAATTATAATCTTACTGAATGGCAGTGCCGGTAAAGGACCTGACTGCCCTGATTTTTTTTTTATTCATTCACGGGATGTGGGTGTCACTGGCTAGACCAGTATTTGTTGTCAATTCCTAATTTCTCAGGGGCCAGTTAAGAATCAGCCGCAATCCTATGGGTCTGGAGTTATAAGTAGGCCAGACCAGATAAGGACAGCAGAATTCTTTAGCAAAATGGAATTAGTGAACCAAATTTTTTTTATGACAATTGATGGTAGTTACGTGGTCATTTTTATTCCAGATTCTTGTTGAATTCAGATTTTACCATATGCCATGATATGCCTAGAACATTAACTTGGGGAGATGAATTAATAGCCCAGTGACATTACCACTACGTCCCCATCTCCCCTGTTCTTATGTAATGGATGTATTTTATAGCAATTCAAGCTGATGTAGAATCTGTGTGGGTAGAGTTGAGGAACCACAAAGGTTAAAAAAAAACATAATGAGAGTTATGTACAGGCCTCCAAACAGTAGTCAGGATTTCTGGCACAAGATACACCAGGAGATAGAAAAGGTGTGTACGAAATGCAAGGTTACAGTGACCATGGGGGATTTCAACATGCAGGTGGATCGCAAGAAAAGGAATTTGTAGAATGTCTACGAGATGGCTTTTTGGAGCAGCTTGTGGTGGAGCCCACTAGGGAACAGGCGATTCTGGATTTAGTGTTGTGCAATGAGGCAGACTTAATAAGGGAGCTTAAGGTGAACGAACCCTTAGGAGGCAGAGACCATAATATGATAGGATTTACTCTATAATTTGAGAGGGAGAAGCTAGAATCTGATATAATGCTATTACAGCTGAATAAAGGGAACTACAGAGGCATGAGGGAGGACCAGAATTGACTGGGAGAGGAGCCTTGCAGGAAAGACAGTGAAATAGCGATGGCAGGAGTTTCTGGGAAGAATTTGGGAGACACAGCAAAAATTCATCCTTAGGAAAAAAAAGTATACTTAAGGGAAGATGAGGCAACCATGGCTGCCAAGGGAAGTCAGGGACAGCAGAAAAGCAAAAGAGAAAGCATATGAGGCAAAAGGGAAGTGGGAAGCCTACAAAGACCAGCAGAGGACAACGATAAAAGAAATAAGGTGGGAGAAGATTAAATATGAGGGTAACCTAGCCAGTAATTTAAGAGAAGGTTACAAGAGTTTCTTTAGATATATAAATGGCAAAAGAGAGGCAAAAGTGGACATTGGGCTGCTGGAAAATGATGCTGGAGAAATAGTAATGGGGAACAAAGAAATGGCAGAGGAACTGAACAAGTATTTTGTGTCAGTCTTCACAGTGGAAGATGCAAGTAGCATCCCAAAAATTTAAGAGAGTCAGGGTGGGCAGAGGTGAGTATGGTGGCCATCACCAAGGAGAAGGTGCTAGAAAAACTGAAAGGTCTGAAAGTGAATAAATCGCCTGGACCAGATGGGCTACACCCTAGAATTCTGAAGGATGTATCTGAAGAGATAGTGGAGGCATTAGTGGTGATCTTTCAGGAATCATTGGAGTCAGGGAGAGTCCCAGAGGACTGGAAAATTGCTAACGTGACACCCCTGTTTAAGAAGAAGTAAGGCAAAAGATGGGAAATGACAGGCCAATTAGCCTGACCTCAGTTGTTAGTAAGATTTTGGAGTCCATCATGATGGATGGCATTTCTGAATACTTGGAAGTGTATGGTAAAATAGGGCAAAGCCAGCAAGGTTTCATCAAAGGAAGGTCATGCCTGACAAATCTGTTAGAATTCTTTGAGGAAGTAACGAGCAGGGTAGACCAAGGAGTGCCAATGGATGTTATCTACCTGGACTTCTAGAAGGCTTTTGACAAGGTGCTGCACAGGAAGCTGCTGAGTAAGATAAGGGCCCATGGTGTTACAGGCAAGGTACAAAGTGAGAGAGAGAGGAGAGAGAGAGAGAGAGAGAGAGAGAACTAAGAAGCTGGGCCTGAGTTTTCAAGGCCTGAGAGAAGAATCTTGAGCAAATGGTTCTGATATCAACAGTGTGATCACCTCCAAGTTTTATTTTGAAGTAAACTTTGACGGATGTGATCAGAGAAATGATTTACGTTGCACTCACGAGAGTTCATTTTATTTTGATTTGAATAACACCCAAATCATATTCTGTCACTTTTGACCTATAGGAAACTGCGGCAAGCCCGACTTTAAAGTTAAAAATATAGATCTAAGCGAAATAATGGACGCACATTTTGAAGTTGGTCACAGACTCCGATTGAAGTGCCAAAGTGGTTATAAGAGAAAGGCAGGAACATCAAACCTCATCAGATGTCAGAACAACTCTAAACAAGTCAAGTGGTCAGAGCCAAATCTCGAGTGTATAAGTAAGTAACATGTCTTGCATTGGATGACATAAGATGTACAGCACAGAAACAAGCCATTCAGCCCAGCCAGTCAATGTCAGTTTTTGTGCTCCACTGGAGCCTTGTCCCACCTTTTCTTATGTTAACCTACTATCACAACTATCCATTCTCCTCTTCCTCATTCTGCTCTCACCTGTCCTTAACTGTATCTCTATCAATCGCATCAGTCATTCACTGAGGTAGTGAATTCCACATTCCTACTATATCACTTTGATTTCTGCACCACAACACGTTGAACTTAACCAGGTTATGGGGCTTAATAATCTGGCAAGATACACAACACTGAAGTAATGATCTAGCGTAGAAAGTGCGAAACTTCACATTTCCTTCAGCTATCACAGCATCAGCCTCCAAATAAATTGATCTCCAAATTCTTTTACGGACAATCCAACTTTAAAATTGGGCAACAAATAGTACATATAATGAACTCTTAATCTCATAGGTAGCTGTCAGTGACATATCTGGACCTTTTCATTAGTGCACAACACACTGCAAAGTTCAATAAAAATACCTATATATGTTGCTCTGATACATTGAAGTGTAAAGTCTATAATGATAATTTGCTGGTGATTGTAACGGTGAAACTACTTTACTGCTAATTACAGTCATAAACATTATGCTTTAACTTTTCACGGCTAAGAATTAGTTTGTGTTTTATAGTAGTTGGTGGGTCACCTGATTAGACTGTAAATGTATATCTCTGACCTATTCACCATGAGACTCATCTGGCTGCGTGTGTTTGACAGAACAGAAAAAAGTAAAATGGTTTAAATTACACTGGGCTCCTTTTCAGATCTGAAATCGGTAGCGTGCATGGAGCACAAGTACTAACCAGAATTTCTGAGTCTGGTCCAAAATAGGTATTCTATCCATCACCTTAAACATGCAATCACACACACACTATATACCATGTAAAAGGTGCACTGTAGTGACTGAAGCAGGCTCCTTCGACAGCAACTTCCAAGTGCACAACCTCTACAATCCAGAAGAATAAGGACATCAGATACACAGGAACAACACCACGTCCCCTCCAATACACACACCATCCTGACTCGGAATTATATCGCTGATGCTTCACAATCCTGTAAGTACCTCCCTAACAGCACTGTTGGTATCTCTACCTCCCATGGACTGCAGCAGTTCAAAAAGTCAGCTCACCGGCACCTTCTCAAGGCCAATTGAGGATGATGAGTAAATGCTGGCCTTGCCAGCAATATTCACACGCCATGAAAGAATAAAAAATGTGGTTGAGCTGCTAGCAGCTATTAGTCGTCCAGAGTTAGAGGCCCAAATGTGTCTCCCATGAACAGTTAGTGGAGCATTAACTTGGCAACAAGGGGCATTCCTATTCTACCTCGGTCCACAGAAATCTTTTATGTTGTTTTTAACCTTACACCCCCATTGAAGAATCTCATTCTGATCATCCAAATTCAACTCCAGGAAGTGACGTGTTTTAGGTGGTCGCACAGGTGCACTTGAGAGTCCATCTCACATCATGTCTTTCAGGCTTTCAAAGTTGACCCATGTTGTGCCCATTTTACACCACAAAATAACCTCTGTCCTGGTGTTATACAACATGAATTCATAGAACCATAGAATTTTACCATACAGAAGGAGGCCCATCATGTCTGTACCAGCAATTTCAATTGTTTTGTAACAAAACATATCAATGGCTCCTGCAGTAAACCAGTTGCTAAAGGAACTGCCCAATATTGTATGGTATTAGATCAGAGGTACTGGTTTGTGCTCCTTGTTCATTGATTGCAGCCAGAACAGCAACCACTTAGGATACCGGCAACATCACAATGGTATGTTATTATCCAGCAAGAGTCCACACTTTCAGGAAAGAAGGAAGAATGGAAGAAAATATAAGACAAAATTGACAAGTGGAACATCCCATACTTTTTATTTCCTAACACAAATGAGACAGCCTCGGAATTGTACTTAGGCCAAACCATTCACTGTTCGCACCTTAACCCCATTTGCACATAGAGTCATAGAGGCCTCCAGCATGGAAACAGGCCCTTCGGCCCAACTTGCCCATGTCGCTCAGTCTTCACAGTCAAACTGGACCCATTTGCTAGTGTTTGGTCCATATCCCTCCATACACATTCCATCTATGTGCCTATCTAAATGCTTCTTAAAATGACAAATTTGTACTCGCTTCCACCACTATCTATGGCAGACCCTTCCAGACACTCACCAGCCTTTGTGTGAAAAAATTGCCCTTCTGAGCTACTGCTGTGATGTCCTAAAATCCAAGGGATACCTGACTGGGGTTTTACTAATGTCTAGAACCCCTTTTTGTAATTTTTAAGGACTTGTCACTTCTACAATTTACTAATCATCCTCTTCTTCACAATTATTTTTGGTTCATATACGCTCAAAGCAATTCTTTCAACTGAATAAAATGTGACTCTGTGTAAAAACATTGTGGAATCAGAGATGGCCTTTTGGCAGTCAGTCCTTTATACACCTTCCCTTGTGTGTTAAATTTTCTGTACCCTGGATATCTTGTGTGAAGTCAGGTCTATGCTCCTGAATTTAGACCAAGATAAAGTTTTAAATCCTGTGAGGCCCTCTATCACTAGTGGGCCTCACTGTATTGAGCTCATTTTGAAAAGGTGTAATTCAGCGAGTAATTCAGGTTTGATATTTATTGCCATCCAGATCTTCATGATCTAACTGAATGTCAGAAGAACTTGAGTAGCTAAATTCCTTTTACCCAAATTCCTATCGTAAAGCATGTTGTCGGGGGTGATCTTTTGGCTCAGCACCCTTAGTTAATTTTAAAATATCATTCCTCAAAAAAATGCTTTGACCATTCCTTTCTTTGCACCTCTTCTGTATGCTCTACTTTATTGAATTTAACAAAATAAAAACCCCTACTATATTATCTCTTCCACTGAATAAAAATGAATAGGTTGCCAGATTAATTTTTTTGGTTGACTGTATGTTCCTTTACTTTCTCACATGAAGGCAGCACCACTGACAAAGTCAAACACAGAGTATTCTGGAGAAACTCAATAGAACTGAAGACGAGTTACACCAGACTCCAAAGATTAACTCTGTTTCTCTCTCCGCAGAGGCTGCCAGGCCTGATGAGTTTCTCCAGCATTCTCTGGGTTGTTTCAGATTTCCAGCATCTGCAATATGTTACTTTTATATTGTTGAAGCAGTCACCTGTGAAATAGCGTTTTTGTTCCTTCTTCTCTTCTCACTCTTCATATAGCAGTTTAAATCATGATCACATATAATTCAGAATTAAGTTTCAGTGGGCAGGTTAATTATTTTCTTAGTACAGAGATTTATTTAGTCCTTTCAAAGAAGGTCATTGTCAATTTCAGCCACAATAAGTTTTCAACACTGTTTAATTAAAACTACTCAATTGGATGTGATATTATTGTCAGCACTAGAACATACACAAGCTTTACTTGACTCAGTATAAAGGGACTGTCTTCAAGCAGAAATACATTTATGTGCCTGTGTCTAGTGCAGTTGCAAATACATTTCAAATCAATGGGAATCACATGGCAACACAACATTGGGCAATTGGATGTGACATTTTGGTGCACAATTCTTCTGGGGCTTATCTTACATGAAACAAAGATTTGGCAAATATCATTTAAGAAATTGAGAAATATGGTTAACAGGAGTAGGCTTCATGTCTTGTTCAAATTATTTTCTTATTAACTTGTTCAGAAAAGTCATTGCATACTTCTAGAATTGAACCTTGCCTCCTAGTGTCACAAGAGCCCTCTTTCCATCTTGTTCAATTTTACTTACCAATCGTCTTCAAAGTTTTCAGAAAATTCTATCAGATCACCTTTACTCAACTTGAACAGATCAACTTTTCTTACTATTTCCTCCTAACTTAAAAGTATTTCTCAAAAATTCTGTGTGCCTTGATATTGCTGGACAAAAATAGAGACCAAAGTCCCTTTAGTTCACCTACCAATTTAGTGGACACATGATCAAATGGTGATGGAGTTTTTGACTCACCATAATTAACAATCTCTATCAATTAGTTTATAATAGACCCAAATATAAGATAAGGAAAATCTCAGTGGTGGAGAGCTTTGGGAACTACATATCCTAAATTACCTGATTCTTCCAAGCACACAGTATTTACTGTGTGTAACATCTCATGCAGCTCATATAACATACCTTTAAAATGTCATTAATCAAACAGGTACCGTGCCAGACAAATATACTATCATCAGCTGTTATCTTTAATATTAAGATAATTGCTGATTCAATTACGAATCTAATCAGCTACCAAGAAACTTCAGCTGAATTATTTTAACTTTTAGATGGTGGATGATCTGTAAAAGAAAAGTAATCATTTTTATTACTTGTTCAGGTGAACAGCTTTTCAAAGTGCAATAACATCTGATTACATTTAACACTGATTAACATTTAATTTAAAGCTGCATTGCTTGACACCCTGAAGAGGTTTTCTTGGGTTGTGTTTCCTGAAATCCTAATTTAGCAGGATCTGATAAGTCATCTTTATTTGACCTGTATAAATTGAAAATTTTAGAACGTAGAGGATAAAAGGACTTGGTGAGCCTGAGTGTTGGAAAGTGATAACCCTAATCAGCTATCTGTCTGTATGAGTGTGAACACAGCTATTACTATTGTTATAACAAGGTGTAGAGCTGGATGAACACAGCAGGCCAGGTGGCATCAGAGGAGCAGGAAAGCTGATGTTTCGGGTCTGGACCCTTCCGAAATTTCTCAGACTCCAGCATCGGCAGTTCCTACTATTACTATTGTTGTTGATTTACTCAGGGAGTTAATAAGCTTTCAAAATAGTGATTGTGTAGGTGGGTATTGATGGAATATGTGGTGCTTTTTCAAAATTGGATTTAAGATACATGTGAGGGGAAGATGGATGAGCACATTTGGGAGACAGAAATAGAATGTTACTAGGGTAGCGTTAGCTGAAGCGGGACAAGCCTATTTGCTTTACATTCAATATAATTCCATTGAAGTTTAGCCTCATGCTGAGTTGACAGTTCCAGTTATATCACAATTTTCTGTGCAGTATCTCTACTTTCCTGCACTTTATATTTTTCATCCTCTGTATATAAACTGAACAATGAGAAAAAGCAAACTGGACTCATTTCTCCCATGAACCCTATCTTACACATATGCAAAAGACTAATATTGGAATGTTGTGTTTTAACATTGTACTCGTCACCTGGATTGTTCTATGGAAAGTAATATTACTGAGTATTTTACTTCTGATTATAAAAATATGTAGAGACCAAAAACATAATGAATAGTCAGCAAGAATTTCAAAAGGGAAAGCCTTGCTTCACTAAACTCATTTCATTTTTTTGAGAGGTCACAGATAACGTAAAACAGAATAACTCAGTAGATGTAATGTATCCAGATTTCCTTCTTTTCGCTGCCACAAATTAAAAAGCACTGTGCCTAACTAAGAGATTTAGACCAAGTTTGATTCACAACCAGTGCTGATAAAGCCCTGTTGCGAAATGAATATAGTCGACTTTACCACCCCTGGACAATGGATGAAATATTCGTCTGTACCTTTCTTTCCGAGCTCCCAATGGAAGATGTGTGTGCGTTGCGCATTGTTTATGACCGGAATTGGATTAAGGTGTAATGTATGCCACTGTTAGCAATTAGATTGCCAACACTTTTTCTTAGGCAAATTTTCACTTTTGGTGATCACCCATTATATATCCATCCAATTTTCCTTTACATTGAAGCCATTAAATCCAGCAGTTGAATGAACTCCAGCTGGTCTCCACAGCCTCTGCAGGAAGTGAAAATTGATCCTTTTATTTCAGGTTACAGATGGAAAAGGGCCTTTCATTATATTACAAAATGTCTGCACCCCAATTATACCATTATATAATTCTTGGGGCTTCAATCAGTGATCTTTCAGAGGAGGTGATGGCTTAGCGGTATTACCACTAGTCTGTTACTCCCGAGACTGAGGTAAAGTTCTGACCATATCCAGAGGAGGAATGGCCGGCTTTGGTAAGCTATTCAGACCGCTGAAGGGGTGAGATTGTAGTCTGTCCAAAGTGCCGCATTCTCAAAATGGCATTCTTATCATGGGCCACTGGTATGGAGGGGAACATCCAACCACTTTAGGAGATCAGATATAGGTGTAACCTCCATCTGCCATGTTTTTAAAATTTCGGTTTTAAAACATTGGAATGAGGAGTCTAATGATGACTGTGAATCCATTGTTGATTGTCGGAAAAACCCATCTGGTTCACTATTGTCCTTTAGGGAAGGAAACTGCCATCCTTAGCTGGTCTGGCCTACATGTGACTCCAGACCCACAGCAATGTGGTCGATGCTTTACTGCTCTCTGGGCAATTAGGGATGGCTGGCTTAGACAGTGATTCACAAATCCTGTGAATGAATGAAAAAATTAGTTCTTGCTGTACTGTCTTCCAGTTTAAAATTACGTCCTTTGTTGTTCTACACTCATGTATATCATTGTAAAAGCACAGCTTGTGTCTACGTGAGCGGCTCAGGAACTGATAGAATAATTGGGGGTATTCAGCGTAGAGATCATTCCAAGGAACTGAACCCTCAACAATCCCCAAACCCATATATTTTATCTAAAACTCAGGTGCAACAGGAGGTTACACCTATATCTGATTTCCTAAGGATGTTGTCTTCCATACCAGTGGCCCATGATAAGAATGCCCTACTGAGAATGTGGCCCTTTGGACAGACTACAATCTCACCCCTTCAGCAGTCTGAATGGCTTACCAAAGTAGGCCATTCCTCCTCTGGATATAATGCCCCAGGTTCAATTTCTCCCTCCACCCCTGTATTTAAAAGGTAGTGAGAGATTGTTGAAACATAGAGGTAGCCTTCCTACCTCTGAGCCTAGAAGGTCTGTGTTCAAGTCCCACCTGCCTTAGAGATGTGTTGCAGTATTTCCAAACAAGTCAGATAATAAAATTGATTTGAAAAGTAATTATCTCCAGCTGCATGGAAATTTTTTTAGTATCAATATATTTAGCCTTGTGTATTACTTTAAAAAAACATATCTTGTCAAAGCTTTTTGTCTTGCACTCATTAGGACATTTTGCAAGAATACCAATTCAAGAGGAAACCAACATTTAAGAAGGTGCTGAGAGTACACTCCTCTCATACGATATACATGTTGGTTTACCCCCAATTAATATTCTTGTGAAATTTCTGATGAATGCAAGATAATAAGCTTCACAAAATGTGTTTTTTTTTTTGCTGCAACGATCAAATTCTGTCCTGCCAAATGACTGTTTTTATTCTCCTCACTTCCTTCACAATTGTGAGTAATAGAAGCTGTTGTTGGACACTGACAAATGAATCAGTAATTAAAAATGGCTAAAAATAAACCAGTCTTGTAGTCTTATGAATGGAGAGTTTGGTGGGTCTGCTTATAGATACCTGGTCACTAGACGTTGGGTGGTTGTTGATGTTCTCGGAGGGAGGACCTGTGTCGTTGACCACTCGACACTTAGCCTGAGGCCCACAACTCGAATCCCACTCCAGGACTTAGCAACCTGTAAGTCCTTCAGATCGATTAGTGACAAGTGGTAACACCAAGAGAGTCTCCTGATGAGTCTGAAATGGAGCTGTACCATCAAGGTGTAGTCATTGGTGACTGTTTTGGTCATGATACAAGGTCATGCTTTGTCTGTCTCACTATGTTACTAGTGTGAGAAGACAATTGAGATCAGACTGAGGCTCCTGGCGGAGGAGTTGAAAGGTCAAAAGAAAAAAACAATGAATACTAAATGTGAAAGAGGCTTCCACCCCAAGTGTATTGACCGCATCAGTGAAAAACCATTGCAGCCAGTGTTCATAGATTTATGGCAAACCTGTACTTTCCCTTCAAAATAATAATTAATCAGCCTCGTAAAAAAATTTGAGTACAGCTGTGTCTAGACTCTGACTGTTAAGTGGTTGGAGATCAAAGTTCGAGAGGAAGTTTGTGGTGTGCTGTCTGGGAAAGAAAAAGATACTATAATTCTCTCCTCTGACAGGAACTGCATTACCAGACTCTGTCTGCCAGCACATGCGCAGTTTCTCCTGCCACTGCTGTTACTACGGTGCATGTATCACCCTCTGACTCTCACTTCCTTGTTAATGAGGCACTGCAACTGCATGTGCAGGAAGGGCGGCCTCTTTAGCTGCAGTGTTAGCAGAACACCGTTGACATTTTTGATTTGATTTATTACTGTCACATGTACCGAGTTACAGTGAAAAGTGTTGTCTTAGGTGCTTTACAGGCAGATTGTACTATACAAGTACATCGGGGTAACAGAACAGAGTGCAGGGTACAGTGTTATAGCTACTGGGAAGGTAGAGAGAGATCAACATTAACGAGGTCCATTCTGATAACAGCACAGAAGAAACAGTTCTTGAATCTGTTCGCACAAACTTTTATATCTTCTGCCCAACAGAAGAGGGTGGAAGAGATTGTAACTGGGGTGGGAGGGGTCTTTGATTATGTTTCTGATTTTTAATTATGATTCTGGCCTAGGAACATTATAGCCATTGCAGTAATTCTTCAGTTTGGTAAATCTTTTGTATTCTATCACATGAACTCAGATCTAGATAGGGCATTGTCAACATGGACTCTGGTATGTGTAGCAACTGAAAGGGATCTAATGTAGATGTACTCACTTACAATTTAATCTCCATAATAATTCAGTTCCAAATCAAAACTAAGAGGTTTAGAGGAACGTGGCAAAAGAGAGAATGAAAAAAACTTTGTTCTTCCTAATGGGAGATGGGATGGATGTAATGATCATAATTTTGCCAGTTAGGAATTCCGTTCCTCGAGGAATAACTCAAATTGAAACAATTGAAACAAGAGGTAAGCCTAAAGATGGATAAGGGACGGAGTTTTTATCTGAAATTTGAAGTACCTGAGATTCACAGTCAATAGTCTGGATTCCTTTGTGCTGTTAATCTTCTTGGAAAGATGTCATTAAATTTGACATACGTGTGCACTCTGCCACCAGTTTAGAAATTGTAAGCCCCAGTCTTGGAATAAAAGCACAAAATTGCTGGAAGTAAATAGCAGCTCCAGTAATATCCATGGAAAGAGGAAAAAGAGTTAATCTTTCAGTCAATGACCCAGTCTTGAAGCAAGTGGGAAGAAAATTCATAGATTGGAATGTGAAAGAGGCAAGGATAGTAGATGACCTATTACGAGGACAAGGAAAGATGGCATTAAAATGTTGACCAAGTGATGCAGGAGGAGCATGAGGAAGACTTTTTATGCAGCGAATGCTGTTGACCCAGGATTTGATGCCCATTAGGATGATGGGAGCAGAGACAATTAATGATAATGGAAAGAAATTGAATGGGTGCTTGAAGAAAGTAAAGTTGAAGAGCTACAGGGTAAATTGGAGGAATGGGGCTGACAGGATAGAGGACCAGCATAGAGTCATTAGGCTGAATGACTTTCTTCCATGCTATAAATGCTGCAATTCTCACATTCCACTTCACCACCTTCTGTTGACTGTTCTTTTATCCATTTCTTAGCCAATATTGACTATCTCACTTAAAGGTTACATCCAGATTCAAACCAAACATTAGGAATTGTTAATGATCTGGAAGATGCTGTTTAAAAAGGGTAGATTCAATGGTAACTCATTTTAAAAAAGGGAATTGAATCAATACTTGTAAGAGGGAATAATATTGATGGGAATGAGAAGATGACTGGCACTGATTCTTTCAAAAAACTTTCAGTAAACATGAGCCAAGTGGTTTCTTTCTGTGCTATATCATTCAATGATCCATATTAAAATGCAAGTTAAATACCATTACGTTATGAGATAAAGATTGCATATTATTGATTGCTATAACTTTATAATAATTGTATAAATGATACTTAAAATTTCATGTGTTATTCATTGCCTATTAGTGGCTGTGTAGGTCTTATGGCACGGGGTAGAGCCCTGACCTCTGATCCAGAAACTCTGAGTTCAAGGTTCACTCCAAGACCTATTGGCTATGGAATGTGTTTGTAATGTTGGCAACCAGGTTGAGTGTCAACCTGTAAATCCTTCTAATGTTCCTGATGGCAAGTGGAAGTGTGTGGCCCAGTCTCTGCAAGTGAGAAAAACCAGAAAGACAGTGGCTGAAGCATGAAACTAGGAGTGAAACCATAGACATGTCTTTGATAGATATATTGATGAAATTATGCTGTATGTGAACTTTTACGGTTAGCCAGAGCACTGGAAGAGATATTTTAAGTATGTCACTGCCCCAAAATGTTACTGCACACATTTAGATTTGAACAAGAAATATAATGAGGGTAAAATATGTTTGGAATGTGCAGAAATTGTTTTCTGCACTGAGTACACTGCGTATCATCAGCATCTATTATTTACATGTACCCTGTCAGACTTTGCAAGTCATTACCCAATGCAGAATATGGATGGAATGACCTAATGTTCAGAATGGTAACCTTCCAGCAGAAGGACAGCCCTTAAATATTACAAAATGAGTGATAAAGTTAGCTATTCAAGTGTCGAATCTACCAGAAAAGGTATGGAAAAAAAATTCGATCAAGCTTACAGATGAATTAGGAACAGGAGTAGACAAGTCAACCCTCAAGCCTGCTTCGCCATTCAATAAGATCAGGGCTGATCTGACAGTCTCACATATCCATCTAGCCCAAATAACCCTTCAGCCCTGGCTTTTTGGGAATCTGTCTCCCTCGGACTTAAATGCCTAAAGACTCTACTTCCACTGCCTGTTGAAGAAATGAGTTCCAAAGGCACACAACCCTGTGTGAGCCAAAAAAAATTCTCTCCATCTCTATCTTAAATGAGCAACCCCTTAATTTGAAACAGTGATCCCAGTCCTAGGTTCTCCCACAAGAGGAATCTCCCTAAAAATATTGCCTGGTTATCATTGCAAATGTTGCTTGTCCATTTTTTTCGAACAGGCTTGCTTTTAAACTTAACTTTTCACTGATTTATCCTGATGCAATATTCTGAGTTTATCCTACTTGTGCTAAGATGTCACTGCTGTACACCTTGCCTGTCTCCCACCTCTTCCCTTTAACCTTCTGTCTGGAATTTCCTTGTCTTACTTGGGCAGTTTGGGAGCAGCCTTGCAGTACTTTTGATCTTTTAGACCATGAAAATTACTGTTTTGCAACAACAACTTGGAATTACATAGCAGCTTTAACTTAATACAATGTCTCAAGGCGCTTCAGAAGAATGTTTTATCCGTCAAAATATGACACTGGGCCATACATTGAGATATTAGGCCAGCTGACCATAAGCTTGGTCAAAGGAGTTGGTTTTAAGGAGTGCCTTAAAGGACAAGAAAAGAGGTAAAGATGTTTTGAAAGGAAATTTCAGAGTTTAGGCCTTGGTAAGTCAAAGCAGATGCAGCAATGATGAAGTCATTAACACTAGGAATACTCAAGAAGCCAGAATTACAGGGAAGCACACACCTCAGAGAGTTGTGGGATGGAGGAGATTGCAGCAATGATGAGGGGTGAGGCCATGGAGAGATTTGAAAATACAGATGAGAGTTTTAAAATCCAAGTGTTCTTAAAGCAGAACCCAATATAAGTCAATAGAAAAGGGATGGCGGGAGAATGGATTTTGGTGTGAGTTAGAACATGGACAGTAGATTTATTTGGATGACCTTGAGTTTACATGGAGTAGAATGTAGGAAACCAGCCAGGAGAACATTAGAGATAACAAGGTGTAGAGCTGGATGAATACAGCAGGCCAGGCAGCTCAGACGAGCAGGAAGGGTTCAGACCAGAAACGTCCCTTTCCTGCTCCTCTGATGCTGCTGGCCTGATGTGTTCATCCAGCTCTACACCTTGTTATCTCAGACTCCAGCATCGGCAGTTCCTACTATCTCTGAGAAGAACATTAGAGTTGTCAGGTCTGGACAAAAGTAAGGACAAGTATTTCAGCAATAGATGAACTGTGGCAGGCTTATGACCAGATGATGTCATGGAGGTAGAACTAAGTGATCTTGATGAAGTTACCATCTGTATCAGATACTCATCGTAAGATCAGATATGACACCAGCATCGTGTACAGTCTGGTTTCATCTCGAACACTTGCCAGCAAGAGGGAGAGAGTTAGTGACTAGGAATCAGAGCTTGTCAAGATGAGCAATGGTGACAGCTTCAGTCTTCCCAATATTTAGTTGAAGGAAAGTTCGAAACATCCAGTAATGGATGTCAACAAAGAGTCCCCCGATTCAGAGGCAGGTGGAAGGAGGAGGGGACAAGTTGAGAAAGGTGATGACAAGGTACAGCTAGGTGTCATCAGCTGTGTTTGTGGATGTTATCACCAGGGGGCAACATTTGGATGAGAAATAGGGGGTGGGAGTAGTGGCGTGCAAAGATGGGAGTTGCAGAAATAAAACTGAAACATTAATCTGCTCGAGTCCATGCGTTTGCCTTACTGCACAGCATGATGCAAAATTTATCACGTACTTCAATCACTGGTACTCTTTAACTGAAAAACGATGAGTTCCATTTGATGGGGCTCTGTTCCTCAGTTTAGATACATTAATTGTGAATGGCTGCTGCAGCAACACCATTGCCTGGTTTCTTCTCATGTACCTGATAACAATTAATATAATTAACTTTCCTTCTCAAAACATTAAATAAGTAATCCAGACTGAGCAGATAGGGCAATATACTCCTGGTGGCAGAAGGGTTGAGAACCACAGAACAATGACTGAAAGTGATCAGTAAAAAGTGTAAAGTTGACCTGGGGAAAGTCTTTCTTTTAGATAAGTGGTTAGGACCTGGAATGCCCTGCCTGAGATTATGGTGGAAACAGTTTCAGTTGTAGCTTTCAAAATGGTATTGGACAATTTTGGAAGAGAAAATGATTGCAAGTCTTTGGAGCAAAGGGAGAGGGGTTTAGGGCTAAATAAGCCGCACTTGCACAGAGCCATGAGCTTCATGAGCCAAGTCATCTTTTTCTGTGCTCTCCTATGATTGTAGACATTTCTATTCCTTTTGCCGGGGCTTCAGTCATTGCAGGTCTCTTCAAGTGGCTATTATGGTCCAAATTCCCATTCATCACTTTTTTGCAAAGAGCGACACTGACAGACTCCATGTATTAAATTATCTGCCCCACCCTCCCCAGAACTTGGTCGATTCATAAATTCTTCTTGGATGGCATGGTGGCTCAGTGGTTAGCACAGCTGCCTCACAGCCCCAGGGACCCGGGTTCCATTCTGCCTTCAGATAACTGTCTGTGTGGAGTTTGTACATTCTCCCTGTGTCTGCGTGGGTTTCCTCCGGGTGCTCTGATTTCTTCCCACAGTCTAAAGATGGGCAGGTTAGGTGAATTGGCCATGCTAAATTGCCCATAGTGTCCAGGGATGTGCAAGCCAGGTGAATTATCCATGGGAAATGCAGTGTTACAGGGATAGGGTGGGTCTGGGTAGGATGCTCTTTGGAGGGTCAGTGTGGACTTGATGGGCTGAATGGCCTGCATGCACACTAGTGATTGTATGAAATTGTTCTAGGAATTTGACTGAGACACTGAAGGGAAATTTATTGTTTTTTTTCAACTAAAAGAAATTAACGGAGTGTTTATAAAGCAAGGCTGCATTGCTACTTATGGGTGGCCTGAGTTTGTTTGAAATATTTCAAGTTTTATATGAATGAAAATCTAGAAAGTCGTCTGTTTGCAGCAACACCTGTAGAGCCAAGATCTGTACACCCAGCAATATCGGCAGCTACTCCAGGATCACTTTCTGACCACTACACTGCATCAACCATGGACATTAAAATCACCTCAGGTGCGCTATTAATTATTAGAGAATTCTGAGAAAAATGTAACAGTATTTGGGGAGCATTCAGTGAATTTTTAACTGAGAGATAATTCCTTAATATGTTAAATATCAGTTAATTTTACCTGTAAACTATTTCTTGTACCATTCTTCTTGCATTTAATATGGAACCAAATTTGTGTTGACATAACATGTCCTTGGAGAGCTATAAAATGTGAACTCTGCCTTGATGCAGTCTTGGAGGGATTCAATTTCTCGGAGGGGTGGCACGGTTGCTCAGTGATTAGCACTGCTGCCTCACAGTGTCAGGGACCCGGGTTCGATTCCAGCCTCAGACAACTGTCTGCGTGGAGATGGCACGTTCTCTCCGTGTCTGTGTGGGTGTCCTCTGGGTGCTCCGATTTCCTCCCACAGTCCAAAGATGTGCAGGCTAGGTGGATTGGCCATGCTAAATTGCCCATAGTGTTCAGGGATGTGTAGACTAGGTGGGTTACAAGGGGACGGGTCTGGGTGGGATGCTCTGAGGTCTGGTGGGGACCTGTTGGGTCGAAGGGCCTGTTTCCACACTGTAGGGATTCTATATAAAAAAATAAATTCAGGCGATAAAGAGTCTTCCCATAACAGAGATAACACCCTTGGTGAGAGAGACAAATCAGAAAGAGAGACCCGGATACATAACATAAATAGACGTGGTCTTGAAGGATCAGAGGCAGTTGACCATAAAAGGAGCTAGATACCAGGGCTGAAAGTTTGGAAGAATGGTAATGGTTGTTGGGCTTTTGGTGGGGAAGAAAAAGTTTCAAGGCAATTGATTGAAGATTATAGTGGAAATTTTCTTCGAGTTGTTACCACTTTGAGGTTACATTCCTTGGGACTGTTTCTGGTCTGCAGACATAAATTTGCCAGGCAGCTAGTGTCCATGGGTAAGCAAGCTTTCCGTCACAGTAAATGAAATATTAGTGTTCGGAGCAGTAACATCTCTGAGGAAATACCTGGTCCAGGGGAAAATGAGCAATGTGGATCCAGAGGAGCATAGTTACCAAATAAAAAAATTAGGTGGTTGAAAAAGAAAAGGAACATTGCAGGGACTTCAATGATAGTGCGCCAGCCTCTGTTTTGCAAGCCCTATCTTCTCTGCATACCTCTTTGATTCAGTTGCCAGCTAAGCACAGTTTTGAAAGAAATGGGGGAGGATTATGCAGAATCTGCATATCTCTTCCAGCGCTGAGTGGCCTCACCAGCAGATGCAGCAAGCAATGAAGAAAACATCTGGTTTATTGGTCTTCATAGTGGAAGGATTCAAGTACAGGAGCAGAAATGTCTTGCTGAAATTGTACAGGGCTGTGGTGAATCAGGCTTGAAGGGCCAAATGGCCTATTTCTGCTCCTATTTTCTATGTTTCCATGAAATAGATGAAATAATTGAAATCAGTTGTAAAAGTGTTGAATAATAATCATGAGATTTCAACTGCCCCAAAATAAACTAACAAGATGAAGTAAGGGATAGAAGAAATAGACTCGAGTTTTCCAGCATGTGGTCAGTACTATGTAATGGTTAGAGAGGAAGCACTGCTGGATCTAGTCATGATAAATTAACGAGAGCAGATGAGAGAAGTGAATATATGGGGAACACCTATGCAATAGCGATCATAACAAAATAAGGTTTTAAATCATGATTAAGGAAGACATAAAGTCATACAGCATGGAAACAGACCCTTTGGTCCAACCAGTCTGTGCTGAACATCTTCCCAAACTAAACTAGCCCCATCTGCTTGCTGCTGGTCCATAATCCCTTGTCTAAGCACCTTTTAAATGGTGTAACTGTGCCTGCATTCATCACTTCCTCAGAAAGTTCATTCTACACATGAACCACTCTCTGTGTAAAGAATTTGCCCCTCATGTTTTTTTTTAAATCTCTCTCCTCTCACCTTAAAAATATGCCCCAGTCTTGAAATTCACCATCCTAGGGAAAAGACACCTACCATTAACCTTATCTACACCCCTCACAATTTTATAAACCTCTGTAAGGTCATCTCTCAACCTCTTATGCTCCAGTGAAAAAG
>NC_063353.1:39881728-39897209 GCF_021869965.1 Rhincodon typus
CATTGCCCTTTTATTGCTGTTTTTCTTTTTCTGCCAAACAATGTTCAAAAATATTTACTTGTCATTTACAGGAACTAAATATCAAGGTCATAAACTTTACCTTCCATTCCATTGCATCTTGCCTTTCGATAATCGCCCATCAAGTTCAAATGAGCAGCCCTTTAAATTATTTTATTTGTTAATAATCCTATTGATATTTCAGGAATGTCTAAAGAACGAAGGACATGTGGAGATTGGACTGCTGGATCTCTCAGTGACACAGCCACATCATTGTGGCAAAGTGCTTATTATTATTAGAAATGAAGACATATCAGGACACCTGCACCAGGTGAGTGGCCCAGCAATTCACCTCAAACTGTAGGGGCTCTTGGGGTGCCATGGTAATGTCCCTACCTCTAAATCAGGAGGCTTGAGTTCAAATCCCACCTACTCTGGAGATGTGTAATAATATCTCTGAACAAGTTGGTTAGGAAAGTATCTTGCCTTAAACCAACACAACAAAGATTTTTTAATGGAAAGACATTTTCATAAAGGATATATACTTGAGCATAGAAAACGCAACCGCCTTGTTGTATCAGGTACAAGACTTACGAAGATCCCGGAAAGATCTTGTGTCAGATTCAATTTTGAAATATTATCATGGAATCATACATTACAAATAGGAGAACAATTGGCCAATCTTACTCGTGCCCACTCTTCTATCCAATTTGCTGCATTCCCCTGCTCTGTCCCTACAGTTCTGAAAATGGTTCCTTTTCCAGCTATACAGTTTGTTCTGCCAATTATCTCAAGTCTGTGTCCTCTAGTTACTGCACCCACTGTTAGTGGGAATGACGGATAATTATTAACACCTTTTGTTAAATCTTTCCTCAATCCTCCCAATTGCAAGGAGACCAATTGCAACTTCTCTGGGTTGCTCACACATGTTATCTATTAAATTCTTAAAGAAATCATTTTCTCATTGTAGTATGAATTTTGACGTGGAGCGATGCACACACATTTGGTTGGCACAGATTAAATAATTCTAACATTTCACAAGTTACCATTATATTCTGATGTTATATTTGTGATGATTTTTGTTGAAACAAATAATACACTTAACATGCTTTTGCCTTTTACGTGTGACATCATTACACGTATACTGGAATAATTTTTGTTTTGGGACCATTTCCTAGATTCCGCATTTATTGGCTCTGAAACAGATGCCATGTGTTCAGTTTGCTGGTGTGGATAGTGCGGAAGATATAAAAGACCAAACATTTCAAGAGTTATTTAGCTCTGGAGGTTTTGTTGTTTCTGATGGGACAGTGCTGAACAATGTAACTCCAGGTAGGTGCAATAGTTTTTAATGTGTACAACATTTCCTTAAGCAAAGTTAAGGCTATATTTCTCAACATGTTGACTATAATTCTTATCACTGTGTATTGCCTAAATATGAAACAAGCTTAAATTTAATTTTAATGATAAATAATTTTACAAAATTACAAAGCAATGTTGATTGTTGAAACTGGAAAGCTTTATTCCCTGAGCTGGTTGGCTTTAATTACTGGTGTAAAATGGGATTATTGATGATATATGGCACTTTTTGAATGTGAAATTTGTTAAATTAGAATAGCATTGTGCATGGTACTATTAAATGGCTTTCACAAAATCAAATAACTATTTCAGTAGCTTAAAAGGATATAGAGGAAATACCTTTAAAGGAGGGAGGCGGTTGTATCCGATCTACAAATTAGTTTACTTACAGGCTATCTTCTGGAAAGTCTGAGAGAATATGGAGTCACTGATTCAGGGGAAGGAGTGGAAAATGATAAAACTTGTATACATTGTGGTAACTGTAATCAGCTGCCAGACGGAAAGACTAATGCTCAGTTGTGGGAGTCTCTGTAAGATCAGACTATTCCAAATACAATGTAATGGTTGGTGCAAGCAGCCAATGTCAGGTGTGATTGATCGAAACTCTGTACCGTTATTAAATTTAAAAATTAATTTCAAGGCGAAAGCGGTCCTCTAGGTGGAGCAATCCCTAACTGCTACTCTCAGATATCCGTCGCTCCCCATTGAAATCCAATTGAATAGGGGTTCTTGTTCAGAAATTCCCTTCGCTACAGTAGGTTTTGCTACTTAAGAAATTTGAAATCACTATTTTTAAAAAAAAAATCAGACAAGAAGGAGAAAATGGCAGTAAAGAAACTGTTTCAAAGTAAAGGATACTTAATAAAAACATATTATTACAAACCATTATACTATAACTTTGAAATGAACTCTAGAAACTAAATGTATGGAGGTTTAAAGCATTTTTGTCTGAAATTCCTCCCATTTATTCTAGTGCTAGCATTAACCATGTCTTTTTTGCTGGTTTTGACATTCAAGGAATGTGAAGTTGAACAAATACTTTGGAACTGTTCTGAGATACTGAACTGCCATGTTCTAATGGGATAGTAAGGAAAGCTTGAGAGGCTGAATGGTGATTTTCTCTTCCTGTGTTATCATATATCTAAATAATTGGATTAATAACTTAGTTAAATTATTGGAGCAGGAAAACACAGGCTGATGAATTAATTATTTACATGGAAACATCAGCACCTAAGATTTGCCATCTTTTTTGTTTGGTCGTTCCTGTTTCTGTTCATGTTTAGTTTGTTATTGCAACTAAAAGTACCAACAGCATCAGCCAATGAGCTTGAACAGTAGAGATGGCTAATTAGCCTGAAAATGCTTCAGCCCGAATTGACATTACACCAGCACTCGCTGAGTCCACTCTCTCAGTAGACAGTATGCTTCCAGGTTCGGCATTGCTGTGTGGTAGCCCTGTCTCCAGGCCTATCTTCCATCAAAACTGGCCCCTTATTGGGAGGGTGAATTTATTGGCTTCTACAACTTCTACTTATGTAGCACACTTTAATGTGGCAAAATGCTCCCAAGGGTTTTTACAGGAGCATTATGAAACAAAATTTACAATGAATCACAGAAACATAGAAAGTAGGAGCAGGGAGTAGGCCATTCTGCCCTTTGAACCTGCACCACCATTCAATATGATCATGTAACTCAGTCCCCTGCTCCTACTTTCTCCCCATACCCTTTGATCCCTTTAGCCCTAAGAGCTATGTCTAACTCCTTCTTAAAAGAATTCAATATTTTGGCCTCATCTGCTTTCCCAAGGCTCACAGTTGTCTGGGTGAATTATTAGTTCCTCATCTCAGTTCTAAATGATCCAGCCCATATTATTGGACATGTGATTGTTACCCGTGACCAAAAACTTGGTCAAGCAGAAACAAAAACAGAGAAAAGCTCACCTGGTCTGGCGGCATCTATGGAGAGCAAGCAGAGTTAGCAGTTGATCTTCCCTGTCTTGCTGTCAACCATCCCTTTGTCTGCCTAACTTCTTTTTTTTTCTCTCTCTCTCTCTCTCTCTCTCTCTCTCTGGGCTCTGTCTCCACCTATCTGCTCACTCCTTTTCACCCCCACTTACCACCTTTTCATAGCTATTATCAGTTCTGAATAAAGATTACAACTGAACTCGAAATGTTAACTCTGGATTTCTCTCTCCACAGATGCTGCCAGGCCTGCTGAGTTTCTCCAGCATTTTCTGTAATTGTTTCAGATCTTCAGCATCCACAATTCTTTATTCTATTTTACTTGGTCAAGCAGGTTGGTTTTAATGACCATCTTAAAGAAGTATTTCAAATAATATCAGTCACATTAGACCAAGTCACATTAAGAGACAATAAAACAGAGGAGCAAATAACTGTCCAAAGAGAGAGGTCATAAAGGTCTGCAGCATGGAAACAGACCCTTCGGCCCAACTAGCTCATGCCGCCCAGTTTTCAGAATTAAACTAGTCCCATTTGCCTGTGTTTGGCCCATATCCCTCCATATTTATCCCATCTATGTACCTGTCTAAATGTTTCATAAGTGACAAAACTATACTAGCTTCTACCACTACCTCTGACAGCCTGTTCCAGACACTCACCACCCTCTTTGTGAAAAAAATTGCCCCCTGGACTCTTTTCTACCTCTCCCCTCTCAACATAAACCTATACCCTCTAATTTTAGACTCCCCCACCACGGATAAAAGCTATTGGCTATCAAATTGTGTATGCCTCTCATGATTATACAGACATCTATAAGGTCACCCCTCAGTCTCCTACACTCCAGGGAAAAAAAAAGTCCCAGCCTATCCAACCTCTTCCTACGCTATGAGTATTAAAGGAGGGATGTATTTAGAAATTTAAGGATATGAAGAATTGAAGGATATTTAGTCTTGGAGGGAGGGCAGGGTGGTTGAGGAACTAAGGGTAGTACTCCCTAGAATTTAGCTTAAAGAATGAATCGGGTATAAAGCATAGATTGCCCAGGTTGTGGATTCCAACAGGAGGCATGGTCTTTCAAAATTACAGCTAGAATTTTCAGGAGTAAATTAGGAAACCTTTTTAACCCAAAGGAGGGTAAAGGTTTGGAATTCAGTTCAGCAAACAAATGGTGATGCTAGATTAATGGTTAATTGTCTGCCTGAGATTGCAAGATTTCTGTTAACCCAAAGTATGAAAGGTTAAGGAAAGGCAGATATGTGGAGTTAGTTCACAGATCAACCATCATCCCTTTGAATTGTTGAACAAATTCTGAATGGTCTACTCTTGTTGTCATACCAGGAGAAAACTGGAAAGTTTGGGGCAAAGGAAGCCAAGGACTGAGCCGTCAATGTTGGGGTGATGAGAAACAGGGATATGCGTGAAGCCAGAGTTGGAGGAGCATAGAACAGAGCTCCTGGGAGATTGTAAGACACAGCAGAGATATCCTTGTATATTAATTTGGCTCTCCATTTTGTTGTGTTCATACTTCTCTTAATCACAGCTTCTAATGACATATTGGCTGTGTTTGATCTTGAAACAAAGAAAACTCTGCAGCAGAACAAAAGGATGTTAAGCTCGATCACAATTCTTTGCAGCAGTTTCACTGTAAAACAGAGGTTTTGATTATCAGGCAGTTCTCTTACTCCACCTCACTCCATTTTTTCTGCACCTTTTATATGTTATGGGAACAAAGGAACAGGTGTAGGCCATTCGGCCCCTCGAGCTTGTTCCGCCATTCAGTGAGATCATAACCTAACTCCATGTACCTGCTTTTGGCCCATGTCTCTTAATACCTTTTGCTTAACAAAAAAATTATCTATCTCAAATTTTAAATTAACAACTGATCCAGCATCTGCTGCTTTTTGTGGAAAAGAGTTCCAAGCATCTACCACCCTTTGTATCTAGGAGGGCTTCCTAACATTTCTCCTGAACGGTCTGGCCCCAATTCTCAAACTATCCCCTCTAGTTCTAGGATCCTCAACCAATGAAAATGGTTTATCATTACCTATCCTGTCCTTTCCTGCTAATATTTTGAAGGGGTTGAGAGAGATGCAGTTCTGTCCACTATATCAGTTAAATGTCTAATCTTTGTGTGCACACTGAAGGACAGAGCGCTAGCAGACTTCCTGATGTGGGGTATTGCAGTTTACACTGGTCTGCCAGACCTTAACATCTAATAATGTGCAGTTCCTAACAGGAATTACTGAAAAGTGTTGCTGAACGGGAATACATCCTACAGCAATACTCTTCCCCATCATTTCATTCAAATCATTGCCAATCGTTGGAAAAACTCATCTGGTTCACTAATATCCTTCAGGGATGGAAATCTGCCGTCCTCGCTTGGTCTGGCCTACAAGTGACTCCAGACCCACGGCAATATGGTTGACTTTCAAGTGCTCCTTGAAATGGCCTAGCAAGCCATTCAGTTGTACTAATCATGACAAAGTCTCAAAGAAATGAAACTGGATGAATCACCTGGCATCGACCTAGGCACTGGAAAAGACAACGGCAGAAACAGCCCTGTCGACCCTGCAAAGTCCAGTCTCACATAGCCTGACATAGTCATGCTCATGGAATCAAACCTTACAGACAATGTCCCAGACACCACCATCACCATCCCTGGATAAGTCCTGTCTCACCGGCAGGACAGATCAGCAGAGGTTGTGGTACAGTAGTATACAGTATGGACTGAGTTGCCCTGGGAATCCTCAACATTGACTCCACACCCTAGGCTTCAGGTTAAACATGAGCAAGGAAACCTCCTGCTGATTACCACATACCATCCTCCCTCAGCTGATGAATCGGTACTCCTCCATGTTGAACAACACTTGAAAGAAGTAGTGGGGATGGCAAGGGCACAAAATGTACTCTTGGTGGGGGATTTCAATATGTGCCAAGAGTGGCTCGGCAGCAGTATTACTAATCGAGCTGGTCGGGTCCTACAGGACATAGCTGCTAGACTGGGTCTGTGGCAGGTGGTGAGGGAACCAACAAGAGAGAAAAACATACTTGACCTCATCCTTACCAATCTGCCAGCTGCAGATGCATCTGTCCATGACAGTATCGGTAAGAGTGACCATTGCACAGTCCTTGTGGAGATGAAGTCCCACCTTCACATTGAGAATAACTTCCATAGTGTGTGGCACCATCACTGTGCTAAATGGGACAGACTTCAAACAGATCTAGCAACTCAAGCCTTGGCATCCATGAGGCGCTGTGGGCCATCAACAGCAGCAGAATTGTACTCCTGCACAATCTGTAACTTCATGGCCTGGCATATCCCTCACTCAACCATTACCATCAAGCCAGGGGAATCAACCCTGGTTCAATGGAGAGTGCAGGAGGGCATGCTAAGAGCTGCACCAGGTATAACTGAAGATGAGGTGTCAACCTGGTGAACCCACCAAACAGGACTACTTGCACACCAAACAGCAAAAGCAGCAAGTGACAAACAGAGCTAAGCGAGCCCACAATCAAAGGATCAGATTTAAGCTCTGCAGTCCTGCTACATCCAGTAATGAATGGTGGTAGAGGATTAAACAACTCACTGGAGGAGCAGGCTCCACAAATATCCCCATCCTCAATGATGGGAGAGCCCAGCACATCAGTGCAAAAGATAACGTTGAAGCATTCACAGCAATCTTCAGTTAGACGTGCCGAGTGGATGATCCATCTCGACCTCCTCCAGTGGTTCCCAGCATTACAGATACTAGTCCAAAGCCAATTCGATTCACTCTGTGTGATACCAAGGAATGGTTGGAGACACCGGATACTGCAAAGGCCACAGGCCCTGACAACATTCTGGCAAGAGTACCAAAGACGTGCTCCAGAATGTGCCATTCCCCTAGCCAAGCTGTTCCAGTACAGTTACAGCACTGGTATCTACCCGACAATATGGAAAATTGCCTAACTATGTCCTGTGACAAAAAGCAAGACAAATCCAAACTGGCCAATTACCACCCCATCAGTCTCCTCTCGATCATCAGTAAAGTGATGGAAGGTGTCATCAACAGTGCTATCAAACAGCACCTGCTCAGAAATAACCTGCTCAGTGATGCCCAGTTTGGGTTCCACCAGGATCACTCAGCTCCTGACCTCATTACAGCCTGGGTTCAAACATGAATTCCAGAGGTGAGGTGAGAGTGACAGCGCTTGACATCAAGGCTGCATTTGACTGAGTGTGGCATCAAAGAGCCCGAGCAAAACTGGAATCAATGGGTATCAGGGGACAAACTCTCCAGTGGTTGGAGTCATACCTGACACATAGGAAGATGGTTGTGGTTGTTGGTGGTCAGTCATCTCAACTCCAGGACATATCTGCAGGAGTTCCTCAGGGTAGTGTCCTAGGACCAACCATCTTCAACTGCTTCATCAATGACCTTCCCTCCATCATAAGGTCAGAAGTGGGGATGTTCGCCGATGATTGCACAACGTTCAGCACCATTCGTGACTCTTCAGATACTGAAGCAGTCCATGTTCACATGCAACAAGCTCTAGGCTTGGGCTGACAAGTGACAAGTGACAGGGAACAATCCTGCCACAAAAATGCCGGGCTTTGACCATCATCAAGAGACAATCTAACCACCGCCCCTTGACATTTCAATTGTGTTACCATCACTGAATCCCCCACTATTAACATTCTGGGGGTTACCATTGACCAGAAATTCAACTGGACTCACCACATTAACACAGTGGCTACAAGAGCAGGTCAGAAGCTAGGAATACTGTGGCAAGTAACTCACCTCCTGACTCCCCAAAGCCTGTCCACCATCTACAAGGTGCAAGTCAGGAGTGTGATGGAATACTCCCCACTTGCCTGGATGAGTGCAGCTCCAACAACACTCAAGAAGCTTGATTGGCACTACATCCACAATTATCCACTCCCTCCACCACTGACGCTCAGTAACAGCAGTGTGTACTATCTACAAGATGCACTGCAGAAATTCACCAAAGATCCATTGACAGCACCTTCCAAACCCACGACCAATTCCATCTTGAAGGACAAGGGCAGCAGCATAATGGGAACACTATCACCTCCAAGCCACTCACCATCCTAACTTGGAAATATATCGCTGTTCCTTCACTGTCACTGGGTCAAAATCCTGGAATTCCGTCCTTAAAGCATTGTAGGTCAACCTACACACATGGACTGCAGTGGCTCAAGAAGGCAGCTCACCACCACCTTCTCGAGCAACTAGGGACGGGCAATAAACGCTGGCCCAGCCAGCAGCGCCCACATCCCACAAATGAATACATTAAAAAAAAACCCACCATCACCAGGTACCCTAAAATTGAGAACAAGGTTCCAATTGTACTCAATTTAAACATGTTGCACTGTAATTTATCTGGAGTACTATGCACAGTTTTGATTCCCTTGAGTAAGAATGTAATTGCATTGGAGGCAGTTTATAGAAGGTTCACTAGATTAATTCCAGAGATGAAAGACTTGTCTCATGAGGGACAGATTGGTCTAAACTGCTCAATCAGCTTTCATTGTTTTCTACTTTTAAGAAGTATTGCTGAAAAGAAAGACATTTTGTCAAAGCTATTTGATTTGCAAGTTTCCAGAGTTTAGAAGAACGAGAGGAGATGTAATTGAGGTATTTAACATGCTAAAGGGGATTGACAAAGTAGACATAGAGTGTATGTTTCCCCTGTGGAATGAGATGTCATAATCTTAGGGTAACAGGTGGCAGATTTACAACAGAGATGAGGAGAAGTCACTTTTCTCAAATGTCTGTGAATCTGTGGAATTCACTACCTCAATAGTAAGGTGGGTGCTGGCAGACTGAATAAATTTAAAGGGGAGATAGGCTGATTTTTATGGAGTAATGGTTTAAAGGATTATGGAGAGCAGGCAGGAAGGTGGAGTTGAGGCCAAGATGATATCAGCTGTGATCATATTGAACGGTGGAGCAGGCTCAAGAGGCTGAATGGCCTACTCCGTAGTTAGTTCTTACATTCCTCCGTAATTGCCCAGATAAATGCACCTAACAAGCCCTACAGTCTCCAATCTTTTCATTGAGCAACTTTTTTACTTTTGCTCCGTCAGAATGCTTGCAACAGATTTCGTCTGTCCTGGAACAGCTGAACGCTCAGCATAACTGGAAGTGGATGATTCATTTCAAAGAACTCAAAAAACTGAAGGAGACGGCAAGGTTGGTTTGGTCTGAAGGTTCTGCCAGCTGCTGAACCTACTAGCAGTGGCAGTGGAGCCCTGATACTCCTCCAGTCAGGGAGAGTTGGCTTTTGGTCACTTCCTAGGGACTCTTTGTCTGGTTCCTGTGGGTAAGGGTGACAGGGAGAAGCAGTATGGTGTTAATCTGACCAGCTCCAAAGTGGGTAGATAAAGGCAACACTTCTTCCTTTACTTCTTGAAAACTGACTTAGTTGTGATTTACATTTTATGTATTTTCTAGTTGGCCTGTTAGGACCCCCCTCTAGAGTAGGTGGGACTTGAACCTGGACCTCCTGGCTCAGAGGTAGGGACACTACCACAGTGCCAGAAGAGACCTCCTCCTTAAGTTCTTAGATATTTTCTAATCAACCTGTTCAAAGATGTTATTACACACCTCTAATGCAGGTGGAACTTAAACCCAGGCCTCCTGGCTTAGAGGTAGGAACACTACCACTGTGTCACAGGAGCTCCTATTGAATTACACTTTTAGGAAACAAACACAATAATTTTAACCTATGTTCTTGGGAACACTGTAAGATTATGACCAGCCGCAAGGGTAAATTATTGCGTCCTAAAATGTGCCCAGATGTCAAAGTGATGTGAAGTAGGTTCTCTTAAAATGTCTGGAAATCATCCCTGAGCAGCAACTGTGGCTTAGATGGTGGCATTGCTTCCTCAGAATCACAATGTGGCGAATTCAAGTGCAGAGATGTCAGTGCAGATCTGAGGGTTACCTGATTCAGATAGGTATGAAAAATCGCATAGTACCATTTTGATGGAGCACAAGAGGGATTCTCCCCAGGCTGTGGCCCAATTTTTGTCAAAACCTGCAGGGCTGCCTGGTCATTCATTGAGTTTTTGTTTGTGTAATGTTGTTGTAGACAGGAGTTTGCCTGAAAACATTTTGACAAAATGAGTGGTGTGACGGAGCAGTGTTTAGCACTGCTGCCTCACAGCACCAGGAACCTGGGTTTGGTTCCTTGGGTGACTGTCTGAGTGGAGTTTGCATGTTCTCCCTGTGACTTTGTGAGTTTCCTCTGGGTACTCCAGTTTCCTCCCACAGTCCAAAGATATGCAGGCTAGGTGGATTGGCCATGCTAAATTGCATACTGTGTCCAGGGATGTGCAAGCTAGGTGGACTAGCCATGGGAAATGCAGGCTTATAGGGGTGGGTCTGGGTAAGAGGATTGGTGTTGATGCATTGGGCCGAATGGCCTACTTCCACAGTGTAGGGATCAGGCTTTTAACAGAAGCATTTCATTGACTGTAGAATACTTTTTAGATGTCCTGAGGATATGAAACATATTACCTAGCTGAATTGGCTTGGTTGCAAGGGACTATTTTGGTGAATGACATTTGAATTGTTCCATTTTACTGTTGGCCTCAGAATGTATTTACTTGCTTGTGTGTATTGATACAGAGAAGACAACACTGCAAAGAGAAAAGTTTCTCTGTTGACGCGGAAGATTGCAGCAAACCTTGTGGAAGTTCTCCCTTTCCACACGTGTGATTCCAGGTCCAGGGAGAAGCCTGACTATCTCAGCTGTCTCATGAAGCTGCAGGTTCAGAAAATAAGTTCCAGGTTTGCAGTGTTTCTTACAGGTGAGATATGACAGTATCGCTTGTAATGGGTGATGTGATGATCCTTAGAAGAATGAGAAGATATTGTTTGAAGTGAAAATTGAGATGGTTGATGGCTATTCATTTATAGTGCCTTGGACAGTAATTGTGAAACAAATTTTGCATTTAAGTTTTACTTAGAGGGGTGAAAGCAAACCCAATTTTTGAGAACACATCTGTATTCTCCACTGTCTCAAGCTAGCTGCAAGTCAAGACGGGTTACAACAAGCAAAAGCATATTGAAGTACTGACCAAAACCAGAATCACTGGCCTTTTGTAGTCTAGGCTTGGAATTTCCTCTGGAGGATAATCGAGGCAGCATCGGACCTTTTAAAAACACAAAAATTTGGGCCACGAAAGCTGATGAGAATGAATGGAATATTTACAGTAGAGCATTTGAAGGATCAGGCAGTAAGTGTGAAGCAGCAATGCTGCTACGTGCCCAGGAAGTGGAATGCATTGTCTTAAATCTTTTGTCATAGAATTGCACAGAAGTGATAACACAGAAAACAGAGCAATCAGGCCACCTGCTCTGTACTGATCTTGTTGCTTCACTTGAACTTGTGCTTACCATGCTTCATCCAACCTACCCTCATATTCCGCTAGGTATCCTTCCATCCATCAGAACATTCATGAATTCATCTATTGTTTTGGTTTAAAAGGCAAGACCAAATGGTTTTTCTAATATAGAAAATGAGGTTTGGTTTTATCCTGGGAAAAATGTTGCCAAAGAACAGAGATTTTAACCAAGAGTATCTAATGGGAATCAAAGGCTTAATGCACTCACGAGATCAGTAAAGGACCGTAGTTATTGATTGGAGAGAATCGTGAATAAAACTTTGTGTCTGCAGTAGAAAATAAACATTTGTCAGCAAATGAACAGCAATGAGAATTCACATTAATTAGTTACAGGAACTTGCATGCTTCATCGAACTAAATTGTAAGAATGTAACAACTGACATGATATTATCAGTGGAGTCAGCATTTTGGGTCCAAGCTGCCCTTTAGGTCTCTCCAAATGCAAATCTGTTTTTTGAAAAAATAAACCGAATGCTTCTGCCGCACACAGAATAAGTTGAGTTTATCTCACTTGGACCTAATCCCCATTCTGCCACTTGCCCACAATGTGAAGTACAGAAAAAGCGCATTTGGTGTCTGCTGATGTTTCTGCTCCACACCTCACCCTATAGAACATGGAACATAGAATGTAGAACATAGAACAGTACAGCATAATACAGGCTCTTCGGCCCACAGTGTTGTGCCGACTTACTATCCTACTAAGATCAATCTACCCTGCATACCCTACATTTTACTATCCTCCATGTGCCTATCCAAGAATCGCTTAAATGTCCCTAATGTATCTGACTCCACTACCACCGCCGGCAGCGCATTCCACACACCCACCACTCTCTATGTGAAGAACCTTCCTCTGACATCTCCCCTATACCTTCCTCCAATTACCTTAAAATTATGCCCCCTCGTAATAGTCATTTCCGCCCTGGGAAAAAGTCTTTGACTATCCATTCTATCTATGCCTCATCATCTTGTATACCTCTATCAAGTCACCTCTCATCCTTCTTCGCTCCAATGAAAAAAGCCCTAGCTCCCTCAACCTTTCCTCATAAGACCTGCCCTCCAGTCCAGGCATCATCCTGGTAAATCTCCTCTGCACCCTCTCTAAAGCTTCCACATCTTTCCTATAATGAGGTGACCAGAACTGAACAGAATATTCCAAGTGTGGTCTAACCAGAGTTTTATAGAGCTGCAGCATAACCTCACGGCTCTTAAACTCAATCCCCCTGCCAATGAAAGCCAACACACCATATGCCTTCTTTACAACCCTATCAACTATGGACGTCTGATCCTATCAATGCAGTGAACTCTTTCCTTGTCCCTCCTGACATTAGCTGGCTTCCCCTTAAATGTACCCATGCCATTCACCTTCTTAGAACAAGCAAGTTCCACATTATCATCACTCTCTGGGTGAAGATATTTCTTTGGTTAAGATTTATTAGTGACTAGAAATATTTGGGGCCCATCGTTTTGGACTGCTTCACAAGTAAAAGCAATGTCTCTGTATCCACTCTACCATCATTTTAAAGGGAGATATGCATGGAAAGTTCTTTACGCAGAGGGTGGTGGGTGCCTGGAACGCGTTGCCAGCGGAGGTGGTAGAGGCAGGCACGATAGCGTCATTTAAGATGCATCTAGACAGATACATGAATGGGCAAGGAGCAGAGGGATCAGATCCTTGGAAAATAGGTGACAAGTTTAGAAAGAGGATCTGGATCGGCGCAGGCTTGGAGGGCTGAAGGGCCTGTTCCTGTGCTGTAATTTTCTCTGTTCTTTGAAGCTTGAGGTATCATGTCATTTCCTGAGAAAAACAAAGATTGAGACATGACTCCAGTCTTTTCAGATTTAAGTATAGGGTCCAGGCTGACACTCAAAATAGGGTTTCACTGGGCGCTGCAGGTAGCAGGTGATAGGTGGGGTATTAATTGAAGTCCTATGTTTCTGGTGAACACCAGGTGTGATAATACAACATGGAAGAATAGTCATCTCCTGGGGTTGTGATCAACCTTCCTCCTTTCATGAGAAATATAAGGAAGGTATGAACTGGTCAGTGGTCTTGCCTGCTGTAGATTGCATTGGGTGTAGTTTCTGACCTTCCAAAATAAAACGTGACTGACCTTCCAAGAAGTGAATTAATGGTGAAGTGCTTTTGAAATGTTCTGAGGATGAATTCCAATACAATACTCAAAACTGAATTTGAAAGCTTTTTTTTTGTAGGAGGGTGCGGTGAGAAGGCAAATAATTGGAGTTAAGACACACTCCAGCCTCAATCTAAATGAATGGGGCCATAGTCTGATTAGCCTGTGTAACTACAAAAAAAAATTGTATTTTTCTTTCCTTTATAAAACAAAAGGAACTTCTTTTCAAATGTGCTGTCTTTTCATAAGAATGTCTTTTGAAAATGCGATCGTGAAGTGCTAATTTGCAAGCCAGTTAAAACAATAGTAAATTATGCTGCCTTGTCAATTTTTTAGGGAAACTTGAGAACCGAGATCTTTTCGCACAAAGTGGAATCCTTGTTACAGATGTAAACAGTTTTACTAAAGGTTTGAGAATGCTAACAACCTCTACACAGGACACTTTGGACACAGAAAATGGTAATTTATATAATTGATTTATAATTTATCGCTTTTTGATTTTTTTGCTGAAATTGGAAGGATTAGTCATTGTAGAAGTCTATATAATCAACAATGAGTTCATAGAAGCAAGTTCAAGCGACAGGGCTGGAGGGGAGAAAAGCAGAGATCACTCATAATGTCAGTAAGCTTCAAAGAACAGAGAAAATTACAGCACAGGAACAGGCCCTTCAGCCCTCCAAGCCTGCGCCGATCCAGATCCTCTTTCTAAACTTGTCACCTATTTTCCAAGGATCTGATCCCTCTGCTCCTTGCCCATTCATGTATCTGTCTAGATGCATCTTAAATGACGCTATCGTGCCTGCCTCTACCACCTCCGCTGGCAACGCATTTCAGGCACCCACCACCCTCTGCGTAAAGAACTTTCCATGCATATCTCCCTTAAACTTTTCCCCTCTCACCTTGAAATTGTGACCCCGAGTAATTGAGTTCCCCACTCTGGGAAAAAGCTTCTTGCTATCCACCCTGTCTATACCTCTCATGATTTTGTAGACCTCAATCAGGTCCCCCCTCAACCTCCGTCTTTCTAATGTAAATAATCCTAATCTACTCAACCTTTCTTCATAGCTAGCGCCCTCCATACCAGGCAACATCCTGGTGAACCTCCTCTGCACCCTCTCCAAAGCATCCACATCCTTTTGGTAATGTGGCGACCAGAACCGTACACAGTATTCCAAATGTGGTCGAACCAAAGTCCTATACAACTGCAACATGACCTGCCAACTCTTGTACTCAATACCCCGTCCAATGAATGAAAGCATGCCGTATGCCTTCTTGACCACTCTATCGACCTGCATTGCCACCTTCAAGGTACAATGGACCTGAACACCCAGATCTCTCTGTGCATCAATTTTCCCCAGGGCTTTTCCATTTATCGTATAGTTCACTCTTGAATTGGATCTTCCAAAATGCATCACCTCGCATTTGCCTGAATTGAACTCCATCTGCCATTTCTCCGCCCAACTCTCCAATCTATCTATATTCTGCTGCATTCTCCGACAGTCCCCTTCACTATCTGCTACTCCACCAATCTTAGTGTCATCTGCAAACTTGCTAATCAGACCATCTATACCTTCCTCCAGATCATTTATGTATATCACAAACAACAGTGGTCCCAACAC
>NC_063353.1:39897609-39946689 GCF_021869965.1 Rhincodon typus
TCCTGCTCCTCTGATGCTGCCTGGCCTGCTGTGTTCCTCCAGCTCCACACTGTTATCTATTTAAGAAGGGGTCTGTTGAAAGCACATGACCAAAAAGCTGTGCACAATCAGGGAGGAGATCCAATCCACAATGAGACACAGCCCCAGTTCAGGGAATTTGGAGGCCATGTCGGAAGGTGCTGCAGAAGGGAATGAGGTGCTTTTTGTTTGACTTTTTAGTTTGTAGTTTGTAAGGTATTTTTACATGAATTGAAACCCAGGACCAGCAGGCAAATGCAAAACAAAGAGTGACATCACAGGAAACGTAAGTCCATTGGTTGGTAATAACTGCTAATTTGACTATCATGTTATAGTTACTCTCAAATTGAAGGTAAATAGGAGAAATATTTACAGATTGCAAACTATAAGACCAGTAGGACATTTTCTTTAAAAAAAAACAAATTGGAACTAAGTAAATAGCAGTGCCAGGCCAGGTGATGTGTTGTAACTGCATGATGTGGAGCAGGTAGATCTCGCTGTGTTTCATAGTGACCACACCTATAGCAAGCGTTATCTGCTTGAGGAACTCTGGCTCAGAGTTGATGAGCTGGAGTCTAAGCTTTGAACGCTGCAACACATCAGGGAGGGGGAGAGTTACTTGGACACTGTGTTTCGGGAGGCGGTCACAGCCCTTAGATTAACTATGTTGAATTCAGTCAGTTGTCATGGGCAGGAGGGTGTGACTAACAGCTAGGCAGGTAGAGGGATCCAGGAGGTCATGCTGAAGGAGCCTCAGCTCTTGAGCTTGTCTAACAGGTTTGAGATTCTTGATCCCTTTGCAGATGAGTGTGGGCTGTCGGGAGGATGAACAAACTCACCATAGCACCATGGTACAGGGAGCATTCAAGAGAAAAGAGAAATGTTGTTGAAATTGGAGATAATCAGGTGAAAAGACACTGTTCTTTGTGGCCAGGATCAAGAGTCCCAAAGGCTGTGTTGTCTACCCAGGTTCACGATCTTATCTGGGTTGCAGAGGAACTTGGAGAAGTAGGGGAACGATCCAGTTGTTGTGGTTCAAGATACCAACGATATAGGTAAAAGGAGAATGGAGGTTCTGCTGAGGGAATATGAGCAAATAGTGGTGAATTTAAAAAGCAGAACCAAGCAGGTAATAATCTCTGGATTATTGCCTGAGCTATGAGCAAATTGGCACAGGGTAAACAAGATTAAAGAGTTAAACAAGTGGCTCAAAAATTGGCGTGGGAGAACTGGGTTTGAACTCATGGGGTGTTGGCACCAGTACTGGGGGAGGAGGGAGCTGTTCCGATAGGACAGGCTCTACCCGAATCATGCTGAGACCACAGACCTGGCAAATTGCCTAACAAGGGCTATAGGGCTGGGGAGATGGGTTCAGTTCCATGGAAAATTATAAAATGAAAGGTAGAGGAGAAGGTTAGATTGCTGGTTAGTGATGGGGTTGATTGTTACAAGAAAGGAAACAGAAGGAATGGAATGTGTGAATGTCACATTGTACCAAGGAATTGTAGAAGTGGAGGGAATTTTGATAATAAAACAAACTTAAAGACTTTGTATCTTAATGCGCGAAGCAAATTGGGGTAAATGGATATGACGTCATCGCCATTATGAAACATGGTTACAAGGAGATCAAAACTGGGAGCTTAACATTCAGGGATATTTAACCTTTTGGAGAGACAGGAGGGAGGGAATAAGTGGTGGGGTAGCACTTTTTAATAAGAGATGAAATGACAACAGTTGTGAGAGATGATCTAGATTCAAATGATGCAGAGTCCATTTGAGCAGAGGTTAAAATACAAGGGATAGAAAACATTGGTAGGAGTAATGCACAGACACCAAAACAGTAGCCACTCTGTGGGAAATGCTATAAATCAACAAATAATCAGAGCATGTAAAAACAATAGAGCAATAATTATGGGTGACCTAAACCTTCATGTGATTGGGTTAATCAAATTGAAAAGGTTATCTATGACAACAAATTCATAGTGTACATGAGATAGTAGCAGTATTTATTGGAGCCAACCAGGGAACAGGTTATCTTGGATCTGGTAATGAGGCAGCTTTAATAAATGACCTCTGAGTAAAAGATCCCCTAGGAAGTAGTGATCATAATATGATAGAATTTAATATTCAGTTTGAGTTTAAGATACTTGGATCGGAAACAACTATGTGTAACTTAAAGGAAGGGAATTACAATGAAATGAGGATAGAGTTAGCTGAAGTGATTCAGGCAGATAGATTAACAGGAATGACAGGAAGCAAGCGGTGGCAGACAACCAATGAGGTAATTTATGACTCTCAGCAAAAATACATCCCAGTAAAGAGGAAAGTTCCTAAGAGAGGAATCAATCAATCAACCAGCCAAGCAATCATGGCTAACTAAGATGCTAAGGAGAGTATTAAGTTGAAAGATGTATGTATAAGGAGGCCAAAGTCAGTGATAGCCCTGAAGACTGAGATAAATTCCGAATCCAGCAAAGGGGGACTGAAAAGATAATAAAGACAAAGAAAATGAACTACCAGGGCAAATTAGCAGGGGATATAAAAATTAACAATAAGGACTTCTTTAAATATATAAAAAGGAAGAGAGAGGTCAAATTAAACATTGGCCTCTTAGAAAATGAATACGGGGAGACTGGTTTTGGGAGATAATGAAATGACAGAGGAGAGAAACCGATATTTAGCATTAGTCTTTATGGTGGAAGGTATTTCAGACATTCCATTGATGTTAAAGAATGTGGGGGAGGAATTAAATACCATCACCAAAACTAGAAAAAGTAGTATTAGAGAAACAAATGGGGCTTAGGCAGATATGTTCCCGAGTCCTGACAGTATGCATCCCAGGTAGCTACAGAGATACTGGTTGCATTCGTAATTTTCAAAAAAATTGTTGGATTCTGGAGAAGTACAAGAAGAATGGAAAACAGCTAATGTGACACCCCTATTCAAAACAGGAGTCGAAAGGCAGGTAGTATCCCTATCTTTCAGCCAGGAGGCCCTCCTGTTCCAGAGGTGTGTAATATCATCTCCGAACAGGTGGATTAGAAAATAGGCTTTAAAAAAAGCAGATCTAGATGAATGGTGGTTAGTAGATTACCAAAAAGGGAGATTTTCGTGGTGGGAAAGTCACTTAGTTGTGTGTGATAACACTTCTGGGTTGAAAAAAACAATCAAAAAGCAAATCCAGTGACCTTAATGCGCTTTGAGTGTAAATATTGAATTGACTACATGAGTGATTACTGGTGGTAGTTAAAAGAGAAAATTGTAGTTTATAAAATAAAGCAGACCCAGTGGTTGTGGTTAGTATTATATAAAGAAAGACAATAAAAAGGTCACAGTAATTTGTTGGGAAAGTCGTTTGGTAGTGTGTGATAGCATTTCTGTTATAAAAGAAAAGCAGACCCAGACTCTTGTGGCACAGTGGAAATGTCTCTACCTCTGAGCCAGGAGGTCTGGTTTCAAGTCCCATCTGCTCCAGAGGTGTGTAATAGCATCTCTGAACAGGTTGATTAGAAAATACAGTATAGCAGGCACAACTCTCCCAACCTCACCCTCACTTTTGATGGCTTGCATTGCCTGTACAGAGTTTTGCTCGTAAACATTTAATTGGCTACACTTGTATCAGAGATAGTAGGAACTGCAGATGCTGGAGAATCTGAGATAACAAGGTGTAGAGCTGGATGAACACAGCAGGCCAAGCAGCATCAGAGGAGCAGGAAGGCTACATAGGTGTTTTACTGATGGTACATAATACTGTAGTTTTCAAAAAAAAATCACGGTGATTTGGTGATGGGGAAACAAGTTGTTCAATTGTGTGTAAGAGCACTTCTGGATATAAACAAAAGGAGGAAAAAAAATAGTAGACCAACTCTCCCTTCCTCTCTCACGTTGATGGTTTGCGTTGCCCTTAATGGGCTTTGTGTGTAAATGTCTAATGTGCTACCCGGGTGATTTACTCGTGGTGGTGGTTAATGGTTAAAATTGAAGAAAGGTCATGGTGATTTGGTGATGGGAAAAGAATCGTTCAGTTGTGTGTGACAGCACTTCTGGAGATATAAGAAAAATTAAGCAGAGCAGTGGCTCTATTTTAGTGTTCAACAATAAACGGTGTTCTTTTTCAGTCAGGTTTCCTGAATTATTACACCTTTATTTATTTTTACCTTGGCTTGGGAGAGACACGCTGGTATTTACTTCTCACCTACCTCATCGCTGAGGCAAGAAGCCTGATGTCTAGGGGAATCTGCTGGCTAGAGGCTTTGGCTGTCTGGCATGTTGTAATTCAATTATGAATTTTGATTATTCCCTTCTAATGCTGTCAGATCTTAACAAAGGGTACTTCACTTTACTTATCTTGAGTGTGTAATACACCAAGATCCATATGTTGAATTACGCAGCAAAAGACTTACAAAAATTTTAAAAAGTTCTGTTGTTAATCTATAGTTTAACACAAATCAGTTTCCACCCTGCCCTTCTGAACCCTTCCCCTAAAACCAAGACCTCACCAGGGAAGAACTCTGCTCTCTTCTTTATAGTCAATCCACCACCCAGAGGGAAAACTCACCTTTTTTTAATATTAAGAAGCTGCCACCAATTTAACAAATCACCCAAGAATCAGATTACACTAACAAAACTCAAAAACTTTGGGGAAACAAGGGAGGGAACTAAGTCAGACTGAGAGTGGGGAGTGGTGAATAAGAGGAAGTGGTGGATGCAGATACAGTTACAACATTTAAAAGACATTTAGCTAAGTCCATAAATAAGAAATGTTTGGAGGAATATGGGCCAGGAGCAGGCAATTGGGACTAGTTTAGTTTGGGATTATGATCGGCATGGACTGGTTGGACCGAAGGGTCTGTTTCTGTGCTGTATGACTATGACTCTAGATAATCCACTCCATCACCTGAGAACTCTGATTTTTTTTTTCTTATAATTTTAAACAGCTACCATGAATTCATCAAATTAACGATTAGCAACAGTGACTACTGCCCACCAGGTACAGTATGACAATAACAAGAAAAAACCACAATGAGGAACTTCACAACTTCCCTATGAGGGAACTAAATGAAAATAGTGTTGAAGGATGAGAGAATGCACTCCATCTTAAAGCACTTTGTTCTTTTCTTTTGATTTTGTAAACCTAGCGCCTAATCACCCTATTATCAAATTAATCAAATAACTAACAATAACAAAAAGCAAAAAGATGTGGAACCAACAGAGGGAACTAAATTAAATTAATATTATAGATGGAAGTAATGCAGTCCACCGCAGTCCCAACCTTTAACAATGCTGTTTTTTTTCTAAGAACACTGCTCCTTCTTATTTTTGTTTCTTTAAAACACAAAAGACTTTGCTCTATTTTTTTCTAACCCTTTCCCTGTCCAGAAGCAACCCCACTGGGGAAAAACTGAGTACTTTTTCTAAAAAAATTAATATATATTTTAAACACTCACCACCAAATCACCAAACTAATTCTACTTTCCTGCCTTTTCCCCATACCCCTTGATTCCCTTACTGATTAAAAATTTGACTATCGCATCCTTGGATATACTTAATGACCTAACCTCCAACATTCCTCTCGTAAAGAGGATTGACCCAATAGATGTAAAGCAGCTGTTACCCCCATGCAGGGCAATCTAGAAGAGAGGTCATAGTGTTATGCTAAGGGCTGGCAGGTTTAAAACTGAGTTGAGAAGAAATTGCTGCTCTCCAAGGGGATTTGTGGAATTCGCTACCCTGGAATACAGTGGACACCGAGACACTGAAAGAATTTAAGCAGGGGAGAGATTTTTCACTAGTGATGGGCTAAAGACTTGTGGGGTGTGAGCGGGGAAGTGGAGTTGAGGCAAGTTGAGATCAGTCATGATCTTATTGAATGGTGGAGCAGGCCTGGGGGCTGAATGGCCTACTTTTGCTCCTAGTTCTCATGTTTTTAAAGAATTCCACAGTTTTACTACCCCCTGAGAGAAGAAATTCTGCCCCTTCTCATGTTTTGTGAAAACCTGTAACCTAACTATAAAAGCTGCTGTGAAGCAGTTACCTTTTAACCCAAATCGACCTGGTGCTAGTGTGTCTCTCAAAATAATCCAAGTCCCATTTCTCCAAAGGTTACATGACCTGTGTAACCTACAAGTGAACACCACCCAGTTCTTCTCTAAGTGAGCATTGCGCAATTAAGCAACCACACATGAACCAGCCCATGGGGAGGAGTAATTCACGGAACAATATGAACAAAGCAAGTGTCTATCAAGGGACAAGGAAGAAGGGAAGTGGGATATGCTGAATAAACATCAAGTATAATCCTATAGAGACCTAAAGGCAGAAGTAAGCATGCCGGAACTCAATGGTCCTTACAGGCAATGGTGGAGGATATATGCCATTAAAAAAATAATCAGTGTATCATGGGACTGTTATCTTGATCAACTGGGCTGGTGGGCTGAAGAATGGCAGATGGAGTTTAATTTAGATATAGGAGTCAGGAGGTCATGTTGCAGCTGTACAGGATATTGATCAGGCCACTTTTGGAATACCATGTGCAGTTCTGGTCTCCCTGCTGTAGGAAAGATGTTGTTAAACTTGAAAGGGTTCAGAAAAGATTTACAAGGATGTTGCCAGGGTTGGCGGGTTTGAGATATAGGGTGAGACTGAATGGGTTGGGACTACTTTCCCTGGAGTGTTGGAGGCTGAGGGGTGACCTTATAGAGGTTTATAAAATTATGAGGGGCATAGATAGGGTGAATAACCGAGGTCTTTTCCCCAGGGTGGGGGAGCTCAAAACTAGAGGGCATAGGTTTAAGGTGAGAGGGGAAAGATTTTAAAAGAGACCTGAGGGGCAACGTTTTCACACAGAGGGTGGAGCGTGTATGGAGTGAGCTGCCAGAGGAAATGGTGTAGGTTGGTACAATTTCATTTAAAAGGCATCTGGATGGGTACATGAATAGGAAGGGTTTAGAGGGGTATGGGCCATGTTGGCAAATGGGACTGGATTAATTTAAGAAATCTATTCGGCATGGACAATTCGGATTGAAGGTTCTGTTTCCTTGCTGTATATTTCTATGACTGGATAAATGCAAGATGTTGCATTTTGGAGGGTCAAACCAGGGCAGGACCTACACAGTCAATTGTAGGGCCTTGGGGAGCATTATAAAACAAAGAGATCCAGGGATACAGTTCACAGCTCGTTGAAAGTGAAGTGAGAGCTAGACAGTGTGATGAAGAAAGTTTTTGACATGCTTGCTTTCATCGGTCAGAGCATTGAGTATAGGAGTTGGGCCATCTTATTGCAGATGTACAAGGTAATGGTGAGGCCATATTTGGAGTACTGCATGCAGGTCTGATCGTCCTGCTATAGAAATGATATTATTAAACTAGAAAGACTGCAGAAACAAGTTACTAGGATGTTACCTGGACCGGAAGGTTTGAGTTATAAGGAGAGGTTGGACAGGCTGGAACTTTTTCTCCTGGAATGTAGGAAACTGAGGGGTGGCTTTATAGAGGTCTGTAAAATCGTGAGAGGCATAGATTGGGTAGATAGTCAACAGCTTTTCCACATGGTAGGGGAGTCTAAAACTAGAGGGCATAGGTTTAAGGTGAGAGGGGAGAGACACAAAAGAGTCCAGAGGGGCAATTTTTCTCACAAAGGGTGGTGAGTGCCTGGAACAGGCTGCCAGAGGTAGTGGTGGAAGCGAGTACAATTTTGTCATTTTAAGAAACATTTAGACAGGTACATGGATGGATAGGTATGGAGGGGTATGGACCAAAAGTAGGCAAATGGGACTAGATTAATTGTGAAAACTGGGCAGCATGGGCAAGTTGGGCTGAAGGACCTGTTTCCATGCTGTAGACCTCTGAATCTAAAGCTAGGGGGCATATTTTTTAAGATGAGAGGAGAAAGATTTAAAAAGGTCATGAGGGGCAACTTTTTTTTTACACAGTGGTTCGTATGTGGAATGAACTGCCAGAGAAATTGGATGCAGTTAGAGTCACAGCATTTAAAAGACATTTGGATAAGTTCATGAATAGGAAAGGTTTGGAGGGATGTGGGCCTAGTTTAGTTTGGGATTATGGTCACTGTGGACTGGTTGGACCAAAGAGTCTGTTTCCACGCTGCATGACTCTGACTCTGTGGCTGCCCAGCAGTGTTACAACGACAAAAGTTAAGGGAGGGTAGGGGAAGTGGGAGGAGCTAAGTCAAAATGGAGTTGGAAATAATGCACTCCAGCTCGTGTGTGCCCACCTCCCTCTGAAAGCTTAGAGAAGAACTCTACGATTTTATATTTTTTTTTTTGTAAACCCACCATTAAATCATCCTAATCAGAACTCCGCTCTTAAGATATTTTCTAATCAACCTGTTCAGAGTTATTTTACACACACTGGAACTTGTGGGACTTGAACCTAAGTATTTTGGCTCAGAGGTAGGAACACTACCCCTGTGCCAAAAGAGTTCTAGAGATCTACTCTTAAATACAAAAATCCAAAAATCCAACAAGCAACACTGGCCCTTGATCAATTCTGGAGCTGACCTGTCTATGCCTTTTTAAAGGGACCTGCATTTCTAATATTGACATTGAACATTCCTGTGAACTTATTTTCTCTATTTAATGTCAGTTTTGAATTATTTAATGATTTGATAAAGATTCTGGGTACAAAGATTTGCCAATTGGTTACACTTCATTTTTATTTGAAGTTTGTATGAAACGTCAAGGCAAATTAAAAGGCATTTTTCCAGATTGAATCACCTACAGAACCCTGATCTCTTCAAAGTATTGAACATTGAACCCTCCCATACAGAAAGAAGTCATTTGACCTATCGCTCTGTGATGGCCTGCTGAAAGAGTTAAGATCTATTGAGTGCTAGAAAGAGTTCTATTGTCTTTGATAGGTTCAGATAGCCTGTAGAGGTTTATAACATGTGCAAGTTCTTGTAATCCAAACTGGAAGCATCTGTGGTGTTGAAAACAGCTTGTTCAAAACGCTAATACTTTCATGAACATATTCAAGAAGTGTAAAATGATATTGTGTATAAAATAGAACAGAGATCACACTGTCTTTGTTACATTCTTTCTAGCTCATGTGACAGAAGGAGGACACTACTCGGAGATCCAGTTGGAGCCACCCTATGGGAAGAATAAAGTCAATCAGAATTTGCAAATGCCATCCAGCTTGTTCTGATTATGATCCGTACATCAAATGTGCAATCGGAGGTGGGGAGGGTGGGATGGGTGCAGGGAGGGGAGTGGGGCAAGGAAAAGAAGTCTTCCAAATCTCATCATCCTGCCTTTGGCTTCCACCAAAAAGGCCAAAGAACTTTCTTTCAACTCACCAGGGCCTGACTAAAGAACCTATGCATAGGAGGATCAGAATCCAAGTTTTGCATTTGGTAGAGAGATCAACAGACCCCCTTTTGTATGTTTTCTACCTGTTGTGTTCTCAGTAGTTTTCCTATGATTTACCTCGTTTCCAAGCATGCTGCCATGAGTGAGTTCTTTTTCTGAGTCTGCCTGAGTTTTGGCAAACAATTTGCTGAACACTTTCAATGAAATTTGGGAAACCTAACTGCATACTCTGGCTGACAGCAAATCCCGTTAGTGACAGGGCCAACAGGCTTATTTCTCACTGTCTAAAAAATTCAACTTCCACTCCAAATTTCCTGTAATTCATTTCCCGTGAGGCCAGCAAAGGTAAGGAGCAACCACACAGTGCTTTCTGATGCTCAAACTCTACAGACCAGTTTACCGCTGATGGTAGGAAGTTCTTGCAGACACTCCAGAACACCTTCCTCCGTTTAAACAGTATTTTAGTCTGAGCAGCTATCAAGCCATCAGGAATAGAAAGCTCAACAGGTCCAGTTTTTTTTGCATTCAGCACATGGAATGAGCCATGAAAGAACTGAAACTGACTTGTAGTTGGGGATTCAGATTGTATTTTTTCAGGTCAATCTTGTTTTATTCCAATCTTATCTGCTTTTAATATCCTGGTTGACTAACATTTTGCAAAATGTAATCCTCATTTGAGGAAATAAATCTCAACCTAATGGGTAGCAATCTACCTCTTATCTAATAAAACACTAGGAAATAGTTTGTTTTTGCAACACATACTTTAGCAAAATATACACTGATTTGGAGCAGTGTTCACAGTTTTTAAAGTGATTTATGATTAGTTCTTTTTCTTTAGGACTCTATGTATCTGACACAATTTTAGCTAACAGATGAACTCCATGAGTTCAATTTCCTTCCATTCACTCCTCCCATTTCAAGTATGTAACTAAAGTCAACAGAAAAACTGAATGGAAAACAACACAGAAACCTGCTCCAGATTTATTTTGAATGATATAAATACTTGCAAACATCAAAATAGGAAATGCATTACTGGTTATTTGAACATGTCACAGAATTGTCAAGATGATATATTGCTGCCACATTTGATCGATTTTCATTTTTTAACGCATCAAGATGTAATTTTTACATCCCATTCAGACTACATTAACTTTGTCAATTCAACAGAACTGAAGTTTACTATATTTTTGTATTTATTTGTATATATTTAATCAGTGTCAAAATAAAGATTATTTCTGTATTTCAAAAACAGCAACATTACATTTTACACTATGTTTTGTTAAAATACTTTCAAAATTTGAACTTTTGTAGAAGTTTTTTTTGTCATTAAGAAACTGAACAATGACCTGCAAGTTGGACAATGTAAAGTTAAGGACTGCAAGGTGTGGAGGAGGTGATGGCCTAGTGGTATTATCACTGGGCTGTTAATCCAGTAACCCAAGTAATGTCCTGGGGCCCTGGGTTTGAATCCTTCCACAGCAGATGGTGGAATTTGCATTCAATTTTTAAAAATCTGCCATTAGCAGTCTCAATAACTATGAAACCATTTGATTGTTGGAAAAATCCACCTGGTTCACTAATGTCCTTTATGGAAGGAAACTGCCATCCTCACCTGGTCTGGCCTATATGTGACTTCAGACCCACAGCAATGTGGTTGACTCTGAACTGCCCTCTGGGTAGTTAGAGAAGGGCAATAAATGTTGGCTTAGCCAGTGATGCCCTCATCCCATGGAAACAAAAACCTCCCCATTGCTATTATATAATATTTTAAAAACCAACCTTCCATGATGGTTCAGCAAAGTCAGATATCCTGGAGTTGTCATATTTAATCTCTTCTACCTTTATCTTTACTTATTCCCGTCTGCCTCATTAATGCCAAGAAGTTCTCATGGAGAAAAATACCGGAAGTTTGTCAAAGATTGATGTACCTGTATTGTTCCCATTTGAATGACAGGTTAATCAACCTACAAAGGGTGTGTTAGATTTTAAACTTTATTCCTCGGTGTTGTGATCCTAGCTGATGTTACTGCTGGATAAGACAGATCCCAGAATTAAGCCTGCTTGATTGCTCAGTTTTTAAAATTTTACCTAACAGTCACACAAAGCTGCAGAGTTTCTTTAATAACTGAGCAGCAATTTATTACAGAAAAGAAGAAACAGAAACAACCATATCATGTAGAAGACAGTTTGAAAGACCGTCAAACACAGCGAAACCAAGTCTCGTATTCCCAACACCATCACTTTATCGCAATTCAATTCCAGAGAAATTACTTCCCTATATCAGATCTTTAAGTTTGATGTAACTGATTCTCCTAAATTTGCTCCTGTGAGTGTTGAAATTCAAAACTGAGAGGTCAGATTTACACAACTTTGCATAACCTGTAGATTGTAACCACGTAGTCCTGGGCTGTTGCCCTGGAAGTTGTACAAACTAATCTTTCTGTGGAGTAGTCTGTGCTTTCCCTGAATTGTCCTACACTTCTAGAAAATGAGAAAAATTATATCTTGTTCTGACCCCAGTCAAATGTCCTCTGAACTGCTCAAAAACATTTAACCTCCAAATTTTCCAAAGCAAAAATCAATCCTTGATATTCATGAACAAAAAAACAAACTAATGACACTTACTTTTCACATTCCGTCATAAAGCACTGCAGTACAAACAACTCTCCAACAACTTCCTCAGGGATCCCTGTTTTCTGACACATACTAGATTTGGTCAATGTTCTGATTGATTGATTTATTATCACATGTACGAAAATACAGTGTAAAGCTTTGTTTACAAGCTGTACAGGCAGATCATAGTAAGCAACGGATGTACAGATCAAGAATACAGATAGAGGCATACAGGTTACATTACACAGGGCATGTGCTAGGTGAGATGAACATTAGCGAGATCAGCATTATTTGAGGCTAGAGAGTCCATTCATCAGTCTGATTACAGCTGGAAAGAAGATGTTCCTGAACCTGTTGGTGCACGTGTTCAGGCTTCTGATGGAAGAGCTTGTAGGAGATCATTACTGGCGTGTGATGGGTCTTTGATGATGTTGGATGCCTTTCCGTGGCAGCAAGCTGTGTAAATAGAATCCATGGATGGAAGGTTGGCTTCCGTGATGTTCTGGGCTGTGTACACCACCTTCTGTAGTTTCTTATGGTCCTCGGCAGAGCAATTGCCATTCCAGGCCGTTATGCACCCAGACAGTATGCTTTCAATGGTGCATCTGTAGAAGTTAGTGAGGGACATTATGGACGTGCCAAATTTCCTGAGCTACCTGAGAAAGGAGAAGCATTGTTGTCCCTTCTTAACTGTCGCATCTACATGGGAAGTACAGGACAGGTTGTCGGTTATCATCACTCTGAGGAACTTGATGCTCTTCACCCTCTCAAACTCCGTTCCATTGATGTAAATGGAAATATACTCTCCTCCTTTCTTTCTGAAGTCAATGATCAGTTCTTTAGTTTTGGAAGGATGATCTGACCTTTTTGAAAAGTAAGCAACTCATATGCCACTATTTTAGACTCAAAACTCTACATATGAAATTTCATCACTGCAGATCAGAGAAATTTATCAGAGAATTATAATTGTCATGTATGGGTTTGAAAAAGCTGATCAAAAGATCATGATTTTGAGAAGCCAAAACATCTCCAAGGTACTAAGCCCAGATAGCAATGAAGTCTGACAGCAGATGGGACAGTGCTAGGGAGAACCACATGCTTTTCTTGGGTTTGAACTACATCTGACCATCAAATGAACAAAAAGCAGCAGGCATGGGAACTGATCACCAGTCAGGCAGATGCGTTTGGTACCTGGTGTACATAGGCAGACATTAGAAAGTTGGGGGCAGAATCTTATCGAGGTCTGAGTGAAGTGGGCTACAGCAACATTTGTGGCACAATCAGATGAGAAGTCAGACAAGGTTTATCGATGTCAAGAGCATATTTTTCCTTTTTTAAAATGCTTTTGCCAAATGGAGAGGTTAATTTCTCGCTAGGCAGTGGTGAGTTACCAATCATATATCATTATAGTTTGTTAAATTCTTTATTAATGACCCAACTCACCTCATTAATAAAAGCACAATACTGTGCAGATGTTGGAAATCTGGAACAGAGTATTCTGGAGCAATTCAGCAGGTCTGGCAGCATCATATTGACCTTCATCTCCGACTGCCCTCCCTGCCCCCTAAGCCCCAACATTTCACCTTAATAATGCCCAGCTGTCTGCTCTTTTCTTCTCTCTCGTCCAATTGCCCACCATGCTGTCTAATGCTGACCTGCATACCACCCCCCACCCCCATATATCTTCTGTGTCTCTTGCCACTGTCCTTGTGTTATCTCTTCAATGCCTCTGTTTTCCCCACCAGCCTTGACTCCCCTAGCTCTTTTGGCAATAATTCCTCTTTTGCACCTGTAGGTACCCTGCCCCCTCCTGAACAATCACACAGTCATAGAGAGATACAGCATGGAAACAGACCCTTCAGTCCAACTCGTCCATGCTGACCAGATATCCTACAGAAATCTAGTCCCATTTGCTATAATTTGGCCCATATCCCTCTAAACCCTTCATATTCATATACCTGTCCAGATGCCTTTTAAATATTGTAACTATACAAGCCTCTACCACTTCCTCTGGCAGTTGATTCCATACACACACCATTCTCTGTGTGAAAAAGTTGCCCCTTAGGTCCCTTTTTATATCTTTCCCCTCTCACCTTAAACCTATGCCCTCTAGTTTTGAACTCCCCCACCCTGGGGAAAAGACGTTGCCTATTTACCCTATCCATGGCCCTCATGATTTTATAAACTTCTACAAGGTCACCCCTCAGCCTCCGCTGCTCCAGGGAAAATAGCCCCAACCTATTCAGCCTCTCCCTGTCGCTCAAACCCTCCAAGCCTGGCAACATCCATGTAAACTCTTTATGAACATCAACATCCTTCAGAAAGGAGAGAGACCAGAATTGCATGCAATAGTCCAAAAGTGGCCTAACCAATATCCTGTACAGCTACAACATGACCTCCCAACTCCCCTACTCAATGTCCTGATTGATAAAGGCAAGCATACCAAACACCTTCTTCACTATCCTGTATACCTGCTACTCCACTATCAATGAACTATGAACCTGTAGTTTGTTCAGCAACAGTAGCCAGGACCTTACCATTAAGTAAATAACTGTTGCCCTGATTTGCCTTTCCAAAGTGCAGCACCTCACATTTATCTAAATTACACTCCATCTGCCACTCCTCAGACCATTGGCCCATCTGATCAAGATCCCATTGTATTCGGAGGTAAACTTCTTTGCTGTCCACTACACCTCCAAATTTAGTGTCATCTGCAAACTTACTAACCATACCTCCTATATTCACATCCAAATCATTTATATAAATGACAAAAAGCAGTGGACCCAGCACCGATCCTTGTGGCACACTGCAGGTCACAGGCCTCCAGTCTGAAAAGCAACCCTCCACCACCACCCTCTGTCTTCCACTTTTAAGCCAGTTCTGTATCCAAATAGCTAGTTCTACCTGTATACCATGTGATCTAACCTTGCTAACCAATCTACCATGAGGAACCTTGTTGAACACTTTACTGAAGTCCATATAGATCACATCCACTGCTCTGCCCTCATCAAATCTCTTTGTTACTTCTTCAAAAAACTCAAGTTGGTGAGACATGATTTCCCAAACACAAAGCCTTGTTGACTATCCCTAATCAGTCCTTGCCTTTCCAAATACATGTAAATCCTGTCCCTCAGGATATCCTCCAATAACTTGACAACCACTGATATCAGGCTCATCAGTCTATATTTCCTTGGTTTTTCCTTACCACCTTTCTTAAATCAACAGCCAAGCCCCAGGCCTGTGATCAGCCAGACATCTGCAAGCCCGCACACATGACAACCTCTGCACCTGACTGATGATATGCCCTGGGATTATCCAGTCCCCAGACTATCATTAGACAGATCCCATGACACCGGCTCCATCAATGAGAGCTGGGTGTAGCAGACCGTCATGGATTACAAAATAGTCATTAGTCATTTGAGTTGCATTTTGGGGTCAAATTTATTTTGTTTTTGTTCCATTTTGCTGGCTGTAAATAAAAGCGCATGTTTGGAATTATCCAATTGCTTGCCTGTGAGTGATGTTCCCCTATTGGAGCAAGCTGCAGGTCTCCAGTTGGCACTGGGGACAGGGCAGTGGTGATTTAGGGACAGTGTTTAAATGGGACATAACTAGGGACAAGCAAACTATGTGGTCAGTTGGTTAAACAGCAACTAGGATGAGAATAAGGTTGTATGTGTGAGGCAGTGTCAGCTATGTGCTGTGACCAACGTGGCTGCTATGCCATTACAGTGCCAATGAGGGGGCAATGCCAAAATTTATCCTGGTGTAGTGCAGCCTTTCAAAGATGGTGTGAGTGAAGGGATGCCAGTCTTTTGTAGCTATCTGCTGAGTGGCGAGTTGTTCAGCGAATGGCATGTGGTAAGTTAGGAGTGGATTCAGTTGTGAAGGATACTGTAGAGGCAAGGTAAGGAGTTAATGAGATGACAGTGGTGAGATGACAGTGGTAAGATACGGTGATACATCCTGCTGGTCTCACATGAGAATCCTTCCAAAACACTTCACACTGAGCCAAAAAAGAGTAAGATACAGCCCAGAAGGTCTCTTAAAAAGGTTTCTGCAGGATACTGGCAAATTCCATTAGTTGATTGAGCCAAAGAAATATTAGTGATTGTAACAGCAAATTGGTTTTATCAATGTAAAGTCATGCTGTTTGGAATGAAAAATCCACCAGCAACTTTTCAATGATTAACTAGCAAAGTTATTTAATTATAATGCAACTGTTTTATCTACGCCGAATATTTGGTTTTGTTCAGCCAAACCTGGGAAAAACATTTACACCATTTGAATAAATTGTTCAGTTACAAAATGCCAATTTGGTCATACATTTGGCTAAAAGTGAATTTGCCAAAGCAGAATGACTTAATCAGGCCCACGGCGGGCACAGTCGAGTAACACAAAGCAACAAGTAGAAGGGCTCTTTCGGATTTTACCATATCTAAGACAAAATGTGATACATAATGGTTGCAGACTTGCTCGCTGAGCCAGTGTGTTTGATTGTAGATGTTTCGGCACCCTGCTAGGTAACATCTTCAATGCGCCTCCAGTGAAGCGTTGGTGTTCTGTCCCGCTTGTTATTTATATGCCTCGGTTTGCTGGGGTAGTTGGTATTGTTTCCGGTTCTGTTTTTCAGTGGTTTGTATATTGGGTCCAGTTCAATGTGTTTGTTGACGGCGTTCCGGTTGGAATGCCAGGCCTCCAGCAGTTCCCTGGCATGTCTATGTTTGGCTGGTGCCAGACAAATTTTTGTCCTTCTTTGTCCATGTGTATTGAGACCAGTGAGAACTGGTTTTGTCTATTGGTGGCTAGTTGGTGTTCGTGTATCCTTATTGCCAGTTTCCTTCCAGTTTGGCCTATGTAATGTTTCTCACAGTCCTTGCATGGTATTTTGTATATTATTTTAGTTTTATTGGTTATGGGTATGGGATCCTTTACGTTTATCAGGAGCTGTCACAGGGTGGGTTTTGGTTTGTGGGCTACCCTGATACCTAGGGGTCTGAGTAGTCTTGTGGACATCTCTGACATGTCTCCGATGTACAGTAGGGTGATTAGTGTGAGTGGCTGTGTTGTGTCTTCTTGTTGTGATCTGTCGCGGAGGTAATGGCAGATTGTGCTTTTTGGGCATCCATTCCTTTTAAAAATTCTGTGTAAGCGCTCCTGTTCTGCTTTGCACAATTCCAGGCTGCTGCAGTGTGTTGTGGCTCGTTTGAATGATGTTCTAATGCAGCTCCATTTATGGGTGTTGGGGTGGTTGCTAGAGTAATTAAGTACCTGGTCTGTATGTGTGTCCTTTCTGTATACATTAGTCTGGAGTTCCCCGTTGTTCTTACATTCCAACATTATGTCCAGGAAGAGTAGTCAGTTGTTGTTCTCTTCTTCTTTTGTGAATATTATTCCAGTGAGGATGTTGTTTGTGCATTCGTGGGTTTCTTCTAGTCTTCTGCATTTGATAATCACGAAGGTGTCATCTACATAGCGGCCCCAGAGCTTGGGTTGGATAGTGGGGAGCACAGTCCATTCTAATCTTTGCATTATCACTACTGCTATCAGCCCTGATACTGGGATCCCACTGGTGTTTTGTTGATTTGTTTGAATATATGATCGCTGAAGGGGAGGTAGGTTGTGAGGCACAGATCCAGCAGCTTCAGGGCGCTGTCCTTGTTGATGCTGTTGGTAGCATGGGGTGCCTGCGTTCCTGATTTGTCCAGCAGTATGGCAATTGTCTCTTTGGCCGGGTTGATGTTTCTGGATGTAAATAGTGCTGTTACATCAAAGGATATCATTATCTCGTCCTCTTCTATTCTGGTGTTTTGATCATGTTGACGAATTCTTGGGAGGAGTGGATGGAGTGGATAGTGTTGTCAACTAAGTATTTCAGTTTCTGTTGTAGTTCTTTGACTAGTCTATATGTTGGTGTACCTGGCAGTGAGACAGTGGGTCTGAGGGGGACCCCTGGCTTGTGTACCTTAGGGAATCCATAGAGGTCGGGTGTGTTGGATCCCTCTGGCTTCATTTTTGGGTAGTCTCTCTTGCTGATGTTTCCAGAGGTGTGTAATTTCTGCAGGGTTGTTGTAATCTGGTTCCCTAACTGTGGTGTTGGGTCTATCACCAGGTGGTGTTGGTATCTGCTAGTAGTGCGTTGGCTTTCTCGATGTATTGAGCTCCACTAAGGATTATTGTCATGTGTCCTTTGCCCACCAGTAGAATTATGATGCTTCTGTCTTTCTTGAGCCTTTCCAGGGCTTTCTTCTCTTCTGTGTTGAATGAGTTCCACTTGTCTTTTCTGCTGTGTTGGGACTATTATCTGTCTGATGGTCTGTTATATTTCCTCCGTGAGTCCACTGTTTAACAGCATCGATTCCAGTGCAGCCAGAAAGTCAGTTTTTTCTGGTGTTTGTGTGGTTATAATTCAGTCCGCATTTTAGAACGGTCTTCTCAGCGTTTGTAAGTGGTCAAAGATGTAGAACGTAAGAACAACGGGAATCTCCAGACTAGCCTTTACAGAAAGACCACCCATATATACCAGATTCTTAATTACACCAGCACCCATAAATGAAGCTGCATCAGGACATTATTCAAACGAGCCACAACACACTGCAGCAACCCGGAATTGCGCAAAACTGAACAGGAGCACTTAAAAACTCCGTATAAAAGGAATGGATACCCAAAAAGCACAATCTACCATTAACTCCACGACAGACCACAACAAAAAGACACAACATGGCCAGACACACTAGTCACCCTACCGTACATCAGGGACAGATCAGAATTGTCCACAAGACTACTCAGACCCCTAGGTATCAGGGTAGCCCACAAACCAACAACCACCCAGCGACAGCTACTGACGAATGTAAAGGACCCCATACCCACAACCAATAAAACTAACATAATATACAAAATACCAAGCAAGGACTGTGAGAAACATTACATAGGCCAAACTGGAAGAAAATGATACACCAACTAGTCACCAAGAGATATGACTAATTCTCACTGGTCTCAATACACACAAAGAAGGACACAAAATCGACTGGGACAACACATTCATAATAGCATGTGCCAAACAGAGACATGCCAGGGAATTCCTGGAGGTCTGGCATTCCAACTGGAACCCTGTCAACAAACACATTGAACTGGACCCAGTATATAAACCACTGAAAAACAGAACCGGAAGTAATACCAACAACCCCAGCAAACCGAGGCATATAAATAACAAGTGGGATGGAACACCATGCTTCACCGGAGGTGCATTGAAGATGTTACCTAGCAGGGTGACGCAACGTCTGCAATCAAACACGCAGACTCAGTAAGTCTACAACCTCATCCACAACCCGAGCTACAAATCTTCTCAAAAATCTATGATTCATTGACATGAGCAGATGAAAGGTGCTGTCAAGAGTTAGCAAAGATTCCATGGTGAATTGTTGCAGTGTATCTTGTACAGAGTAAATACTGCTGATACTGTGTGTTAATGGTGGCTGTTCTAGTTGGTGCGGTTTAGTTTCTGGGTCAATGGTAACCTCCAATCCAGGCAGCATGTGGAGGAATGGAAAAGTCAACATTTTGGTTATTACCCTTCTTCAGGACTGGATGTGAGGGTAGGGAGAGCTGTAGATAAAGGGGGGGGGGGGGGCGGTGGGGGGGGGGGAGGGGGTGGTGGCCGCCTGTGGGGGAAGGTAGCAGACTAGTGGTGATAGGTGGACGCTGGTAGTAGGTACAACCTGGTTGGTAGCTGGAAGGTAGGGTCAGTAGGTAGAATGGAAGGGAGGAGGTGGAGCTGGAAAGGGAGCCGGGGGACAGGTGGGAAGGTTATTTGAAATTGTAGAACTCAATGTTGAGTCCTCCAGGCTGTGGGGTGCCCAGGTGGAAGGTGTTGTTCCTCAAATTTGAGTCTCAGTCGTTGCAACACTGGAGGAGACCGAGGATGGACATGTCGGAGGGGGAGTTGGATGGGGAGTTGAAATGGGCTGTGACCGGGAGGTTACGCTGGCCTTCACGGGCCAGGTGGAGATGCTCGGCAAAATGGTCACCTAGTCTACGTTTGGTCTCACCTGGGTAGAGAAGACCACATCGGGAAAACCAGATTAGGTTGGAGGAGATGCAGGTGAAGCTCTGTCTCATCTGGAAGAACAATTTAGGGCCCTGGTGGGAGGTGGTGTGTGAGCAGGTGTTACATCTTTTACAGTTACAGGGGAAGGTAGCAGGGAGGGGGAGAGGTGGGGTTGAAGTGGGGAATGTGGTCCGAATTAAGGAGCGGTGAAGGGAATGGTTCTTGCAGAAGGCAGAGAGGGGTGAGGAGTGGAAGATGTTCTGGGTGGTGGGGTCTAATTGGAGTTAGCAGAAGTGTTTGAGGGTGATACATTGGATGCCGAGGCTAGTCGGGTGGTAAGTGAGGACAAGGGGAATCCTATCTTTATGGTGTTTTGGGTGGAGCAGGGAATGGAGGAAGCACGGTGGAGGGCTGTCTGGATGACAAAGTGGGAAAGAACATTGTTTGAAAAAGGAAGACATCCAAGATGCTTAGCAGTGGAACGTTTCCTCGTCACAGCAGATGTGGCAACGGAGGAATTGGGAAAACTTGCCTCGACTTCCCTGCAACTTCCACTCCTCTGCCTTCTGCAAGACCCATTCCCTTCGCCACTCCTTAGTTCGTGCCACACTCCCCACCAACCACTTCAACACCCCTGCCCCCCGGAACCTTCCCCTGTAACTGTAAAAGATGCAACACCTGCCCACACACCACGCCCCTCACCTCCATCCAGGGCCCTAAACTGTCCTTGCAGGTGAGATGCAGCTTCACCTGCATCTCCTCCAACATCGTCTACAGCACCCGGTGCTCCTGATGTGGTCTTCTCTACATCAGTGAGATCAAACGCCGACCAGGTGATCATTTCACCAAGCATCTTCGCCTGGCCCTTAACATCCAGCCTAACCTCTCAGTCACCACCCACTTCAACTCCCACACACCCCCTCCACTCCCCTTCTGACATGTCCGTCCTTAGCCTCATCCAGTGTTTGCAGCGACTCAGTGCAAATTTGAGGAACAACACTTTATCTTCCGCATGAGCACCCTACAGCCTGGAGGACTCAACATTGAGTTTTCCCAATTTCAAATAATCTTCCCACCCATTCCCCCGGCTCCCTTTCCAGCCCCACCTCCTCCTTTCCTGCCAGCTACCAACTGGATTCATCCTTCCCATCAACCAACCAGGTGGTACCTACTACCGGTGTCCACCTATCACCACTAGCCTGCTACCTTCTGCCCCCACCTTTATCTGCAGCTCTCCCTATCCCCACATCCAGTCCTGAAGAAGGGTAATACCCAAAACATTGACTTCTCCTTTCCTCCAGATGTTGCTTGGCTTGCTGTGTTCTTTTAGCCTCCTGTTTGTCTACCTTGAATCCCAGCACCTGTAGTTATTTTTGTCTCTAAAGGTAACCTCCAAGATGTTGATTGTAGGGATTCAGCAATGGTAATATTATTAAATGTCAAGAGAAGATGCAATTAGATGTTCTTTTGTTGGAAATTGTCAGCACAAATTGCCACACATAGGCATAGAATCCTTCAGCATAAGAAGATACAGATGATACTAAACAGTGCACAATCAGCAAACATCCCACTTCTGAAATTACATTAGTCATTGAAGAAGTAGAGGATGGAGGGCATCAGATACTTTGTGAAAGTTTGGTCTCCAAAAACCACAACTATCCTTTTTGATGCCTCCTTATCAGTAGAGTTTTCCCACATTTGCATCAAATCAATTCTATCATGACCCCTTACTACCACAGCCTTGATAGTTTCTTGCATAATCAGTGCTCATAAAGGAATCCAGGCCTTTGGGAAGACTGGATTACATTATTTAGAAGTTCGAAAGTAGTCTGCACGAGGCCAGATTATTAGGTTTAGGTAACTTGGGGAAAAATAAAAGTTATGCAAACAAATAAACAATTGTGGATACTGCAGATCTGAAACAAAAACAGAAATTGCTGGAGAAATTCAGCAGGTCTGGCAGCACCTGTGGAGAGAAATCAGAGTCAATGTCTGGAGTCCAGTCAATGTTGTCAGCAATCACTCACTAAGAAGTATGACTGTCCACTTCGGAAATTCCATGTCACTGGTCATGGGTTCAGTGGTTCCTTGTGCAGCTGATCAGGCTGATCCTAGGGCCACATCTCCCACCAAACATTTGATGGGTGTTTCTAGGAAATGGGACTGTCCCCTTTCCTTTGAAATCACTGGTATTCCTTTTTCTAATTCAATTTGAGTTTTTTTTTTTAAAAAGTGTCGTCTTTTCATACAGGAGTTTCTTCCAAGTTGGTTTCTTCTTCTTCTCACATGTTGACATCTAGGTTGCATTTCTTGAGGGAAGCCTTCAGGGAATCTTTAAAATGGTTCCTTCATCCTCCTCTCATTTGAGTACCTTCCTTGAGCTGGGGGAAGATTTGCATTGGCAGTCAGAACTCAGGCTTCCTAAGCGCATGGCCAACCCAGTGGAGTTGGTTTCAAATGATCAAGGCGTTGATGTTGCTGATGCTAGTATGCCTGGCCTCCCAGCTGACTCAGAGAAACCATCTCAGAGTTTTGATGGTAATACTCAAGGGTCTTGAGGTGATGTCTAAACATAGTCCAAGTGTTGGATCCATAAAGAATAGTGGTTATAGACAAGGATCTTACTATCAGCACAGGTGTCATGGTCATAGAAGACTCTTGTCCTTAGGTGTCTGAAGGCAGCACTAACGTCAGATGCAATATTGAATCACTGCAATGTTAACCTTAAATAAGAGGTAGCTTCCCAGGTAAAGGAAACATTCCAAGGTTGGGAGGATTTTTCTGTTGATTTTAATGGAGGGATGGACTAGAACATGACCTAGAATGGGTTGGTAAAGGATTTGAATCTTCTTGAGGTTGAGGCCGAGACCGAGACCATGACCATATCTTTGGTATACTTCCACAAGGCATTAAGTGGGGCTTGGAGATTCTCTTCTGAGAGCAGAGATGACATTGTAATTCGCACATTGAAGTCCCAACAGTGAGGGTAATGTCATTTTCTTCTTGGATTTCAATCAGTTGAGGTTGAAAACTTTTCTATCATAGAGCTATAAAGCATTGATACAGACTGTTCAGTCCGACTCGTCCATGCTAACTAGATATCCTATATAAATCTAGTTACATTTGCCAGGTTTTGGCTCGTATCCCTCTAAACCCTTTCTATTCATATATCCATCCAGATGCCTTTTAAATGTTGTAATTATATCAGCCTCAACTACTTCGTCTGACAGCTTGTTCCTCACAAGAAAAGGTTGCCCCTTAGGTCCCTTTTAAATCTTTCCCCTCTCACCTTAAACCTGTGCCCTCTAGTTCTGGATTCCCCTAGCCTGTAGATAATGTCCACACCACTGAGAAGCTCGTTGTTGATAAGATCAAAAATTGTGGTGATGAAGGTGGGGATAAAAGGGTGGGTACAATGACATATCTCTGCTTGACCGGTCTTGATATCAAATGGATTCTGTCATATCGCGATCAGTAAGGACCATTGCCGACATCTTGTCATTGTGGAGACGGAGAATGTTTATGAATTTTATTGAATGGCTGGCCTTTGACAGGGTTTTCCATAGCACTCCCCAACTGACAGAGCTAAAAAAGCTTTAGTACGATGCATGAAGGCCATGTAGAGTGGCTATTGTTGTTCCCGACATTTCTCGGAGTTGTCAAACAATAAAACCCATGCCCACAATTCCACAGTCTGGTTAGAAGTCACATTGGCTTTCAGGAAGGATTTCCTCTGAGCCTGGGAGGAGGCATCTAGCGAGGATTCCGATGTTGATCTTCCTGGTGACGAAGAGTAAGAAAATTCCTTGGTAGTTCCCAGAGTTCACTTTGTCTCTTTTCTTCAAGATGGTAGAAATGGCAGCATTCCTGAGATTGGCAGAGATTTTTTTTTTGTCCCAGATTTTCAGAACAGTTGATGGAAATGATGGGTAAGCTCCACTCCTCCGAGCTTGAAATTCTCCACTGGAATACTGTCTACTCCTATAACTTTTCAATTCATGTGTCTAATGACAACCGTCAACTTCTGCAACTCTAGGTGGGAGTCCAAGATTGCCTTTGATGGATATTTCCTCAAATGCATCTTCATTGACAATTATATCACAGTTTAGGAGACTATTGAAGCTCTCTCTCCATCAGGGGCCAACGTTTTCTCTGTTTCTCAAAAGGATACCATCCTTACTCCACAGCAGTTTGAGGGAAAGGGTGTTGCATCTGTATATTGCCTTGGTGGAACTGCTGACAATCTTGATACTCAGGATTTCATCAAGGAGTTGCAGTTCCTTAGCTTTCTCAGTCCACCATGGTTCTTCATTTCCCTCGCTCCTCTTTGTAACTCCACCGTAGCAGTTTGTTGAGTTCTTCTCGTTGCCTATCTGGTGATGTGGGTTGGGGTCAGGCATGGATAGCTTTCCTCTTCGTATTGACGATGTCTTGGACGATACAGTCAGTCGTTCTCATCGAACCAGTATTGGTGGTTCTTCTAACAAACAGTTTCTTCACCGCATGAGATGATGGCTGTCTTCAGTTCCTTCCAGATTTCCTCTGCTCCATTAAAATGAATTCTGGAGATTTTGGTGAAGACATTGCTATAAGTACACTGGTCTGCTTGGCTCTTGAAGCTGTGCAATGTTGAGCTTTTTTCTGAATTGTTTCTTTGCTTTCAGCTGCTTCTGGTGGCATTTGATGGACATTGAGGAGTGGATGAGTCGGTGGTCTGTCCAACAGTTGTCTGCACTGGTCATTGCTTTCGTAATGAGGACATCTTTTAGGTCTCGGGATCAAACAATGACATGTTTTGATTGTGGATGCCTCCAAGAAATCTCGAACTCATCCTTTTGGCAGAACAGTGTGTCAGTGATGACCAGCTAGTGTTCTGCACATTCGACGAACAGGAGAATCCCATTAGAGTTGCAATTTCCAGTTCCTCCCTTTCTAGAGTTGAGCATCCTCTCAAACCCTGCATTGAAGTCCGCAAGGAAAATAATTTAATCTTCCTTAGGTGAGTATGGTGTCCAGGGCAGAATAGGAGCCTTCTTTGGACTCATCTGTGGCTTCAAGGGTTGAAGCTTAGGTACTCAAACCATTGCCTGCTGGTTCCTGGCAAGTTGTAAACAAAGTCATGAAGTAATTGTTGATGCTAACAGGGAGCTCCAAAAGTCAGTTGACAAGTTTGTTCTTAATAGTGAATCCAATTCCATGTGTTCTAGGTCAATCCTTGGCTTTTCCTCTGCAGAAGGGGTAAACACCACTTTTTCCTGTAGGACAGGAAATCAATGAAGTGCCTAACTTAATAGACAGCTCTTCATTTTGGCTGATTATGCTGCGCTTTCTCTGAGTTTACATTCCAGGTTCTGAGATTGAGTTCTACTTTGGCTTTCAGGCCACACTGAGATGAGCCCACTGCATGCGATTTACCAGCCAGGTTCGTAATAGAATATTTTTAGGGCACCTTTTCTAGCCCCTTCCCTGCGTGGAGTGAGCAGAGTGGATCTTGAAGGAAGTGAAGCAACCGGCCAAAACACACTCCTGTCCCCATTATAAGAGCAAAAACAACAATCAAACTCTTACTTACATGCCAGCCCATAGATAGGGACTTGCAGATCTCTCAATCCTGTTCCCATCTCCTCTCACCACAGGGCCTGTGTGTATACGCTTACGGAAAATTGAATTTGTCTAGATAGACACCTTGTGCTGGACATTTTATAACATGTGAATGCCATAGCCTGGATCACCATTGAGGCCTTCTTTTGGCTCATTGCCTCCAACGTTACTACCATGTGAAGCAGGGCAGGGCAACCCAGGTAGAAGGTATTCATGTAATATCAATGGCTACAATGGCAGATGAAGGCTGCAATAGACAGATCCCCCAGTCATCAAGGCTTCCCTACCGCTGGAACTTGATCTACCTTTGGATGAGATTCTGAATTTCCTTCCTCAAAAGGCAGTGGATGTAAAGTTTTTAAATTCTTTTGCGATATTAGGAATATATCTAGTTGCCCTTGAGAAGGTGGTAAGTTCCACCTTGAACTGTTGGAGGCCATTTTGTGCAGGAACACCTACAATGCTGTTACGGAAGTTCCAGCACTATATTTCAAAGTCTGAATGATGAGTGGTTTAGATGGGAAATTATCGGTTGTAATGTTCCAACAAATATGCTACCCTTGCCCTTCTAGATGGCAGTGGACATGGGCTCAGATGGTACTGTCTAAAAGGAGACTTGAATTTCTGCAGTGCATCCAAATCCACAGTACAATGTCGTTGAGCGTGCGGTAGAGGGACTGAATGTTTGTGGATACGATGGCTCAGTGTTATATTTTGACTAGAGCTTCACACTGCCATGCTTGTGATAGCATAAACCTCTTAAAAAAGCAGGTTTTCAGCTGGAACACGTGTATTTTGGCTCAGCTTTAGCACCACATATTGAAGGAAGAGAGATTGGACCTGCTCGTTTTTCCAGTTTCCAATTTGAATTAACAATGTGCTTACTTCAATATTGTCAATCACCTTTTCAGAATTTCTCCTCTCAGCTTTCTGCAGGGAAGGGGTAGCGTAAAGGGGAAAGGGATGATCCAGACAATGTGAAACACCCAAAGCTTTTTAATCTAAAATCCACACAACTGCTGCTTCAAAGAAAGTCATTGTGGAGTGTTTTAATTTTTCTGTAACTTTGATTTCCCATTTCTGTGCACAAAAGAGCTGCTTTAAAAGTCAAGAATTACTGAGGTATTACTGCATGTTTGGAAAGCAAGTAACTTGAAACTAATTGCAAACACTGTTGGTTGAAAAAGGTCAGACAAGCTGGAACCAAAGTCAAAAAAAATGGAGATTCAGCCAGCAACAAGTAGCAATTGGTTTGTGGATGAGGGACCAGTTATCAATAACACTGTTTTAGCAGGCACAAGGCCTGTGATCACTTCAAGCTGTTCAGCTGTTTGAAAGCAGTGAACAAGAGAAAGAGAAGCCAATAGAGCTCCACCAGCTCTGGAGTTATCGGTTCACTGAAGTAAAACCAGTTTGATTTTCTTTCAGCAGTTGCTGTGACTTTTCATTAATAAGTCAGACTAAGTATGAACCAGCCACCAAGTGCCTCATGCAAACTACTGAAAACAACTAGAGAAGGAAGATCCAGCAGCAGTGTTCTGATCAGCACAAGAATCATCTCAGCAAATCCTTTGAAAAGAGCACACTGAACTGCTTTCTGTGTTTCCCTCTACCCTCATTCCCCCCCATTTATGTATAGAGGTTAGGGTTTTACCCAGCAATTATATGCTAATTCACATTTAACTGCAGCTAGAGTTGGTTTACTTGTACAAACAGCAAGTCTTGTTAACTACAGAAACCTGGTCAATGCTTTGTCAACCTGGGTCTAAGACAGTTAAATTTGGCAATTGTGTACATTTCTTCTGATAACTAAACAGTGGGGCTCAACTTCCAGCACACTAACCCAGTGATGTTGAGTTATATTATTAGTGTCAATCTAGAGTTCATTAAATCTGCCCAAGTGAAAGTGAAATGTGACTTGGCAACTCCACTCAAAATATTAATTAATTGGCTAAATGTTAACTGCTTTTTAAAATCAAATTAATGGTGTATACACCAGTCAAGTCAGAAAACCATATGGGGGAATGGAAGGAAGGTGGGAATTTGATTCCCAATGAAACATCTACACTAAAACCAATGCAAAAATCAGTTGTTACAATCCTGGCCAACAATGTGCACTTCAGTAAAAAGCTTGAAAAAAGTGGTAGAGTCAAAATGCATACAGCAGTTTATTTGAAGACCTTCTAACTTTCCAATACAGAAGTCATTTCGTGCCAAGTGGTCATCACAGAACTTCGAGGTTCTTAAGACATTTCACTGCATTTGGTTTGATTCTTCCAAATCAGAGATGGAGAAGGCATTCACATCCATCTGCTTTGAAAATTGGTTCTTCATTTGGCTAAAATTCTCAAGTTGGTGCTAATATACATTGCTTATAACTCAGTTTAAAAGCTTGGTTTACTTCCATTCACTGCCCAAGGTTACATTAGGGTATCCTTTACTAGACCTAGGGTTACCTCCATGAACTCTTCTGCAGAGTTAGCGGGATCTGCAGGAAGCTTAATGGTGTCAGCTAATTATCTGAAACATCAGAAATGTAAACAAGATTAAAAATTATACAAGTGTCTATCATATTTATAAATGGCCAGTGGTATACATACATGTTTTTATTGTGAAGTTGCAGTTCTACATAGAATCAATCCATCATAAACTGTTAGTTGATTACACAAATGAACTTTGAACCCATTAAATGTTAGAGCTGATGTTAAAGCAGATGGCAGTAAATACTTCCACAAAAATGGAATATTGATTTAGCATTTTTACAGTTTTCCACGTTTACAGCAAAGAATGCATCTGAATTGCGTCCTGGCTTCCCAAATGCCTGCCGCTTCCCCCCCCCACCCCCAACCCCCCAACCCCAATGCGCCACCTCCAAAACCCTATCAGACATCAGTAAGTTGTCTTTGGACAATACCCCTAGATATCAGCAAAATTTACACATGATGCCAAAGATAATTGATGGGGTTTCCATCTAGAATCAGTGCAATACTTGTCAGGATCTTGAAGACGCGATTTAAAAAATAAGCAGGACCCACAATACTAACTTCCTTTTCTGCAGTGCTCATTCATTTCCTTAATGAGACCCATATTGAATCAGCCAATTAGGTGCGATACTTAAGGGGGGGGTTTACTTTGAAGATTCATGCTGTTCATCCTCTCCAAAGATATCATTCTGCTTCCGCTTCATTTCTTCAAAGTCAAACTCAACACCCATCATCCTCCTGTAAATATCTTTAATGTCATCACAAGTGGTCTCAAAGTGGGTGGTTGCATCATATGTTCTTGAAATGAAAATCTGCGGCAAGATAAAAGTAACCAGTTAATTCAGAAGCGAGTTTGCTGAATAGCTGTTTTCTGATTACTTACATGGAACCTGTTATCTAAACTATAGAGCACCTCTCCTTGTTATCCAGGTCTGAAATCAATTAAAGTAGGTTGGCTGCTGCAGCCAGTGGATTTCTATCAATGACCTCTGATAAGCCACACCAAATGATCTAACCTTGGCCCCATCTTCATCCCCAGACAGCATTAGAGAATCAATGTCTACACATTTGAGGTCTGTAATTATCAATCTGCTCAAAATTCTCATCTATTTTTCATGCCTCTGCTCCTGCAAACGTCAACCATTGCCAGGGGGGTGAGGCAATGAAGTCTCACGTGAGCATGATCTCACCAAATGGAAAGAGGATATAGAGCACAATAGAATACCAGATCAAGCTGGACCAGAAAACTACAAAATCTAGATCAACCCTGCTTTAAATAAGTGATCAGGTTAATGTTGAAATGCGAATGCTACTCTGCAGTTCCAAGTGCCTCCTTAAAGCCTTCTCCTGTAACTGTTCAATCTCATTTAACAAATATACAAGAAGCTTAATACATTTGTCAGCTCACGGAGGTCCCTTGTTCAACTACTTTGGCAATGGAGGGTGAAAATGGCAAACAAATTTCCTCATAGGTTTTCCTGTTGTCAAAACCTTGAATGCACAATCAGCTTTCCACATATCTTTTCAATTCACCATGACCGTAATACGTAGCTTGTGCTGCCTCATTCCCACTCGACAGCTTTTCTTCATGGCCCCCATGCTAGCTAGTACCATAAGTGGTGATTTCTACTCAGGTAGAGCCTCCCCGATTTTAAAATGTCCCATTGCCCCAGCCACCTTTTGAAGAAGTGGAACTCTAATGAAAACTATTGTCCCAATGCCATTGCCTCAAGAGCCTAAGCATGTTGCCTCCCAAACTTACAGCCATCTTTCCCACATCACTATATTCAGAATCTCTTCAGAATTTCAACAATGACTGCTCCAAAAGTGGGATCGAGTTCAATCTCCCAACTTTATGTTGCCACAAGACCAGACTGAAATCATACAAGTATTACCAAGAATGATCTAGTGAGCACTTTAGTTGCCAGAAACTATGAACCTTTAATTTCACTGGCTAAACAACCACTTCACAATTCAAATTTGATTCCAGAATGTAATGATTTTATAGTGTCATATTCCTACCTGGCTTTCAGTTCCCATGTCAGTTGGAACATACATATCACTGATGCAAACAAATCTGAAAAGAATTCAATAATAATGTTAAGTACCAAATTATCCCACAAAGTTCACATTTCAATTTGGTCACAATTCAATCTATGTGCTTATCTTTAATGGGAAGTGCTGAAATTCGAGTTATGAGCTACAATTAGGAGCTGTTTCATTATTAGGTGTATGGAACTTGCAATTTTTTGCAGTTGCCAGCATTTTATCCAAATTTAGCTGTAGACTAGCAATCTTTGGCAAGATTGCTACATTAACATAAACAACTTCAAAAGGAATACAGCAGCTATAGTGGGTCACTTGGTCCTTCAAGCCTAACTCCACCATTCAATAAAAATAAATCCTGATCTAGTTGTGGTCTCAGCTTCTTTTTCTTGCCTACACACCATACCCTTCAACTCTTATCTACTAAAATCTAACTTGCTCTTGAATAAATGTGGAGACTCAGCTGCCATTAGATCCTGGGCAGCAGAATTCTGTACTCTAACAACGCACAAACAAAAATTGCCATGTCTTAAAAGGAAAAACTCTTACTCTTAAAAGGTCTTCTAGCTTTAGTTCTTTCCACAGAAAGAAACAACTTGGTATCCACTTTCTGCTCCCCTCAAGTTCTAGGTATTTCAATCTCTTCACTTCCAAACAGCAATGGATAGAGGAAGTTTACTCAAATTGATGCGCAGATAATAAAATCAAGTTTTAAGGACATACTGCACTATAATGCAACTATATTCCATTCTTGGACATTTACATGCAAGTCAAAGCTACATTGAGGGGTGGGGAGAAACAAGAAGAGTGAGCACGTTTTTGGTTGGAGTTTTCAACCCTTGTACCCAATACCTGGGAACTACATCATGAGTTCAGTGCTATCCCACAAAAGTATCTTCTGCATGTTCAAAAACAAAAATAAAAGTGTTAGACTCAAGAACTAATGCTACTCATTACAGACCAATATTTTCTTAAACTTGTCATCCACACTGTTTTGGGATAACTTATTGTTTACTTTAGGACCATTACAAAGACATTTGGATTAGAATAAGGCTTACTGTCAAAAGAAAAAGTAGTCTTACTCCATTGTTTCAATCAAACATTGTCTGCTAAAATCTAAAACAATTCAAAATATTACACATACTTTTGTTCCACAGGCTCCAGAAGTTCCAATGCTGGCTTAATTTCACTTTCTGGATCATTGGTCTCCACTGTTGTGCTAATAATAGCAATGTACTTTCCTTGAGCAGCTACATTATGTGCGTAGGAGATCATGCAAATGTAGATGTCTAGGGAATAATTTAAAAACATTGCTAAGTCAAACAAGTTGAAACAAGTTCCGTTTTCTAAAGACAAGTTCAACAAGAGATTTACTGCTCTAGAAGTTTACACTTTCAATTCAAAACTTCACACTTCAAAACTTTTCTCAGTTCTATAAACAAAGTCTTGTATTACCACATCAGCTCGATGACCCAAGCCCTCCATTAACACTGCAGTTAGGCACCGGGACAGTAAATTAACTCACTCCTCTACTTTGCAAGTGTACCTGATCTCCCCAGTTATGACTTGTCTAACCTCTGATTGTCGGACCAGTTTGGTCCCTTTACATTCTGCTCCCATCTGGTGTAAATCGATCCTTTAGGCAAATACCAACAAGCAAAATAGGATCAAAAGAGGAAGGCAACATTTGTAGGACTTGCTCAATGTTAAATAAGCTAGCTGTAAATTGCCACATAACTGTTCTCATTTGTGGAAAACACTTCTGCGATCAAAGTTTGCACATGACTGTCTATACCCCATGGCACCAAAAGGGCGAGTGTGCATAATTCCATTTCCAGGATGAGAAGGAAATGCAGATTTATTGAAGCTACTCACCAGACTTTCTGTTGACCTGATTTTGGGGAACGATAATCTGACAGGAATTTACATCTGTTATGGTCTTAATGGGGTGACTCATGATGCAAATAACTCTAATCACTTGGCCAATCTTCTTCACACGGTCAGGCACATAACTAGGATCACAGATTAGCTGCTTACAGCGGGCAATCTGAAAACAAAATATATTTTGACTAAATCTAACAGTACCAGAAATTTCATCTTAAAAGCAAAAATAAAAACTGCAGATGCTGCGAAGAGTGGAGAAACAAAGATGGAAGCATCTGTAGAGAGAAAAACAGTTAACGGTGAGTCTAGGAACCCTCATCAGGCCCAAAAATAGCTGGGAAAGGGTATTTTTATTTATATTAGTGGAGCAGGAATTTACTCATTTCGTTTGATCTAGTCTGCTGTATTTATTGCTCACGATGTGGCCACTTGTACACGGTGGAGACAAAACGCAGACTGGATGACCACTTTGCCAAACACCTATGCTCTGTATGTAAAAATGACCAAGATTCCAGTTGCCTGCCACTTCAACACACTACGTTCCCATGCCACATTTTTGTCTCAGACCTGCTGCAGTGCTCCAGCATAACATCTCATCTTCCACTTTGGTACATTACAGGCTTCAGGACTCAATGTATTTAATCTCAGAGGATGGACATCATCCTCCATATACCCCCTACCCACACCCCTAGATCTGGTTTTGAATGGGCTGCTCTGACTTATTTTCAACTATTTGTGATGAGCAACTTAGACAAAGGAGTCAGTGGATGTGATCTCTTTGGATTTCCAAAAGGCTGCTAAATAAGTGCCATGGCATTAGGTACACGGCAGGGATACAGATTGGCTGACTGGCAGAAGGCATAGAGTAGGGATAAAGGGATTTTTTTCAGGATGGCAGCTGGTGACTAGTGGAGTTCCACTGGGGTCAGGGTTGGGACCACAATGATTCATGCTATACATTAACAATGTGGAAGAAGAAATGGAGGACTTGTAGCTACATTTGCAGATTACAAAAAATAGGTGCGTACAAGCATTGCTGAGGAAATGGGGAGGGTGCAAAAAGACTTGGACAGGCCAGGAGTAGCTTTTCCACTAGTAGGAGAGATTAGAGCACAGGTTCAAAGTAAAGGGATGACCCTTTAGAATTGAGATGAGGAGGAATTTCTTCAGCCAGAGTTGTGAATCTATGTAACTCAATGCTGCAGAAGAGTCTGGGGAGGCCAAGGCAGAGTCTTTAAGACAGCGTTAGACGGGCTCTTGACTAGCAAAGGGGATCAACGGTTGCAGGGAGAAGGCAGGAAAATGGGGTTGAGAAACATTAACTGACTGATTGTCAGAGCAAGTTTGATGGGCCAAATGGCCTAACTCATTTCTTAGTCTTGTTTATACTTCCCCTTAGCACCTACCAGCACCTTTCTATCTTGCTCAGCTTATCAATGTCTGTTTGACTATCCCTTTTGCTGGCTCGCTCTCTCTGGGCAGTCTTTATCTACTCTATTTAACTGCCACCACACACCCCCCCCACCAAAAAACCCATCCTTTCCCCAGATATTTTCAGTTCTGAAGGGCAACTGGGCTTGAAATTTTAACAGTTCTTCTCTTTATACATGCTCCCAAATCTGCCAAGTCTCTCCAGCACTTTGCCTTTGCATCACAAAGATGCTCAGCCCACTGCACCTGTCAGCACGCAATAGTTTTCCTGCCAACTACTTTTTATGGCATGTCATCCAATTCAAATGGTGTCTTCACAAACAATCCATGGACTATCCTTGAAGGATAGTTTCACTCTTTCACGATTAAAGAAATTCCAGAAGTTCAAACAAACAGTAAAGCTACTGCCTCTCAAGAGACCTTAATTCTAAGCTAACAGAATATAACAAAGAATGCATCATAATCAATAATGCAGAGAAGGGAGTTGATTAGTTTAACATCTACAGCAACCAAAGTGAAACTTCAGTATTACCTGATAAATATTTAGTTCAAAAAAATCCACAAATGGCCAAAAATGTTTCTCCATTGATTGTTTTCATATCACATTAAGCTGTATTCTGTTGACAAGTTATATTGGTAGAAGTAGAAATAAGTGATGGTTAACCAAGGTCTTGCATGTGGAAAATGCTGCAGCTTAACATTTAAGAACTCACTTAGACCGGTTTTCTGAGAGACTTAAAACAGACTGGACTCGCAAGTGATCATCCAAGTACAAACAAGACAGTTTGCATCAACCATCATCAGTAGTGATTAGACTACAATGGCTCTCCACGGCACATCCAATTTGTAATATTGATAAGTGGGAGTCATGGGCATCAAGCACTATTTATAATTAGTTCAACCCTGGATAAATCACTTTTGCACAACGGCAACTCAATGATTTTTTTTTTTTAAGCATCAACTGCACAGACGCCCCAACTAAAAAAAGTTTACGTAGAAACCCTATAATTGCGCAACTATCGCAGGTCTGTCAGCCTTCCAACTGAAAGTGGTTGACTCAGTTTCTTTACAACATATCTATATTAAAAAGTTAGATTTCAAGCAAATAAAATTGGTATTTGAATCAAGCCAAATGCTTAATGCTCTCACCTCTCCCTCCGACTTGACTCCAACTACTTGTCCATTTTCAATAATTATTTCTTCAATAGGCTTGTTTAACATGTAGGTCCCACCATAAATGGCACTTAACCTAAGAAAATAAAGCCTGCATTAGAGATTGTGAATTGCTTTGAATAGCTAGGTCAGCAAAGGACATGGGCATAGAATGTGGCTGCAACCTTTCTGTAGCAGATTTTGCAACTTATTGAAGAATCAGACCAAAAGAACATTGTAAAAATAGGAGACAACAAATGAGTTGCTCAGAAATATCCCCAAACATATAGGGCATGTGAAATTCGTGTAATTTGTCAAAATTCTTAACCATTTTATAGTTCTGTTCAACAGTGTACATTGTTTTATGGCACTTGCTCCAGATCACCCAGGACAAAAGTCAAGATGGTCAAAATAAACATGCAGCTTTCCTACATTCATTTAGTTAGATTTAAAATTTTCAAAGTGCAGTTTTCTCTAGTCCAAGAGCCAAAACCAGATACATGAAATCCACAAATACATAGATATCAGAAATACGGATTGAAAATATCGATGTTAAGCTACAACACATTTTTGCCACTATGCATTCCAACAACACATGCAAAAATGTGTAATGCCTTAATTGTAAATGCAAAACCTCCAAAAAAGTACTTTAGACACCCCAAGTACAAAATGAGCAGTGGAGGGTAGCTTGTACAGGATAACCAATGTTTAGTACGGAAATCTCCAGACAACTTAATTTGATAGCCAAAAGCATGTTCTAATGACAGATGATATATATTTTATCACTCATACAAAAGAATGCAGAGTACTAACACTGCAGTCTGATAACTGTACTTGAAAATAGCTCAAAAAGATTCAACACGTTCTCCAAGTTTCAATCATAAAGACATTTGAGATCAAGCATTATTTAAAATTGCTGAAATGTGTTAATAAACAAAGTTGAACACATCCAGTCTGAAAACGCCAGAAAAAAAAAGTACGTCTACCTATCTAAACGAGTGGAGCCGATATTTTCCAGATTTTCTTCAAATTCAGCGATTGGATAGACCAAATGAGAATACACAATGTTAAAACAACCTTAAGTTTGCACAAATTAAGACTTAATCAAAAACATAAAATAAAAATCTCAAAGTACACAGTTACTGAGTACGTGGGACATAAGTCAGCACCTACATTATCTACACCAAATCAATGATTTGAGCCTCAGTACCACACAGGACCTCCACTTGGAGGTCTAGTATTTTCACAAAAGATAGGGACAATTGGAGTCACCTCTGGTGTATATGTACTTCCTTGAGGGCAGATGAGTGACAGCAGAAAAGGTCTCAGACCAAGCAAATGTACATAGGGTTATCACCCCAAGTTTTATTTTTCTTAGTTTTACAAATACAGAAATCAAACCTGTTTGATCAAGGAGAGTTAAGCAATTACAAGAGGTCTGTAGCTTGGATTTAGAATAAGTCTTAAACCACAATTCAAAAGTTTTCTTCCTTGCCAGAAAACCCAAATCCATTCAAAACACATTTCAATATTTAATAGAACATTTACCAAATTATAATTCTCACCTGGCAAAACCCTGAGGCAACTCTCCAAGGCCATAAAGAGGGTACAGATATGGGCTTTTCCCATAGCGAGCCAGCGATTCACTGTAGAGCTTAATTCTGTTTAATGTCTCAAGGCAAGGTTGGTCAATGTAGCTGAAAGGGACAGAAAGATTTGGATGTGACCGTCATATTCATTTTTCTGCATGCAGAGCATTGACATGACATGATCAGCACGGATCATACCAACAAGTTCATCATCTTCGTGGTTAAAGAAAAACAGCAAAATAGACACCCACAGTTCTCCCCTGAAGATATACAGGGAAAGAGGAAAAAAAACTGGTACTTAGTCATAGAGATACACAGCACAGAAACAGACCTATAGGTCCAATTCAGCCGTGCTGACCAGATATCCCAAATTAATCTGGTCTCATTTGCCAGCATTTGGCCCATAGCCCTCTAAACCCTTCCTATTCATATACCCATCCGGACACCCTTTAAATGTTGTAATTGTTCCAGTGTTCTTCACTTCCTGTGGCAGCTCATTCCATACACACCCCATTTGAAGTTAAAAGGGACCACTAAAAAAGATAAATCTTTCCCCTCTCATCTTAAACCTATGCCCTTTAACTTTGGGCTCCCCTACCCTGGGAGGAAAAAAAAAGCTAATCTATTCACCTTATCCATGCCCCTTGATTTTACAGATCTCCAAGGTCACCCCTCTGCCTCTGACACTCCAAGGAAAATAGCCCCATAGCTCAAACCCTGGCAACATCCTTGTAAATCTTTTCTGAACTCTTTCAAGTTTCACAACATCCTTACTATCACAGGGAAAGCAGATTTAAATGCAGTATGCCAGAACAACATTCACACTTCAGATATCTAGGAAATAAACTAAGTTGACCCTGCGGACAAGTACAAACTGTACAGTGAAATACCATGGTTAGCTGTCATTTAAATGAGACTAGACATTTCACTAAATCTTTACATTAAAGATAGCCATAGTAGTTCTGGCCTGTAATGTTCATTGAAGACAAAGATGTGTAAGAGCAAAAGAAAACCCAAGTAGTGAGAATCTAATTTGGTAATAGTAATATACAAAAACTTCATAATTCACTACATGAAAGATGCAACTGTCATAATGACCTGATATCTGTTAATGCTCAAGGACTGATTTGATATGACCTGGTAGTCTAAAAACACTGATGAATCAAAGCATATAAACTTTAAGAGGCTTACTTTATTTACAAGAGGGAAAAGGCAAAGATCGGGGACAGTTATTTAAACAACACTTCAGAAGGGTACAAGTAGAAGATATAATGTTGAGCATGCAGGAAAAGCAAAAATGAACAAGACTAAAAATACAACAATGGTTTATAAAATTAAGTCACATACAAGCACTACTGGGGGAAGCATTAATACAACTGCTGGTTGTAATATAAAAATACAATTTAACAATGATTAACAAGGCAGAAACTCACTCCATATTGTACATAGATATACCAATAAAATGTTGCAGTAACTTTTTGTCTTGTATAAAAAAACTACTCACTCATCAGTCCTATACAAGGCTAGAGCATGGCCTGTGAAGTCGATGACATCCTTCCCCAAACCAAATTTCTCATATACATTCTTCATGGTTGTTTTCTTAGGGTCAATGCCATCCCAAGTTGTGGGATCATTTTCATCATAAACAGATACACGCTGCAAAAACTTTCTAAATCTATTTTTTTCCATAAAGCTTAACAAATCTGAAGAAAAAGCAACAATTAGTAAACACCTGAAACACAGACTCTTGGCTTTTAAATTTTAATTAGTGTTGAAACTAGCTTCAACTCAACACTTCAGGAAATATATTGTCACACTCATTTACATGCTGCTATAAACAAACAAGAAGTCTTATAAATTTTCCTTTAGCACCAACGGTCTGCTTATTTCCATTATTACAAAGATAGAGTTTGGTAATGAAGCACATTTAGCAAACTGGTAACCCTACATGATCATGCACAAAATCATAGACTCAAGGAATATCCAACTCATTCGCATGAATTGTCCTTATATGCTGACCAGCATTGACAGACCTGAAAGCATCTGGCCTTACTTCACAAAATGTTTGGTCTGGGTTGAATTTAATATTGGAAAACTACTAATAAGAGTCAGCCCAAGAGCATAAACATGCATGGTAAAATTCACATGACTCATTTGAACAGATCTAGTAAGTCAACACCAGGCACCCATGAGGCACAATGGGCCATCAGAACTACATTCAACCACAACCCGCAACTTCAGTGCGCTACATCCCCCTCCACTCTACCAATGCCATTAAGTCCAAGTGGTCAACCCTGGTCTAATGAAAAGGGCAAAGGAGCAGAACCAGGCATATCTGCAAAGAGATTTTAACTAGCTCAGACACAATGGATTGCATCACCTCTGTGCCATAACTTTTCTATGTTCTAATTTGGTGAAATGAGAATACATGAATACTTGCATGGCTAACAGCAAGTGCAGCATGCAACAGACAGGGCTAAGAGATCCCAAAGGATCAGATCCAAGTTCTGTAGTCCTACCACACCCAGCCACGTTAGTGGACCTGGAAACAACAGAATGAGGCTGCTCCACAATTATTCCCAAGAACAATGAAGGCCCAGCACATCAGTGCAAAAGGACAAAGCTATTTGTATCCAACTTCAGAGGTGCTATGTGGAGAATCCATCTCTGCACAAAAGGAGTTATTCAGATGTTCAATTCGGGTCCTGCCAGGACCCATCAGTTCCTGACCTCATTCGGCCTTGGTCAAAGTGGACATAAGCACTGAAACATGAATACCACAGACCAACAATCCGTTCATGTTAACAATAATTTTAACTCAAATTGCTAGCCAAGATTTCCACGATTGCTATTTTAAAAAAACAATGGAACACAAGTCTTGCTATGAAATAATTCTGTATGAACAAAGATTAAGGGAGTTAAATAGTTAGAAAATGGAAAAGAAAATCTTATGATTTTGGTAGGAGAGCTAAGTATGTTAGGCAAATGTCTCTGAAATACCAGTTTCCAGTATTACAGGCAAACATCTGCTTACAGGACCTGCACGTGCCTGGTGCTCTGACTAGATAAAGAGCAGTTCTACTGGACTGCAAGGCAACAATGCTGCGTGAGCTTGACAAGTGCATTTTCTGTTCGAAACAAAAAGAAAAGAGGGAAACTGCTACTAAACAATCATCATCAAGTGTTTTCCTACATGAGTAACCACAAAGGATTTCGGCAGATTCGTTTGATTTTATTCTTGATATTGAACTCAATTGCTAGAAAAGAAAATATAACCAAAGTCATAACATCTATAAACTCTCAGGCTACTTAATTGCAACCACTCTACCACTTTTAGTTCCTACTCACTGGATGACAAGGCTTCTTTTTCAGTCGATGGGACCTTGTAGATTTTGCATTTTTTGTAAACATAGCTGCCCTCGATGACCTTAAAGTCCAGGTACCGGGTGACTTCAGTATACAGTAGCATCTTCACAAGCTGCCCTAAAGGTAAAAGTATTTCACTTTTTAAAGTGCATGCTAGGATATATTTTATCCAAAAAAAAAACTACAAAGCACTACAATAGGAGGAGAAGGGTGAGAGAAATGCAGGGGGTAGGAAGAAAGGCATGAATGAGAAAGAGGGAGGAAAATCATTATACAAGACTCGAGATCGCAGGCCATCTCCAAGCATTAGCCTGATTATTTGCTGATATCTGAAGTTTAAACCTTGGAGCCAGGATCTTCTGAATTAGAGGCAAAATGTACAACCAAGTCCTGATAGACATGCAATATATTCAATCACCCTGCTTTCCTGTGTACCTCTACCATTATCCTAACTACATACCTCTATATACGGGTTGTGTGAATTCAGTTTAGCTATTATTTTAGTGCAGTAGCAACAAGGAATTTTACAATTAGCAAAAATATCTACTAGCAGACAGGGTGGAGTTGTACAGAGTATCAACCCATATGCACATGATCACTTGGTTGACATACCAAGAGAAACCTGTGGCAAGTTCAGGTGGTAGTACATAAAAACCAGGAGTAGACCATTTGGCCCTTCAAGCCTGCCGTGCCATTCATCAAGATCAGTTATCTGTGCTAGGCACTATTTTGTCTTTTTGTTTGGTTCAATATAATTGACAAATGCTTGATATTTCAATCTACTACCTCCTCTCTAAATCTTAGTGATTTAGCCCCCACAACACAATGGTAGAGATTTCACAACTTTCATTACCCTCCGAGAGAACATTCCTTCACATCAGATGTTAACTACAGATGGCGATGGAGTAGCAGCAGAGTATTAGGGCTGCTGAGATCAGAACTCGACTGCCTGTCTACTTTCTTCCCTTTTTGCATGCAACAGTGGCAGCATCATGAGCTACCACAAAGTTACTGCTTCACTCAATGCATTCAATCATCATGTCTTTGAACACAAAGTGTTCCATAGGTTATACAATAAGGATTATATTTGCAATTTACCTACCATTTGCCATAAGAAACTTCGGAATCAGGTCCACATTCCAATCTCTTCCCCTGCCCATGGATTCTGGTGGTGAACCGGGGAGATTAAATCTTTTGTACAGCTGAAGAGAGAATGAAATTTAGCATAATGTAAGCATAAAGTATATGGGGGCTTCACCATTTTCTTGTGCATCTGATTGTGTTAAAAATCAGGACAACTGATACAATTCAAACTAACTTTCATGTAGATGGTGGCCTATAGCTGCATTATTCTTTTTTGCAGAGTACCAAAACCTTAAACAGCATCTTCTTGACAGCAATCTCAGGAATGTTACAAAACACAGGGGCTAGACCTAGCATTCATAGTTACAACTCTTCATATTTCCTTGATTTCAGCTGTATTAATTTGCAAAGTTAGCCAAATACTGTCTGCAAAAAGGAAAAAGTGACAAGGTTATGGTTTTAAATGAATGGAATCTGCTGTATGGGAAATGGAATATATTCCACTTTTCTGCTAAAAGGACAAAGTAAGAAACTTTATGGAGTGTTCAATGAGTCAGCCAATGTTGCATTAGGTATTACGGAGCCCTGGAATCCTTCACTAGCCTCAAGAGACTGCATGTAAAAATTGTTATCCAGGTCAGATAAACATTATGGATGTACAAGCATTATTTCCATTTATAGAAGACTTTTCATCCATCCCAGAAGTGTAGTGCCACATGAGACAAATGAAGTTACTGAGTGTCTGCACTGACTAAGCCAATCTGTTGCGACCTTACCAGTAACATGGACTTTTCATTTGCATTTCCATCTCCAAACTCCAATACATTATACTTGTAACACCTCAATTGATGCATTTTGAACAACCTTTTTCCTTTCATGAAGGGCTATCTAGCCTACAAGCTTCTGATCTCAATTATTCCAACTAAGCCAAGCCAACAGAGAACTAAATGTAGTACAGGTAAGTCACATCTCATTAATGGCGAAACATTGAATATATTGCTAAACTAAGCTGCAGCGTGGAAGTCACCAGATTCCTCCTAATCCACCAAGTTTAAGATTTGACATTGATGCACATCAATTTTGCCTTTGGGGGAACTGACCAAATTCAATTTCTGGTCCCGAATGAAGAGAAGTCATAGTTTCAATGTAAGTAAGGCAAATGCTAAATATCCACACTGTGCAAACAGACCAACCAAAAATCCCTAAAAACCTGTGACTTTATTTTTTCCAACACACCCCATTTTAAACTAATTGCATATGTTTTGAAGTATAACTTGGCGAGTGGCAACTGATTAACCAAAATCAGTATGACAATGCAGGACTAGTCTAATGAGCATACCAAAGAGTCCTCAAAATCTGACATTAAAACAATCCAATATTAAAACTTACATCTGGACAACAGGTCACAATTGGAAACAACATTGGACCCGCTCCTCCATTCAATACAATCCTGGCCAATCCTCTTTCTCTTTGTAGCCCTTTGCATCCTGAAAATGTATTTCTCAAGTATATGCAGCAACTTAACCTCCACAGCCTTCTACTTTAGAGCATTCCACAAATTCACCACCCGAGTGAAAAATGTCTTATTTTTGCTGTAATTGTCCACCCCATACCACTGCTGCATTCATTCTGTACAACCCGGTCAAAAATTTTAAACACTCAAGTGAGATCCCCTTTTATTCTTCTAAACTTACCTGTTCAACCCAAACTCTCCTCATACAACAAACCTACCATTTAGAGACTAGTCTGTTGAGCCTTCGCCAAACTCCTATGTTAAACATCTCTTGAAAGTTTCTACTATATTTAGTCCTCAATAGTCCTGCCTATCAAGGAACTTATTTAGCTTTACCAGCTATGCATGGTGTCCTATAAAGAAAACTCCTAGGAGTTTTCAAACCAGCCAAATTATTGCAAGATATATTCCATCTACACAGGCACATTACTTGTAAGGATACAAACCACAAGTCAATACTTATTGAAATAATTATAAATTACATTATAATGGTGAAGACTGTATTATCAACTACTGTAGTTGAAGATATTCACTTGAGGGAGAATAATCCAAATAAACATTCTATATTCTCAAATAATAAGTGTCAGTGAATGTCAAAGATTATTTATAACATATTGCACTTTAAAATTTGTGTAATGTTTAACTCCACCTTAAAACACCTTCTGGATAATCAAACAGAAAACCATACACAATCCAGCACAATTTGCTTTGAATGTCTGTCTCAATCTTCAATTTGAGCTAATGGTGAACTCAACCCATTTGACCCAAGATGCCTGACCTATTCTCCCACTGTATGGGCTAGTGCAATAGCTTTCAAGACTTAAGGGATTTCTTTGTGGCTATCAAACAGGCTTTTTACTAATTATGTACCAATAAAAACTTTTAAAAAACTTAATTGAACTGTCTTTTTAGTGACTGAAACTCACAGGTCTGCTAAGCATTTCTCATCACAGATGACTGGTTACTATTTTCTACTGTCAAGACTTCAAGGTTTTAAGAATCTTTAACTTCAGCAGTATTTTGACACTAGCTTTTTGGATTTATTCAAATGCTGTAGTGAGTTTTATTTTTCATTCCTTTTAATTTAATTTAAAAATTTATTAAATTGGTCAATTCTTTTACATACTTTTTGAGTAATGACATCTAAACTGCACAATTCTCCAGGTGTACAAGTACACTAAGCCGGGTTGTACATGAACATTTCCCTATTTATCACCATTTAAATAAAACGGTGTCTGTTTCTTCCAAAGTGGACATCCTCACACTTGCCCACGTTATTCTGTATTTGCCAATTCACTCAACTTGACAGTCATCTTGAAGCCTCTTTACTTCCACCTCACCAGCAAATTGGAAAATACAAAAATTTGATTCCCTTAATCAAACTGTGGTAGATTCAGTTACACAGCATAGAAACAGGCCCTTTGGCCCACTATGTCAATACCAACCAAAACACCAAACTACACTAATTCATTTATCTGCACTTTGACCATTGCCTATGCCCTGGCATTTTAAGTACTCATCCAGATGCTTAGATGTTGAGTATACCTACCTCCACAATCCTTTCAGGCAGTCAGTTCCGTATTTCTACCACATTCTGGTGAATTTTTTTCCCCTTCAGTCTCATCTAAACTGATTGCTCCTCACCTTAAACCTATGCACTCAGCTCTTTGATGTGTCTGCTAGGGAAAGAGAGATTCCCACTACCCATACTTCTAATTGTGTATACCTCTCAATGTCTTTCTCCTCTGCAAATACAGTTGAGACGTATTTAAGACTTTACTAAGGTTGCTCCTTTGGTCTCAATAGATTCCACTCTGGTAATCATCTTACTCCTAATATACTTTTAGAGGCTTGGGGAATTCCTTGATCCCATCTACCAAAAGATATTTTATGGCCCCTCTTTGCCCTTCCAGTTTTCTTTTGAAGCAACCTCCTACACTTTATACTTTTGAAGTGTCTCCCTGTTTTTAAATGCATTGTACTTTACATAGGCTTCCTTCTTTTTAATCAAACGAAATATCCTTTAACATCCAGAGCTCCCTGAACTTGCTGCCTTGCCATTCACTCAGAGGAATTCTCAGTATACTACTTTTAAAAGACCTGCACTTTCCAAATATGGACTACTCTGCAAGTAGCTGCTATCAGTCTGTTTGTCAGATCCTGTCTAATGATATTGAAATCTGCCTTGCCCAATTTAGATACTTAAATTCTGTACTATCCTTATCTCTTGCCATTAAGGCTTTGAAAATTAAGAGTTATGGTCACTACCCGCAAAATGCTCTCCCACAAACTTGAAACACTTGACCAGCTACAATCCCTAGGGTTAGGTCTAGCACTACCCCATCTCTAGTAGGACTATGTACTGGTAACATGAATGCATTTAAATTCCACCTGTCTAATCCTTTCACACTTGATATATCATGAAGAGCTGGTGCTCAAGTCAGTGAGCACAGATCAATACTCTGGCTAAAAACATTGCCTTCAACTTATGAGCATTTTATGAAAGTATCAAGGCCAAGAAGATAGAATTTCAGGATTGTGCATATTTTATGCTAAGCTAGATGCAAGTAGTTCTATTACTTACATCATCCAGTGGTGTTATGGATGCACTTTCACCTCCATAGTAAGAGTTGCGATCCATGTGCAGGACCTTCTTCCCTTTCACAGACATTAGACCAGAAAGAATGCATTCCTGTAAAAAAGAATTTAAAAGAAAAAAAAAGTCAGAATTCAGATGAAACTATGAGCCGCTGGATCAACCACAACATTCCTTACTGGAAAGCCATGCAAGGCTTGCTGCAGTCCATATCATTCCATTAAGAACAGATCGATAGCAAGTTTCAAACTGTCAAGAAGGAGGGATCCCATCCAGAGAGACAGCTCGAGTGGGAATATAGTTCAGCGATTTTGGAGGCAACATGGGAGGTGGCACAGAGTGGAATGAGGTGGTCTTTCCTCGCTTTTTTCTGTTTTGTGAAGTTTTTCAATTTAAAACGTTCAAAACCCAGGATCAGGAGCTCAGCACAAAAAATGACATCACAGGATCAAGAGTCCCAAAGGCTATGTTGCCTACCTGGTGCCAAGGTCAAGACCTCTGTGGATAGTGTGGAGGGCTGTTCTAGGTTGCAAAGGGACATTGATAGGATGCAGAGCTGGGCTAAGAAGTGGCAGATGGAGTTTAACCCTGAAAAGTGTGAGGTGATTCCTTTTTGGAAGGACAAACTGAAAGCAGAATACAGGGTTAACGGAAAGATTTCTGGCAGTGTGGAGGAGCAGAAGGATCTTGGGGCTCATGTCCACAGTTCCCTGAAAGCTGCCACCCAGATGGATAGAGTTGTTAAGGCGGCGTATGGTGTCTTAGCTTTCATTAATAGAGGGATTGGGTTCAAGAGCCATGAAGTTATGCTCCAGCTATACAAAACCCTGGTTCGGCCACATCTGGAGCATTGTGTCCAGAACTGGTCACCTCATTACAGGAAAGATGTGGAAGCATTGGAAAAGGTGCAGAGGAGATTTACCAGGATGTTGCCTGGAATGGAGGGAAGGTCTTACGAGGAAAGGCTGAGAGCGCTAGGGCTTTTCTCCTTAGAACGATGAAGGATGAGAGGTGACTTGATAGAGGTGTACAAAAATGATCAGAGGTATAGATAGAGTGGACAGCCAGAGACCTTTTCCTAGGGTGGAGGTAGCTGTTACGAGGGGGCATAGTTTTAAAGAGAGTGGAGGTAGATATAGGGGAGACATCAGAGGTAGGTTCTTTAAATCAGTGTGGTCAGGGCGTGGAGTCGGCCTCATTGGGGGCATTTAAGCAGCTATTAAATAGGCATATAGATGATAGTATAAGGCAAGGGTGAAGGTTAGATAGACCTAGTTCGACAACATCATGGGCCGAAGGGTCTGTACTGCGCTATGTTCTACGTTCATCTGGCCTACAAAAGGAACTTTGAGTGGGAGGGGACGAACCAGTTGTACCAATAATATAGGCAGAAAGAGGAAAGCATTTCTGCTCAGGAAGCGCAAGCAGCTAGGGGCTAAATTAAAACTGGAACTAAAAAGCCTCTAAATTACAACATGAGCCATGAGCAAATCAGCACGGGGGTCAACAAGATGAAAAAGGTAGACAAAGCTCAAAAATTGGTTATGGGAGAAACATGTTCAAATTCAGTAGTACTTGGGAAGGAGGGAACTGTTCCAATGAGAGGGGCTCCATGTGAACCATGCTGGGACTAGAATCCTGGCAAGTCACACAACTATGGCTGTAGATAGGACTTCAAATAGTAGGCTTTATTTTTGGGTTGGGGAGGAAGGAGGAGCTGCTGCTGGTGTTCAGAGGTTAAAGTTTCCAGAAATAGTATGGAAAGGGTCAGGAATCTAACTTCAGGCACAGGCCGAGAACTAGATATTCACGGGTCCATATCCTATCAAAAGGCTAGGCAGATGGTCAGAGGAAGTGGGAATTCTTAGTAAGAATTGAAATTAAAATTAATAGCATAAAGTGATAAGAGTCAGAAGGCATAGAATCTGTGTTGAGGAACCGCAAAGGGGAAACAAAGACCCGACTGGGAATTTTGTAAACACCACCTAGCAGTAGTCAGGATGAGAGAAAGAAAATCAAGAGTTAAAAAAACGCATTTATCAAAGACACCATTACAATAATCACTGGGGACTTCAATATGCAGGTGGGCTGAGAAAATCAGATTGGTAGGGGATCCCAAGAAAAAAAGAATTCTTAGAAGGTCTACAAGATGATTTTTTGCAACAGTTTGTGGTACAGCCCACTTGTGATAAGACAATTCTGGGTTTGGTGACGTGCAATGAGGTAGACTTGATTAGGGGGCTTAAGGTGAAGAAAGCCCTAGGGGGCAGTGATCACAATATGATGAATTCGCCCTGAAGTTTGAGAGGATGAAGCTGGAATCAGATGTAATGGTTTTACAATTGAGTAAAGGTAACTACAAAGACATGAGATAGGTGCTGGTCAGAACTGACTGAAAGGGGAGCATAGCAAGATGGAGTAGCAGCAATAATAGCAGGATTTTCTGGAGGTAGCTTGGGAGGCACAGCAGAAATTCAGCACATACTAAAGGAGAGGGTGAGGCAACCACGGCCAACAAGGGAAGTCAGGGACAGAATAAAAGAAGGAAAGGCATATAAAGTGATCCAGATTAGTGGGAAGCCCTTGAAAGGCAAGAGAGGAGAAGATGAAATGAGTGTAAGGTAACTTAAAGATTCTACATTTTGTTTTTAAGGTATTTAAAAACTGAGGGGCTAATGTAGACATTGAACAGCTGGAAGTGAGGCTGAAACAGTAATAAATGGGGAACAAAGAAATGGTGCAGGAACTTAATAGGTGCTTTGCATCATTTATCACAGTTGAAGACATGAGCAGTATACCAAAACCTCCAGAAAGTCAGGGGGCAAACGTGAAGGTGGTGGTGAGAAAGTTAAAAAGGTTTGAAGGTGGATCAGGCAGACTACATCTCGAGTTCTGAAGGAGATAGTGAAGAGATTGTAAAGGCATTCGTGGTGATCTTTCAGGAATTACTGGAGACTGGGTTGGAGTCAGAGGGCTGGAAAATGCTTAATGTTATACCTGTCTGAGGCAAAAGATACAAACTACAGGCCAGTTAGCCCAAGGTAAGATTTTACAGTCCGTTATTAAAAGGTTGAGATTGGAATACTTGAAAATGCATGGTAAGATAAGCAGAGTCAGTACAACTTCATCAAGGAGAGATCTTGCCTGACAAATCTATTAGAAGTCTTTGAGGAGATAACAAGCATGTTAGACAAGGGAGAATCAGTGGACGTGATCTGCACGGATTTCCAGAAGAACTCTGACAAGGTGACACAGGAGGCTGCTAAATAAGATGACCCCATGGCATTAGGGGCAAGGTGCTGGCATGGAGAGGACTGACTGACTGCCTTGTGCAAGGCAGAGTGGGGATAAAAGGGTTTTCTTTAAAAAAAAAAGAATGGCAGCCAGTGACTAATGGAGTTCTGCAGGGGTCTGTGATATGAATAGTTGCGGTCCTATTACATTTAACTGTCTGGACAAAAAGGAACTCAGGGCATCGTGTAATCAGTGAATTCAAAACATGGTGGGATGGGAAGTATTGAGTGAGCACGGAGGCTGCAGAAGGACTTGGATAGGTTAGGGGAGTGCATTCCATATGACACTTAGTCCAATGTGGGAAAGTGAGGTTATGTACCTTGGTAGGAAGAGAGACTATGGGAATTAGGAGTCCTAGTTCAGGATTCTGTTAAGGTTAAGATGCGGGCAGTTAGGAAGGCCATGTTAGCCTTCATTTCAAGGAGGCTAGAATACACGTGCAGAGGTGTGCTGCTGAAACTGATAGGGATCTGGTCAGACCAGATTTTGGAAAATTTTGGGCAGTTTTGGGCCCCCACCTCCAAGGAAGTGGGTGGTGTATTGGAGGGCATCCATTCTGGGGTCTATACTCAATGGAATTTAGATGGATGAGGAGGATCTCATTGAAACTTAGAACTTAGAAGAGATCTGGACAGAGTAGGCATGAAGATGATGTTTCCACTAGGAGTGACAAGAAACCAAGGGCACAGCCTCAGTGATGGGATGACCCATCAGAACTGAGACGAGGAGGAATTTCTTCAGCTCGTGTCATTAATCTGTGGAACTCATTGATGCACAGGGCTGTGAAGGCCAAGTCATTGAGTGGTTCTTGATTAACAATGAGATCAAGAGTTAGAGGGAGAACGGGGTCACGAAAGTTATCAGCCATGATCGAATGGCAGAGCAGACTATGGACTAAATGGTCTAATTTTGCTCTGATATGTTCTGGTCTTACAATAGCCAATTTGATTAAGTGAATAAAAACCAAAAAGAACTGCGGATGCTGTAAATCAGGAACAAAAACAAAGCTGCTGGAAAAGCTCAGCAGGTCTGGCA
>NC_063353.1:39946789-39974188 GCF_021869965.1 Rhincodon typus
CAGCATCCGTGGAGGAGAAAACAGAGTTAACGTTTCGGGTCCGGTGACCCTTCCTCGGAACTCACCGGACCCGAAACGTTAACTCTGTTTTCTCCTCCACGGATGCTGCCAGACCTGCTGAGCTTTTCCAGCAGCTTTGATTAAGTGAACGTTTAGTTTGGAAGTCCCCACAAACACTGTAGCCATAAAGTCAAAGAATGTAATTATCCGAGTGAACTAAAGACAATGATGCAACTTCCAAATATTCACAAACAATTGGTAAACCATTGCAATACAATGCAAAGTGCATTATTTAGCTACTTCTAGAAAAGTCTTAAGGGAATTCACATTGCAATTACATTTTCTCACGAAGCTTGACCTACAATGACTAACTGCAGAATCAGGAAACATTTTATCCAAAATAAAGTTTTTAAATCTATCACAATCTATTTGTATTTTGACTAAGAAACTGGAGACCAAAATGTTATTTTTTTAAAAATCATGACAATTTCCCTCCACCGACTTCTCCCTAATTTAAATGCTTACCATTCAAATAGAGCCAATTTGTATTACACAACTATTCTCCATTCACTGCACCTTCATTGGAAAAACCATTCTACTGTACTTGGACACCCCACTGTAATTTTGAGCATGAGCTGGCGACTCAAAATGAACTGCCCCCTACAGTGGTCCTTGCTGATGTCAATTTTCACTCCACTACATTGAAGATGCATAGTTTCCAATGATCTATTACGTAAGCCAAAAACACTAATATCTTGGGGAAAGAGGCAAAGCCAGAAAAGAGATGAGTGGGTATTCAAGACCTTCTTCAAATATCCACATTCCTCCCTTTTCTTGGTATCCAAAAACATTCTTGAAAACATCTGACTTTCCACAAAGACACTTTACATATTGCGTATCACGTGTTTCACTATTTCATGCAACATTTACAGTTGTGACAAATTGATCCACTGTTCACAGCAGCTCTCTTTACACTGACAGAAGTAAATTTACTGAAGATTAGTACAAAACTAATCTTACAACTTCAAGTGAAGTCTCATCACACACTGCTACATTTGCAAGGGAAGGAAAATCAAAAAAAAAAACAGGAAGTTGGTCAATGCTGTAACAGTTAAAATAAAAAATCCGCAAGTTTAAAAAGGGCTAAAATTAAATCACTTAGGCAATAAACTTCAACTGCTTCAAACTATTTAGAATTGTGACAATAGGTCAGAATGTGACTTTTTTTAAAATCTAGAGAAATACATTTCTCCAAAAAAAAACTTACTCAGCTAACAGTTTAGGCTTAGATATACCCTTGTTCTGTGTTTCTACTTTTCACTGAAGCCTTCCAACATTGCCAAATGCCATTTAAATATTTTTCCTGTTCCACATTTGAATGCACACTAAAAACCTTTTAGTACTTTCCACCATAAATATATTTATGTGCAAGGTATTAGTTCAATTTCCAGAATGAACAGCACAACACATTAAAGCAAAGTGATTCCTCAGGCCACATCAAGATTACCAAGATTGCAAAAATAGTCTAAGTGCACCATAAAAGTTGACTTTTCAGCAAGTGACTAACTGGAAGAATAGCTGTAAAATGCCTGCAATCCAATCATATCAAGGATCCCCACCCTACTTTATGCAGTTTCCACAAATATATGGCTGACTGCAAAGCTTTCAAAAGAATTTCTCTGCACAAATGTCAATTTACAATTTGTGCCTTCCCCCAGCATTTAACAAAAAAATTATTCCAAGCTAACCAAGTTCCCTGTGATAGAAAAGGTCTTGTCACGTGTGCCATGTCGAGAACAGTTTGCCAGATACTGACAATTACCTTTTAAATAGTTAACTACTGGCGATACAGAATACACAACTGCCTGCATACTTCAGTGACAATAAAACATCAGATGAAATATTTCATTTATAAATATGCACTTATGAATGAATCAACCTAAAGTTTAAAAATATGTCTCCTTCAGAACATACTTGCTGCCACATTCACTTTTCAAAAGTATGAATAGTCTACAACTAAGCTTGACCTACTTATGAACATAACCAAGAATAAAAAAGTCTGCCAAATCCAGTGCAGCGTTATCAGAGCAGGTTTATTAGTCATTTTCCTGAGCAAGTGAAACTATTGTTCTTTTAAAAGTTTGCATTCAGGTCACGCCCAGATTGGAGGGAAAAACCTGGCACTACTGGAAATCTAGCAAATCTTAGCTCATCAAATTTCAGGTAACATTCAAGGCAACTTTCTTTTCCAGGTAGACAATAGCTGGAAACCCATTTTTCACAAAGCATATGATCTCTATCTGTACCTGCCCTTTCACCTCTTGATCCCAGTATCCACAAATACTCATTTTAATTAGCATGAATGCTATAGCTAGGACTCTATTACATACATGATATGAGAAAAACCAATGATTTTGCTCAAGGTCTTCACATATCTTGAATAGTCAATGTTCCAGCGTTTAATAATCTTTAGGTTAGCCACACAAAAAGGGTCGAGTTATTTAATCATCACTCAATTCAAACAGAAGGCTGGCACTAACAATACAGCACTTTCCTTCAAGCTAATTAGTTTTTTTTATTTAAAAAAAGATCTTCTAAATAAGCCTGGGTTCACAGATGTTATTATACACTTCTGGAGAAGGTGGGACATGAACCCTGGCCTCTTAGTCCAGGGGCAGGGGCACTACCAGTGTGCCACAATACCATATCCTAAATGTGATTTTGGTGATGATCAATTATTTTGCTCCAGCTATTAGCAAAATACTTTCAGATCACCACCATAGGAAGCAATTAGACCCAAATGCCTGTCATGTTTCATAGCGCAATTATCTCTCTGATCAGGTACAAGCATGAGTTTGGAGCGTCTGGAACAGAGCCTACAATCACCAAATATTAAATTGATACTCAATTCTGGACAGTGCAAATATGATAGAGACCAAAACTAAATGTCATTGGAAATTTTTCACTTAGTCACATTCTCAATTTTGGTGGCATTTTAAAAAAAAAGCAGACCACCAGTCAAGTGGACAGTTCAACCTTCTATTGCTTAATAGACCAATTTAAGCCACATAAAACTTTGGATGCACATCAAATTATTTGGTCCTTTTGCAGCACTAACATGTACTAACCCTTTAATGTTAAATCAAGCATAATCAAAACCATACTACTTGATTAAATTCCTTATATAAATGTTGAGTCAACATCCAATCCGAAAGCAATTCCCAGTATTTAAAAGTACAATATAATCATTGTTACACATTTATTCTATTCAGTGGTTTTTCTGGTCTACAGGGAATGACAATAGTAATACACATCAATTCCAATTCTGCATTTGTAGTTTTGGTCTCCTTACTTAAGAGGTATAGTAGCACTGGAGGGGATGCAGAGGAGATTCACTTGGTTCATTTCAGAGTTGAGGGGGTTGGATTATGAGGAGAGACTGAGTAGACTGGGATTATACTCATTGGAATTCAGAAGAATGAGGGGAGATCTTATAGAAACATATAAGATTATGAAGGGAATAGATAAGGTGGAGGTAAGGAGGCTGTTTCCGCTAGCAGGTGAAACTAGGACTATCTGCATTTGTAGTTACAAACTAATACAATATTATAAGATGCTCAAAATGATCTTGATCTGATCTTTTCAGAAGAAATCAACAAGATCAAAGACTTATCGGCAAGTCTGAGAGTTGGATTTCCTTGTTAATTCTATTTCAGTTGCATATACCAATATTAATTCTAATCATCCCAAATACTACAGTCAACCGTCAAATACATTAGTTTCAAAACTGAATACGTATATACAGAATTTAGAAGCCTATGAACCACCATGGATAATGGTTGCATCATAACAAAACCAGCAGCAATAAAAAAAATCAAAAGTTTTATCTGTTGTGTCTGCCTCAACCATATATAAACCCTTGTGAAAAGTATCCGGTCATTTTGTGTACTTTCACTCTCGAAACAGCTATATCCAAAAGACTATTTGCTGTGACAAAGTATCACATTTACAGAAATAATTTCACTGGCATTCTACTAAAAATGAGAATTAGCAAAACGTTGACCAACTATACATTTGTTAGGCTGCTTCAAGATAGTCACACAGCATGGAAATAGACCCTTCACTTCAACTCAAAGCCAGACTTCACAATCTGACCTTGTGCAATTTGCCAGCATTTGGCCCATAATCGCTCTAAAACCTTGCTATTCATATACTCATCCAGATGCCTTTTGACTGTTGTAATTGTACCAGCCACAACCACTTCCTCTGGCAGCTCATTCCATACACACCACCCTTTTCATGCAAAGGTTCACCCTCAATTCCTTTCTAAATCTTTCATTCTATCCATGCCTCAACTTCTAATGGTTGCCCTTCAGCTTCCGATGCTCCAGGGAGAAAAACCCCACCTATAACTCAAACCCTCCAGTCCCAGCAACATCCTTGTAAATCTTTGAGCATCCTCTCAAATAGCTTGCTAACAGTGAACACTTCTGATGGGTCGTCTTTGGGCACTGGGTATCTGGTTTTGGCCCAGAATCTGCACCTGGTCTTTTGTTTTACTGAGACACATTTGTCCCATACATCTAGCGGTGATCCATTTGTCAGGTAATGTTGAACTGCCCTTTTACACTTAAAAGTGTAAAAGCTCTGGTTTTCAATTGTCTGGGCTTGAATCTTGCAAGGGCCTATCTCTAGGCAGAATTATCTCCATGTCTTGGACTGAGGCATTCCCAGCATAGAACTTGGCTAAAAAGCAAGGTGTGCCCTGTTCATTTCAGTTGTTGTGCTTGTATGTTTGGTTTTATGGTTGTTGCAGCTGGTTCCTTTAGAACATAAGAACTAGGAGCAGGAGTAGGCTCCTGCCTGCCCCGCCGTTTAATAAGATCATGGCTGATCTTTTTGAGATTCAGCTCCACTTACCTACCCACTCACCATAACCCTCAATTCCTTTACTGGTCAAAAATTTATATACCCTTGCCTTAAAAACATTCAGCGAGCTAGCTTCAACCGCTTCACTGGGCAGGGAATGCCACAGATTCACCACCTTTTGGGTGAAGAAGTTCCTCCTGACCTCAGTCCTACATCTGCTTCCCTTTATTTTGAGGCAATGCCCTCTAGTCTTAGTTTCACCTGCTAGCGGAAACAACCTCCCTGCCTCCACCTTATCTATTCCCTTCATAATCTTATGTTTCTATAAGATCTCCCCTCATTCTTCTGAATTCCAATGAGTATAATCCCAGTCTACTCAGTCTCTCATAATCCAACCCTCAACTCTGGAATCAACCTCTGCACCCCCTCTAGTGCTAGTGTCTTCTCAAGTTAGGAGACCAAAACTGCGCACAGTACTCCAGGTGTGGCCTCACCAGGACCCTATACAGCTGCAGCATAGCCTCCCTGTTTTTAAACTCCATCCCTCTAGCAATGACAGACAAAATTCCATTTGCCGTTTTAATTACCTGCTGCACCTGCAATCCTACTTTAAGCAATTCATGCACAAGGACACCCAAGTTCCTCTGCACAGCAGCGTGCTGCAATTTTTTACCATTTAAAACATAGTCCAATTTGCTGTTATTCCTACCAAAATGGATGACCTCACACTTATCAACATTGTACTCCATCTGCCAGACCTTTGCCCACTCACTTCGACTATCTATATCCCTCTGCAAACTTCTGCACACTTTGCTCTACCACTCACCTTAGTGTCATCTGCAAATTTTGACATACCACACTTAGTCCCCAACACCAAATCATTTATGTAAATTGTAAACAATTGCGGTCCCAACACTGATCCCTGAGGCACACCACTAGCCACTGACCGCCAACCAGAAAAACACCCATTTACCCCTACTCTTTGCTTTCTACTGGTCAACCAATCCTCTATTCATGCCAATACGTTACCTGTAATACTGTGCACTTTTATCTTATGTAGCAGCCTTTGGTGTGGCACCTTGTCAAATGCCTTCTGGAAATCCAGATACACCACATCCACACGTTCCCCACTGTCCACCATGCAAGTAATGTCCTCAAAGAATTCCACCAAATTAGTTAAACATGACCTACCCTTCATGAACCCATGCTGGGTGTTCCCAATGGGACAATTTATATCCAGATGTCTTGCTATTTCTTTCTTAATTATAGATTCAAGCATTTTCCCCACTACCAAAGTTAAGTTAACTGGCCTAGTTACCTGCTTTTTGTCTACTTCCTTTTTAAAACAGTGGCATCACATTGGCTGTTTTCCAATCTGCGGGAACCAGCCCAGAGTCCAGTGACTTTATAATGATTTTATTTTACTTGAACAGTTGCAGGCAGCTACACCTTGCAAGAAGATATTAAAGCATATTACCCAATCAATCTCAGCACCTGAATCACATCAAGAGACAACGGTCTGGTCAACAGTCACTTGTGGAATATCTTTTAGTTTGCAGCTACATCCGTTTATTTCTGACAAATTGCTCAGACCAGTGAGTATAGGAGTTGGGATGTCATGCTGCATTCACACAGAATGTCAATGTGGCTATTTTTGTACTACTATGTACAGTTCCGGTCACCCTGTTAATGGGAAAGATATTAAATTGGAGAGGCTTCAAAAAAGATTTACAAGGATGATGCCAGGCCTGCAGGGTTTGAGTTATAGGGAGAGGTTGGAACTTTTCATTGGAGCGGATGTGGAGGGGCGACCTTCGAGATTTATAAAATCGAGAGAGGCATAGATAAGGTGATTAGTAAAGGTCTTTCCCCTAAGTTAGGGGAGTCCAAAACTAGAGGCCATATTTTTAATGCAAGGAGAAAGATTTAAAAAGGAACCCTAGGGGCAATTTTTTTACCACCCACAACCCCCCACCGAGGGTGGCTTGTGAGAATGAATTGCCAGAGGAAGAAAGAGATGCCATTACAGTTACAACATCTGAAAGACATTTGGACAGGTACATGACTAGAAAGGCTCAGAGGGATATGGAGCAAATGCAGGCAAGTGGGACAACTTTAGTTTGGGAAACTTGGTCAGCATGGATGAGTTGGAGCAAAGGATCTGTGTTTCTGCGCTGTATGACTAGGGTTAACAACATACTTCCTATAGGAGAGAGTGTTGAGTTACAAGCAAAAAGATTAGTCATAAATGGATGCAATCAGGAATGTTAGAACAGAGGGTCCATTATGCTGGAGAGATCACGGCCTTAAGAAGAATGCAATACAGTCTTAAGTATTACTGTATCAGATCAGACAAAGTGCAGACACATCATCATAATGCGACACGAGTTAGAAGCAAAATATCAGATGCTGCAAATATCAAATTTAGATAGATCTGGTTTATTTGCATATTGCAACTACATCACAATATGGAACAAATCAGAAACCCTACAGTGTGCAATAGGCCATTCAACTTATCAAGTCCACACTGATATCACCCAGCCTCTCACCCTACCCTATCCCTGTAACCCTGCATTTCTCATGGCTACTCCACCCAGCCTGCACATCCCTGGACACTACAGGGCAATTTAGCGTGGCCAATCCACCCAACCTGCCTAGTCATAGAATCATGCAGCACAGAAACAGATGCTTCGGTCCAACTAGTTCATGCTGAACATAATCCCAAACTAATCTATTCCCACCTGCCTGTTCCTGGCCAAAATCCCCCCAAACCTTTTCTAATCATGTATCTATCCAAATGATTTTTTGAAGTTGTAATTGTACCTGCATCCACCACTTCCTCAGGAAGTTCATTCTACATACAAACCACCCTCTAAAAAATTTGCCTCATCTTTTTCTACAAAAAAAAAATCGCTCCCCTCACCTTAAAAATGTGTCCCCTAGTCTTGAAATTCCCCCATCCTAGGGAAAAGACAACTACCATGAACTCTACCTATACCCCTCATTTTATAAACTTCTATCAGGTTGCCTCACAACCTCCTACGCTCCAGTGAAAAAAGTCCCAGTGTATCCACCCTCCCTATAACTCAAACCTTCCATACCTGGCAACATGCTGGTAAATCTCTTCCGAAACTCCATCTTAATAATATCCTTCCTATAACCGGGCAACCAGAACTGGACCCAGTATTCCAGAAGAGGCATCACCAATGTCCTGTACAACCTCAACATGACTTGCCAACTCCTATACTCAAAAGGACTGAGCAATAAAGGCAAGTGTGCCAAATGCCTTTTTAACCACCCTGTTTATGTGACACAAACTTCAAAGAATTATGTACCTGCACCCCTAGGTCCCTCTGTTCTACAACACTACCCAAGGCCCTACCATTAACTGTATAAGCCCTACCCTGTTTACTGTACCAAAATGCAATAGTTCGCATTTATCTAGATTGAACTCCATCTGCCATGTTTCAGCCCAATGATCCATTTGGTCAAGATTCCTTTAATCTCTTTGATCTTCTTCACTGTCTATGTCACCATTTGGTGACATCCACAAACTTACTAACCATGCCTTCTATATTTTCACCCAAATCACTTATATAAATGACAAAAGAGGACCCAGAATTGGTCCCTGTGGAACACTGCTGGTCAAAGGCCTGCAGTTTGAAAAGCAACCTTCCACAAATTATTGTCCCCTGCCATTAAGCCAGTTATCCAACTGGCAAGCTCATCCTGAATCCCACGTGACCTAACTTTACTAGGTAGTCTACCACACAGAAACTTGTCAAAGGCTTTACTAAAACCCAAACAGACAACATCAACTGCACTGCCAATTTTTTGGTAATTTCTCCAAAAAATTAATTAAGTTTGAGACATAATTTTCCTTGCACAAAACCATGTTAACTATCCCTAATCAATTTTTGCCTCTCAATGTCCATAAATCCTATCTTTTATAATCACCTCCAACAATTTACCCACAACTGAAGTTAGATCCCCCCAGGTCTATAGATCACCTGTTTCTTAAACACTAGCCACCCCCACCCAGTCATCAGGCACCTCACCCACAGTTATATATGATGCAAATATTTCTGCAAGGGGGCCTCACAATTTCCTCCCTTACTTCCCACAATGTTCTGGATACATTAGATCATGTCCTGGAAATTTAGCTATCTTAAAGAATACAAAGACCTCTTGAACGTCCTCTTCTGTAATGTGAACTATTTTTAAAACAAAGTTAATTTCTCTGCATCCTCCAGACTCCATTTCTTTCTCCACAGTAGAATCTGATATGAAATACTCATTTATTATCTCTCTCATCTCCTGAGGTTCAACACAAAGATAACCTTCGATCTTTAAGAGGCCCTACCCTCTCTCGCTTGTAATGTATTTGTAGAATCTCTCTGGATTATCGTTAACCTTATCTGCCAATGCTATCTCATATCCCTTCTTTAGCTTCCTGATTTCTCTAAGAATGCCCTACACTCTTCATTGATTAAGAAATCCAACTGAACTAAATTGTCTACATCTAAAAGAAGATTCTCTTATTCTTGATTAGAACCTCAAATGCCTTATTCATCCATTATTCCTTAACCTTACCACCTTAACCTTCGCTCTAATAGGAGCATAATGCCTTCGAACTGTCGTCATCACACTTGAACGCCTCCACTGGTCAGGCATCTTTTTACCTGCCAACAGTCTACTCCAATCAACTTTTGAAAGCTGATGTCTCATACCATTAAAATCTTTGGACTTTGGGAGGAAACTGGAGCAACCGGAGGAAATCCACACATACATGAGGAAAATGTACTTCAAAAGGTGTGTAATAACATACATGAACAGGTTGATTAACAAAAACAAACTAAAAATTTTAAAAAGTTAGAATTAAAAAAATTATAACACCAGTTCTGGACTCTTGTGGCACAGTAGCAGCATCCCTCCCCAGACCAGGAGGCCCAAGTCTCAACTGTTCCAGAGGTGTGTAATAAAACAAGTTGATTAGAAAAATAGGTTAAATTAAAATAAAAAAAGTAGTGCAAACATGCATGGCTGCAATAAAAAATAAAGGGCCTGGACTTCATGTAAAAGAAAAATACAAATTTAAGCAGGATACATTTCTGAACGTGAAACGCTGTTCCATGCCCTGTCTTATTGTAAAGCCTCTCAGTTCAATAAATTGCTTGTAAGTTTAATGTCACAGGTCAGAAGGAACAATACAAATTTAAAATTACTTGTAAAATCTGAATTTCACAGTCTGGAAAACTGCCTGGGAGACACCATAATGAAAATCTGGAAAACAATGCCTTTGACATATGTCAGACAGGTCAAAGGTAAATAAGCAAGGGGTCAATGTTAACATTCAACAAAATAAAACTGTCTGGAGAGGAGATTGAAGCTAAATTTGAACTCCTGGAATAAAGTATGATTAAAATCAGATCAAACCAATTGAACACTCCTTCACTTCAACCAGAGGGGAGAATTTCTCTGCTAAGTTTGGACGAGGATGTCATCCAATTTTTATAAAAGGCCACAGTTAAAGCATTTTGGCATAATCTAATGAATAAAATTAATGATCTAAACAAAATTTACTTTGATTAATAATTGTTGGCTCTAACTTAATGTTGCTTTCAATACTCATTACCAATGTTGCAAAATCTAATCACAGTCCAGCAGATTTGATTTTCACATCTGAACACTGAACCAAATTAGGTAAGTGGTTGACAGTCATGAAGATCATACAACCACTGTTTCCTGTAGTGTCCAAAATAAACCCTTCGAAGAAAACCAAAGACTACAGTCTGAGGCAGTGGTATAGTGGCAATGTCACAGAACTAATAATCCAGAAGCACAGGCTAATGTTCTGGGGGCAAGTGGAAAACTGCCAACACCTTCAAACAAAAACTACAGGGGAATTAACTTAATGGCTTATTGGGAAAAGATTAGAGCCTATTAAAAAGGATTGACTGTAGTGTTTGGAAATACATAACCTAATCACGCAGAGTCATGAAGCTATGCTGAAGTGGAAATCATGCCTAACAAATTTATTAGAATTAGACTAGTACCATAATCACAGTAAGAGGTCACCCAGTTAGGACGCAGAGGAGGAGGAGGAACCTGTCAAATTCTTTCCCATAAAGGGGTGAATAGGTTTGTCTAAGTATACCAGGGAAGGTGATGGCCTAGTGGCACTATCACCAGATTATTAAAGGAGACCTGAGGACCCAGATTTGAATCCTACCACGGCAAATGGCGGAATTTAAATTCAATACAAAACCTGGAATTAAGAGTCTAATGATGACCACAAATCCATTCGATTGTTAGAAAAACCCATCTGGTTCACTAATGTCCTCTTTAAGGGAAGGGACTGCCATCCTTAACTGATTCAGCCTAGTGACTCCAGACCCACAACGTTGTTAACTCAAAGTACCCTCTGGACAATAAATACTGGCCTAGCCAGCAATACATTTTTCCCATGAATGAATAGTGAAGAAAATGCATGTTAAGCCAAATACATCATAACAGCAAGGCAGAAAAGTATCAATACTGAAGGCAACCACAACATGGGATGCAAGGAATAACTGTCATTAATGTTTAGGTTAATCTATTTGCCCAAACAATTGAACAGCAGAACGCTAAATAGTACATGAATATATAGAGATAGTAGGAACTGAAGGGTCTAGGCCTGAAACGTCAGCTTTTTTGCTCCTATGCTGCTGCTTGGCCTGCTGTGTTCATCCAGCTCTGCACCTTGTCGTCATGAATATATATAGTGTGCTTTTGCTAACCCATAGTTTAAAACATTTAAAACAAGACTCCAAGACCCCTTTCCTAACTTCCATAATGAGAAGAAAATGAAACTAGTGCAAGCAATTGGTAAACTCAAGATGTCACTACAATGAAAGAGAATCCACAGCATAGTTAGATTATTTTTGGCTTCACGTTCATAACATATTGCAGGCAGCAACTATATTTTTCAAGCACAGTTTTCAATATCACCTCACCTGCCAACTCACCTACCAAATGGGCAAAAATCAAAAGGCTACCAGGTGTACTACTAAATGCTAACCACAAATATACAGCCAAAGCTCCACATTATAAAAAAAACATACCCATAAGCAAAGAGACACAAAGCAAAGATACAAGGAATAATTCAGGTACATAAAATTGGGTAAAGAAATTTGCCCATTAATTCACTCCCAATGATAAATACATAACATTCTTGATGTGGCAACTAAAGGTGTCAAAATGATCAGTACAAAAAGACAGATCCTTTAAAAAGCCAAGGAGATGAATAAGGCCCTTTTCTAAATTAGAATCATAGAATCTCTAGTGTGGAAGCAAGTTTGGTCCAGAGTCCACACCAACCCTCCAAAGAACATCCCACTCAGACCATATCCCTGTAACCTTGCATTTTTTATGGCTAATCCACCTAGCGTGCACATACCAAGATACAATGGGCAATTTAGCACAGCCAATCCACCTGACTTGCACATCTTTGGATTTTAGAAGGAAACCCAGCAAACATGGGGAGAATGTTTGAGTCTGCATAGTCAATTGAGGCTGGAATTGAACCCAGGACCCTGATGCTGAGGCAGCAGTGCCAACTACTGAGCAACCATGTTATCCCTAAATTAAAATGTGGTTTAACGATTTAAGTTTTCCTTTTAAAATAAGATTTATAATCTCATTTTGAAAAATTTAGCAGTTTGCTGTTAAAATCCTTGCAGAAACATTGTCAACATGCATTATTCTCACTTGACAACTGAAATTGTTGAAATTACCACTTCAATAATCTGATGACTGCTGATCCTATTCTCAGTCAGTTGTGCAGCACAGAAAAAGATCCTTCTGTCCAACTTGTCCATGCCAGCTAGGGAGGCGATAGCCTAGTGGTATTACCTCTAGACTGTTGATGCAGAGACCCAGATAACATTCTGGGGATCCGGGTTCGAATCCCACCATGGCAGATGGCGGAATTTGAAACCAATAAAATATCTGGAATTAAGAATCTAACGATGACCATGAGTCGATTGTCAGAAAACTCCATCTGGTTCACTAATGTCCTTTAGGGAAGGAAACTGCCATTCTTACCATCCCACAGCAATGTGGCTGACTCTCAACCGCCCTCTGGGCAATTAGGGATGGGCAATAAATGCTGCCTAGCTAGCAACGCCCTCCTCCTGTTAATGAATTTTTAAAAATCCTAAATTAATCTAGTCCTATTTGCCAGCACTCGGCCCATATTCCTCCAAACCCTTCCTATTCATGTACCCATCCAGTTGCCTATTTAACATTGTAATTGTACCAGCCTCCACCACTTCCTCTAGCTGGCGTGCAAATGTTGGTTAACCCAGCAGTATCCTTAGATTTCAGCAACATGAGAAGTAAAAAGTAATCTAAACCCACAAAGATCCAAGTTACAAATTAAATCAAACATATCTTAATCATCAGAACAGGGTAACAGAATAATCCATTTGTCAAGTAACAAAAAAATTATTGGAGGTTAAGTCACATTAGAATACAATTATTGTGAAACCATTTCATCCCAACGTGCTCTTCTAATATAGATAATCACTGCAAGTCTCAATTCAAAGCAGAACTGAGAGCTGACTGGCTCAGACTTCCATAATTAAACCATATACCATCTGCACTATTTATTTGCTTGTTATCCAACAGACTGAATCACATTGCTTTTCACTTCCACTTATGAGAGATTTACTTGGTGCACCTTGGGTAGTGGCACTGTACAACATTAAGAGGGTTTAAGTGGTTACCAGATTTTTGTTAAATATAGTCCTATCCATCTGTTCCACTTTCTTTCCCAGGTGGAAGTCTCAATTCAGTGGCAGCATCCAAAGAGGTCAGGAGTCATGGATCCAAACCCCATTCAGGAATCAAACAAAGTCTAGGTACACTATAATGTGAGGTTTCTGCACTGTCTTTCAAATGAAAGATGAAATTCAGACTCATCTGCTGGGAGAGAGGCAAGGCATTGTTTTCTTAATGTCCTAGCCAATATATATTCCTCAACTAACAAGTTGATTATTGTTCGTAGGGTCTTCTGGTGCAAATTGGCAGTTGTGCTTCCCTACATTATCACAGTGACCACATTTCAAAGTGTAGTTGGCTGTGATGCACCTTGGGATAATATGAAGTTATAAATAGTGGTATTTAACAGCAGGTTCTCTTTTTCTTCTTTCCTATACGACAGGCCTTGGCTTTGTTAACTTGGTCATTAAGTCAGTAGTTATCTAAGGATTGGCAGACAGACATTCTTCACCACTACGAAAAAGGAGGAAGAGACTACGAAGATAAAATTGAAAGAAAGAAAAATGTTTCATTTGAGCACAAAGACCTTTTACAGCTAGACCACAAACTTAAATTTACTTCCAAGTCCTGAACCAAGACATTTCTTTCACGTTATTCAAGAGAAAAAACAATAGGGATTTTTTTTCAGATTTCAAACAGTTGTTTTCAATTACAAAACAGAAACCAAAACAAAACACAGCCAAAGACAAATTAAACAGAACAGCTGTTTTTTAAAGAATTTTGAAAATATTTTCTACAACATGCAATGGAAGGGCTGAAAGAATGGTAGTTGCAAGGTGAGTACTCAACTGAGGGGAATAAATTGTAAAATGTGATGTGCAACCTAGATTTTAGACTGATTTCAGAAAAACAGGTCCAATGTCCTATTACGTAACTACATCAACCGCTGACCCTCTCCAAACACACTGATCAAAACAGATCTGTATCATGAGAATTTAGTTTGTACACAAAACAAGTCATCTCTAGTCTAGATGAAGAGGTTGTACATAATTAATATTTAGGGACATAGGTAGCACGTTTACTTGCACAGTAGTATCACCCTAGGTGAATAGAAAAAACAAATGGTGATATTGTTCCAAATTAGGATTGAGAGAGACTTAAAGACAAATTTCCATTCCCATACATCTGTTGCCCTTTCCGCGTTGATAGCGGAGGTCACAAATTTAAAACATGCTGTTGAAGTACCCTTGGTGCTGCTGTACTGCATCGTATACATCGTACAGACTGTCGAATGTTGATGGGATGTTGGTCAAATTAGCTTTGTTCTGGATGATCTCGAGTCCCTCGAGGGTTGTTGGAGAAGCTACACCTATCCAGACAAGGGGGAGTATTTCATCATACTCCTGATACGTGACTTGCAGGCCGTGGACAGGTCGCTGGGAGTCAGGAGGTATTGCCCTACAAAAGCTTCCAAGCATTCACAGCGGTCACGGAGAACGCATTCTAGACATCTTTATACTGACCAAAAGAAGGGAAAATAAATGCATACACCGCTAGACATGCTCAATATCTGAAAATAGTGTCAGCATTTTAATTGTGGCCTTTTTTTGCAGAGCATTTCAGCTGCTGCCGAGCAATCGACCATTTTGTTCTGAATTTCAGCAGCCGCAGCTCCTTGCTGATGCTTAGAATTATATATTGCCCGAATTTTTTTTTTTGAGAAGCCAAAGAGCTCCCATCACCAACCACTTGCCCGACCTCAAGCTTCAACATCGGCAACGCACAAGCTTCCGGTGTCCAAAAGGAAAAAAAAACCCGCCAACCTTGCGATAGCAAAACGATGAAGACTCTCCCATGGAGGAGAAATAGGTGAGTGAATTCAGTGGGAAAGAAAACTCCTACTCCCCTCCCCCACCGGGGTCTGGTCCCTTTGCCTTACTCTCTCCATCTCCGTCCTCCTCCCCACCCCAACCCCTCCTCTCCCTGACTCAGCTAGAAGCAGCGAGAGGTGGAGATGGGGAGAGGCCCAAGGCCTAGGCGGGCGCTGCCGGGCGACCTCGCCCCTCGCCGCCCAACGCTCACAAAGCATCGGGCCTCAAAGCCAAGGGCAAACTCACCGTGAGACCAGTGCCCAGCACGATCACATCGTATTCCTCATTCATCTTCACCGATAGCGGTTAGTTCTTTTTGATTTCAGGGAAAGAGACAAAACGATGAACTCCGATCTGGAACAATCTCCGATACTGCTCCCCTGCCCCCGTCACTGACGCAGGCGCATGCGCACTACCCGCCCTTTGAGGGGGCGGGAAAAAAACTACAAGGCGGAGCGCAACCTCAACGCGCATGTGCACAACTCCCCACCAGCACGCGACCTAGCCCGAGGGCCGTTCACGCATGCGTGATGTTTGGGCTGTCGAGGATCGCTCCTGCCCGGAACCGTCAACCACCTCAGCTCCAGCTGCAGCATTTTTTTTTAACGGTTGCGGGGGGGGGGGGTGGGCGGTGATGGGGTGTGGTTGCGCAGCCGCAGTGGGGTTCCCGCCGCGTGCGGCTGAACGCTGGGCGTTTGGAAGTCACTGGCAGCCACGTAGCAGCTCAGCTCCCCCGCCTCCATCTCCTTAAAGGGAGCGATAAAACCGCAGGTAGACTCCGTCTTTAGGCGAATACAGAAATGTCACCATGGATTTAAAGGTGTGCGGCTCTCCTGCTATGTTAACTGACTCCCCATTCATCATCTCCAAAGGCAGTTTAGGTCTGTTCTGGAGGAGTGGGGGGATACTGGACTCGAAACGTCAACTCTGTTTTCCTCTCTCCACAGATGCTGCCAGAGCTGCTGAGTTTCTCCAGCAATTTCTATTCTTCTTTCAGGAATACTCCCCACGTGGGAGATTCAGGACACTAATTGAGAAGGTATTTGGAATGCTTTGCCAACAGCAAGGAAATTATGCTGGAGCTGTACAACGTGATAGGCCACAGCTGGACTAATGGTGGCTGGTAAGCTCAGATGGTTAGCGAATGATGCTAAGAACATCAAAGTATTGGCTTCAGTTCCCACACTGAACGACATTACCAGCATCCACGCCAGACTCACTTTAAATGCCATAACATTCAAGACTTTGGGTCCAGAGCTGGAAAGTGGGACCGGAGTATATTTAGCATAGTTTTGGCAATAGCCTCAGTGGGCCTTTTCTATACTCTGTCATTCTGTACTGTGCGCAGTTCTGGTGACCACATTATAGGAAGATTGTGATCGCACTAGAGTGGGTGCAAAGGAGATTTGGTATTGCCTGGGATTCAGCTGTGAAGAGAGACACCAGATAAGTTGGGTTGTATTCTTTTGAGCAGAGACAGTTAAAGGGACACCTGATTGAGGTTATGTGGAGTATAGATAGGGTGCATAGGAAGAAACTTTTCCCTTTGATAGAGGTATCAAAGAATACAGAAGTATGGGCCAAGTAGTGGAAGATGGGAATGGAGTAGATAAGTACTTGATGACTGATGTAGACATGATAGGCTTAAGAGCCTCTGTCCATGCTGTAAAATCCTTATGACTATACAGGGAAATATGGCCTGTTTGTTTGGTAACCCATCAACCATAGTGAGCATCAACTGCTTTCACCATTAAGGCACAGTGCCACTGTATGTGTATCTTATATAAGTTTTGTGTTACAACAATTCACCAAAGCACCTTCCAAGCCCACATCTCTATCATTTAGAAGGACAAGGGCAGCAGATGTGTGGGAACACCGTTACTTGCAAGTTCCCCTCCAAACCACAAACCACTATGATTTGGAGCTATTATCACCTTTCATGCACCTTTGCTGCAAAATCCTGGAACTTCCTGACCAGCAACATTATGGGTGTATTTACATCCTAGGCAATTCAAAAAGATCACTTACTACCTTATCAAGGGCATTTGGGAATGGACAATAAATTTTGGCCTGTCAATGTTGCCCAGGATCCATGAAAGAATTAAAAAGAATGCTTATGGTTAATGCTGTTGATGAGGTGTATGTGAACATCCAAAAGGCATTTGATATAAAGCTGCCCAACAGATTTACAGGCAAAGTTTATGTCAGTGGAATATAAGGGACTGTAGCAATATGAATACAAAATTAGCAGAGGAAGCAAAGACTAGTGGTAAATATTTGTTCTTGAACTGGAGCAAGGAACGTAATGGAGGACCCCAGGAACAGTTATTTTAATTTCTTTAAAATTCATTCACAAGATGAGAGTGTCACTGAGGGTATCAGTGTTTAGACTCCCTAGTTTTCCTGGTATACATTAACGATCCAGATCCTGGTGTTTGGGCATAATTTCAACATTTACAGATGATAAAAAACTTGTAAGTGTTGTGAAGAATCATGTAGAACTTTAAAGAGATGTAAAATCTTCCACATTAGACAGATGTTCACCTGCACATCTGCTAATGTGGTATATTGTATCCGCTGTTCCTGATGTGGCCTCCTCTACATCGGGGAAACCAAGCGGAGGCTTGGAGACCGCTTTGTGGAGCACCTACACTCGGTTCGTGACAAACGACAACTCCCTCTCCCACTCCTTGGATGACATGTCCATCCTGGGCCACCTCCAATGCCACAACGATGCCACCTGAAGGCTGGAGGAACAGCACCTCATATTCCACTTGGGAACCCTGCAGCCCAGTGGTCTCAATGTGGGCTTCACAAGCTTCAAAATCTCCCCACCCCCAACCTCATCCCAAGACCAGCCCATCTCGTCCCCGCCTCCTTGACCTGTCTGTCTTTTCTCCCACCTATCTGCTCCTCCCACCTCACTGACCAAACCCAACCCCCACTTCCTACCCACTAGCCTCATCCCCGCCTCCTTGACCTGTCCGTCTTCCCTCCCACCTACCCGCCCCTCCCTCCTCACTGACCAACCCCCATCCCAACTCCCTACCTACACTCACCTGTACTGGCTTCATCCCTGCCTCCTTGACCTGTCCATCTTCTCTCCACCTATCTGCTCCTCTATCCACCTTCAATCATCGCCTCCCCTTCTCTCTATTTATTTCAGAGCCCCCTTCTCCTCCCCCATTTCTGAAGAAGGGTCCAGACCCAAAATGTCAGCTTTCCTGTTCCTCTGATGCTGCCTGGCCTGCTGTGTTCATTCAACTCTACACCTTGTTATCTCAGACTCCAGCATCGGCAGTTCCTGCTATCTCTTTAAAGGGATGTAGTCCGGTCGGTTGATTGGGCTAGCAAATGGCAGATTAGATTTAATACAGAGAAGTGTGAAGTGATTCATTTTGCTGGGAAGAATGAGGAGAGGCGATATAAACTAAATGGTACAATTCTAAAGGGATGCAGGAACAGAGGAACTTTGCAAAATAGGTGCACAAATTATTGTAGGTGACAGGAGAAGTTAAAAACCTGGTTATAAGGGCAGTCAGGATTCTGGGCTTTGTAATTCAGGCTGCAGAACATAAAATTATGATAACCCTGCATAAAACAGTCTCAATAGAAGTACTGTCTTTAATTCTGAGTGCCACACTTGAAGAAAGGAATGAAGGCATCAGAAAAAAAAAAAATTGAGAACGATTCAAAGGATGTGGAACTTCAGTTACATAGAAAGATTGGAGAACTTTTGAACAGCATTCCCTCTAATTTTTTAATCAGCTGCATGGGCCTTTGTGGCAGAAACTTCCAGAACCAGCTGCTAACGCTGTGCTTGGCGTGCAGGCACTAATCGCTGTGCTCAGAACATCAGAGCGATTGTTATAACTGCAGCTGTGCAGCTCAGAAGGAAAGTTGATTGTGAATGTTCTCATTGGAGAAGAGAGGATTGAGAGGAGATTTGATAGAAATCTTCAAAATCATGAAAGATCTGGACAGAATAGATGGAGAGGAGCTGTTCATATTCGTGGAAGCATTGAGAACCAGAGGACACAGATTCAAGCCAATTGGAAAAAGAAGCAATGGCAACATGAGAATTTTTTTCCCCACAAAGTCTGAAAAGCAGTTCCTGGGAGTGTACTAGAGGTTGTGTAAACTGAGGCTTTGAATGAGAATTTATTGGACTTGAAATCAAAGTTGCAGAAATATGGCAAAAAGGCAAGAAGCTGGCATGAGTTGAATTGCTTCTTCAGAGGACCAGATCAGACAGGACGGGCTGAATATACACTATGATCATGAAACCAAGCTGACAATCATTATGAAATCTCACTGATGTGGTTTAAGAACACGAGTTAAGATATAAAGGTGGCCAACTTTTACACTTCTGAAAACATAGTCAATTTAACAGACCTGAATATCAGTCTCATGTATATTTGTTGTCAGAGCTATTGTGTTAGCTAGCATTTTGGTCACATTTTTTAAATTCAATTTTTCAAATATACGTATCACTAACAAAGCCAGCATTGATTGCCCACCCCTAATTACCCTTGAAGAGGATATGGCAATGAGCACTCCTAATGGTGAAGTTACTCCTCTTTTTATGGTTAGATAGTAAGCTCTTGGACTTTTACCTAGCAGGAAAGGAGAAACAATGATATATCCAAATCTGGATAGTGTGTAACTTGAAAGGGATCTTGAACAATAAATTTTGCTGGCTGTATTTATAAATTTATTAAGCTGTACTTTCCCAAGTGACAATTATTTTTGCCTGAAACACAGCAAGTTTACCTCCCTGTCATACTCATGATGTGGTCAAGGAAGTCTGAAAATTTCAAATAGTCAAAGTAGTAGGGCACAACAGAAGTTGCAGATTCAGTTGTGTCTTTTAGCAATGAAGAACAGGAATATCTTCCATTGAGCCCACAAACAGTAAATGTGATGAATGAGGTTGGGATGTGGTGACATCCAGTGTAGGAGTTCCCATCTGTGGTGTAGTTACATGTGAATTTCAAGGTTCAGGGTGGTGTTATGGGGTCTGTGATGTTACACAGTTGAAGGAGGTTACAGAGAGAGGGAAGGGCCGGTGCCATGACATATTTAAATATAAAAATAAGAATATTAAATTCTGTGCATTTAGACCTTTTTTGAGAAACTATTTTGTTTTACTTTAAATGCTATATGTTCTTTTACAAATAGGCCCTTTATTCCTTGTACCTGAATAGAATGTGAACATTGCTGGTGAGACCAGCATTTATTGTCCATCATTACTTGTCCTGGATTCTGACCAGTTCCTCCCTTACCTTTACTCAATTGTAATACCGTTAAGTCTGATTCCAACTTCACCCTCTCAACCTGCAGGGCGAATTCTATCATATCATGGTGACTGGCCACTAGGGCCTTCTTCATCTTGAGCTCCCTAATCAAGTCTGCCTCATTGCACATCACCAAATCCAGAATTGCCTGTTCCGAGTGGGCTCTAACGCAAGCTGCTCCAAAAAGCCAACTTGTAGACATTCCAAGAATTCTTTTTCTTGGAATCCGTTACCAACCTGATTTTCCCAGTTTATCTGCATATTGACGTCCCCCATGATAAAGTGCCTTTCTTACATGCTTTCTCTATCTCCTTGTGTCCTGACTACTATAGGAGGCCTTTACATAACTCCCACTGGGGTCTTTTCTCCTTTGCAGTTCCTCAATTCTACCTGCAAAGATTCTGTGCTTGCTGACTGTTTATCACTTTGTGCTATCAATTTAATTTAATTTCTTACTAACAAGGCAGCCCTGCACCCTCTTCCCATCTGCCTATCCTTTCGATAGTATGAGTATCCTTGGATAGGAGTCCTGTTAAAAATGGTCAGTTTGTTAGAACTGGACGATAAATCTGCAAATAAATATACACCATAGATGTTCGCAGTCCTAGTTTTTTGTTCAGATCCTCCTTATATTAAACTCTAAAAATCTCTCACCTAATCTCTTAGCCTCTTATTTCTCCCTTCCTTTCAGAGATTGCTGAAAATCTACCTCTTTGACTGAGCATCTATCCAAATGTTCCCTCCTTTGTATTGATATTATTTATTATTTTCCTGATTACTTGCCTGTGAAACATCTCCATTGTTATAGCACACTACATTAAATGATTGTTGTCATTTCACAAATAAAGGAGGAAAGAAAATGTGATGATTAGATTGGTTATATGAAATATTGAGAAGCCAGTTTTGGAGATGATATGGCAGAGATAAATAGGTGTCTCGTGTTGTTGGTCAGTGTTGTCAGCTGGTGCTAGGGAGCATTATGTTAACCCCATTTATGCACTATTGCATTTTTGGATTATTTTTCTAATAAACAATACTAGTTAAGGCACCATCAAATAACTCTTGTTCAATTTATGTATTCTTGTCATCCATGCAATCCTTGCCAGCATTATTTAACACTTCCCTATTTGGTCTCATCCATAAAATTTAGAGGATGTTCAAAGTTCAAATCCTAAATATAAGTTCTGAACAGAGATTGTCCTTCATCCTATTTGCAATCTTCCAGTTTTACCTTCTAAGCACCATTCCTCAAGGTAAAAATGAAGATTTGCACAGTCTCCCGTGATTGATGTTTGCTGAGGAAATTGAAGAATTCACGATGAAGAATCAGTTTTATCCATACAGCCGTGTGTCACATGAAGACTCATCTTTGCACTGTGCAAAATGAACATTGCCCTGCCACATTTCTGGGGAAATACAACATTATTCACTGGAATTATTGCGGATCCAGCTTAAAAGTGACCATTGCTGGGTTATTAAACTTTGTAAAAGGATGTCAGTACTTAAAGCTTGAAGGCATGGAACCTTAATGAGAGAAAACAAACTGAATTTTATATCTTACTTCTCTGCTTTTGTTTCCAGCATGCAAACATGGTGCGTGCAAGGTGATAGAATTTTGATGTGTTTTGTGGGAAATGTTTGTTTTAAGAAGTATATTTCAATGAAGTATCAGATTTGCGACTGGTTGTGTGACCTTTTCACAGAAAAGCACATAGAAGCAAGTTAGCCATTAAAGTCATAATTACGAGCAGACAAATTAAGAGTGGAAGTAGGCCATTCAACCCCTCACACCTGCACCACCATTCAATAAGATCATAGCTGATCTGATCGTTTCACATTTCCTTCTACCCCCAATAACATTTCACCCTGATATAGAAATATATCTACCTCTGCCATAAAAATATTCAAAGACCCTGCTTCCACTACCTTTTGACTTATTTTTTATTAAAACATAAGTTTGACATTTTTTGTTCAGTGCAGTGAAATATGGTAATGATAGTTATGAACAAACATTGCACTGATATTAAAACTGATGGATGACATCTCGTACTCCACAATAACTCATAACCAGCTCAGGATGTGAACAAATTGATTAGGAAATTAATTACAGTATGTTCATCCTTTTGCATTTTGAATACTGTTGATGTATAGACAAATTGATCTGTGTTGAAGTGAGTTAAGTAAAATTTGCTCTTTGCAAAAGAAAATATATAAAACTACAAAGCTCCTGTTTGGGAAATGCACCTAGGAATTAGAGTGCACAAGACAAGTTAGTTGTGGCTATTACAAAACCTATTTTTTGTTCATAAGATGTGAAGAATGCCACAAGATTAATACTTATTTTAAAGTGCCTCATTTTCCATGACAAATTGAATGCCTGGAACCTGTTATTCTAGAAAAGTGCAGACTTCAAGAAGATTTGCTTGAAGTCTTTGTGATAATAAAAGGCTTAAAGCCAATCCATATTGATAAGTGAGTTGGGCTGGATAGACAAAGCAGGACCAGTGGGATATAAATTTAAATGAGACGCTTCATTGCTCCAAGCAATTTATTCAACTTTATAAATGTTACTATTTCAGTATAAATAATATTTTTATAAAGGCAGAATGTATGATTTTAAAAATAGATTGAGTTCCTAATCCTGATTTAATTTCTGCCACTTGCTAAATTGGTGTCACTCAATACAACACTCATTGGCTGACTATAACTCAGAGAAGGGTTTCTGGAGAACATGACCAGGGGAGTGATAAGAGGACACAGGGTAACTGTGAAACACTCTTTTTGGCTTGAATTTCAAGCCTGCGGTATTTTAAGACCATTGACATGCAATTCACAATTTCTGACAAGTATACTTTAACTTAACAATATTCTTTATCTGAAGATATCCAAATAAAATGTCTGCCTCATTATGATAAAATAGACAGATTTCTGCCGTTAATTGAGGCTTTAGTTGTATCTAGCCTATTAGTGGTGCTAGCGTCTGTGAAGATCCTGTCCCTGCAAAGTTTCTATCTTTGTAACTATGATCAATAAAGAATAAAAAAGAAGCATATTATATAAATGATGACAGATTGCAGAGCCCTGAGATGCAGAAGGATCTGGGTGTCCTTGTGAATGAATCACAAAAGATTATTATGCAGGTACAACAAGTAATTAGGAAAACTACTAAGTTATCCTGAGGGTAATTGAGTACAAAAGTGGGGACGTCATGCTTCAGTTATACAGAAGACTGGTGAAACCACATCTGTATCACTAAGTACAGTATTGGTTAAATAAAAGAAAGAACTGCAGAAGGGTTAGTTCTGTTTTTCTGCCCACAGATGCTGCCAGTCCTACTGAATTACTCCAGCGCCTTCCATCTGTTTCAGATCTCCAGCATCAATAGTTCTTTGTTTTATTTGACGAACACCTCAGTACTTCAGATGTGGTCTCATTGGCTCTCTGTATAATAGAAACATAACATCCTTATTTTGTATTCTTTTAAGCCCTCATGATAAATTATTAACACTCCTAATTACAAGTTGCACCTGCATTATCAATACTGCTGAAGGGTCACTGGGCTCAAAACATTAACTCCTTTTTTCTCCATAGATGCTGTCAAACCTGTTGACTTCCTTCAGCAGTATTGCTCATCTATTTTGAGGGAAAGTGTGAATGTTTTTGAGGCAGTTCAAAGAATATTCACTGGACTAATACCAGGAATGGGTGGATTGTCTTGTGAGGTTAACCTTTCATCCACTGGAGTTTAGAAGGAGGAAACAACTTGATTGAAAGAGACAAAATCCTGAGGGGTTTTGACAGCATGGATGTTGTTTCCTTCTTAATCTAGAACTAGTGATCTCTATTTAAAGATCAGAGGTCATCTATTTAAAATAGATTAGGCATTTTGTTCTGTCAGAGGGTTCAGAGCCTTTGGAACTCTCTTCCTGAATAGACAGTGAAAGCAGAGTCCTTGAATAGCTTGAAGGCAAAGTTGAATAGATTCTTGTTAAACAAGAGGTAAAAGATTATCAGGAATAGGTGGAAATGTGGATTTGAAGTTACAATCAAATCAGTCTTTATTCTATTGAATGACAGAGCAAGCTTGAGGAGCTGACTGGCCTATTGCTGATGCATATGTAATACCACCACACAAAACTGTGCTGAGGGAAGACGCTGGTCTACCAGGTAGTGCTAATCTCTTTCACACAGCACCGGGAGGGGCATTTTATCCTCCGTTTTCCACATACTAAGACCATAACCCTTTACGTAGATTACTCATTTTAAGAGTGATGGTTCAAGCAATGGGAACAAGGTGTTGAGTCTGTTATTCTTCCTTCCCAATGTATATCCTATTTCTCTGTCACTTTTGTCATGCTTTGAAGATAACCATTTTTTTTCCTGATAAAAATCAGTTGTTTACCTTGTGATTGCACTGTCATTGTGAAGCAGTTCCTTATTGCAATCATATAATTGCCAGGGGCGATTGATGAGATTTATCAGCCATTGTTCACACACAATAAACTTATTGCTCAAAGGATGTTAAGCAATGGAAACCATGGAAATGGTCACGTGGGTAGTAGGAACTAGAAAAACTGCCACACAGTTAACCCTTGCAGCCATCTGGCTTGCCTTAGCACCATGTTCCAGAAGCATATCAACCTAACATTGATAAATCAGGTGCTTATCAGTTGTTAATGAGATTGTCAAAAATTATACAGTCATTTTCGTTAAAAGATAACTGTTAGGTTATCAGAGTCTTGAAGATCAACAACTAGATTTGGCAAAGTTATATGTTTATTATTGGCCAATGAGACTATAGTTGATAGCTAGATTAAAGCACATGTATAGTATATAGTACTAAAACCTACCTCACAGTGGAAACGTTTCAACCACAGGAATTAGAGATGGTGAAAGACCAAGGTCCAATAAATTCACCGTCCACCATTCTGGACATCACATGATCTAATCAGAATGGAATTTTTGGCTAGTCACGACATTTGGTATCTCAATTCATCTACAACAGTCGCAGAGAATCCCTTCAAAGGTTGCTATTGAACTTATAACCACCACCTCATTAGAAAGCGTGTTACAAATCCATATCATTCATGTAAATAAATGATGTTTTTCTCATGTTACCTCTGTTTTGCCAAAATGCTTGGAGACATTTCGAAGATTTTCTCTTTTTACTTGTGATGTCCAGAATGCTTATATGTTGCAATGCGGGCAACTTTATGAAGCTTTGGTGTTGATCCCCTGCCTGCATGAAACTCCACATTGCTACCATCAAAAATAAATTTAGGTTAAATTTCATAAAAAATAATAAAATGTTCCTTTTTACTGCAGCAAAATACATGTTGTTCAACCTTTTTGTTCTACACTCATCAGGACACTGTGCAAAGTCAATCTGCCCGACTTAAAATTTAAACAAAGCCTGGCAGTTAACTGTCAGTCATCATAAATTAGTGCATTAACCATTGAAATGCCTCTCCCAATCACAGCCCATTATAAAACAATCAGCACTCTCCTATGCAATTGGTTTTCTGCCTTGATGTGACATTCCCAAGAATTGACCTGATGAGTGCAAAATTAAAAGGTTAAAAAATAATTTTCAGCAATACCTAAGTTCTGTATGATCAAATGACTATTTGCAGCATTTTACTGCAGAAGGCAGAAGTCTGAGAAATAGAAGATTCTGGAAATACTTAGTTTGGTTGGCAGTATTTGTTTTTCAGGTCGGTGACCCTTCATCAGAACTGGGAGTGCTTAGATATTTAATAATTTTCTAAGCAAACAGGGTAAACAGGTAGTGGGAAGAACCAAAAGGAAGATCTGTGACAGGTTGCAAGGCAGGAGAGATTAAATGACATGGGAGCTAATATCAAAGCTGAACAGAGATGATAGTGAGACAAATAAAATCTCTTACATCTTTGAATCATCACAGCTGCAATGGAAGGACATCTGAAACTAACTTCCTCTTTTCACTGATGCTGTCAGATTTGGTGAGCATTTTTTCTATCTTTCAAACTTTATAATGGACTTTATCACTTCCAGAATCAGCCATTTGATTAATGATAAGAAGAAGTCAGAGACAGGGAAAGTGGTAACAAATAACTCACTAACTGTCTTGACAAACCCATTCTACCATCAACAAGATACAAGTTAAGAATGTGAGAGTACTTCTCAATTCAACAAGCTTCAAGAAGCTCAACATCATCTAAAACAAAGCAGACTACTTGGTTGGGACACTATCTACCACATTAAAACATTCACTCCCTGGATAACTGGCACACAGTAGCAGCAGGATGCAGTATTTAAAGATACACTGCAGCAACCTGTTAAGCCTTCTTTGACAGTTCTACCAAAACCTCTCACCAAGGACAACAACGCCTGAAAGTTCTGCTCAAAGCCACATCATTCCTATTTGGAAACATATTGCCCTTCCTTCACTGTTACTGGTCCAAAATCCTCAAATTTCATTCTTAACAACACATTAGGTGTAAACAACACAGGCATCTTGAGGTTGGTAGGCTCGCTGAGCTGGTTTGTTGTTCCGCAGACCTTTCATTACCATGCTTGGTAACATCCTCAGTGCAGCCTCTGATGAAGCGTCGGTGTGT